>NC_057794.1:166435847-166770475 GCF_018294505.1 Triticum aestivum
TATTTTATTTTATTAGTATTTTCTTGCTTCTATTTAGAGTAATGTTTTGCATCTTTCAGTTCAATAAAAAGGTCAAGTATAGCCTTTACCATGCTTATTTTCAAGTCCTTATGTTGTTGTTTTAGAAAACAGAAAGTTTGCAGTTATGTTTTGAATATTTGTGAGAACATGATAAAATCTTCAAATTTTTACACAATCAGCAACAACAAATTATCTACAGCATGGTAATTTCCAGAATTTTTGGAGTTAAAGAAGTATGATTCCTCTTGCATTCTTTACATACTATCCTATTTAGACAGAGTGTTGTTATGTTTGCATATGTTTGCTTGTTTAATGATTCTATTTGAGGATAGGAGTGTTAATATGCAAAGGCAATTAGTAGGCAATGTTAAATTATAATTTTAGTGATTTTCTATAGTAGAGAATGATAAGGTTTTGCGTTGATTTATACTAACTTATCTCACGAGTTCTTGTTGAGTTTTGCGTGCATGAAGTTTTTAAGATTCCAGGAAACTATGATATGAGAAGAACTAAGGAGACACAAAAGCTCAATCTTGGGGATGCCCAAGGCATCCCTAATTAATATTTCAAGAAGTCTCAAGCATCTAAGCTTGGGGATGGCCCGGTAGGCATCCCGCCTTTCTTCATCAACAATTATCGGTCAGTTTTGGTTGAGCTTAATTTTTGCTTCTTCACATGATATGTGTTGTCCTTGCAATGTAATTTTATTTTGCTTTTATTGTTGTTTCAATAAAATACCAAGATCTGAAATTCTTAAATGTTAGAGAGTCTTCACATAGTTGCATAATTATTCAACTACTCATTGATCTTCACTTATATCTTTCCAAGTAGTTTGTCATTTGCTCTAATGCTTCACTTATATTATTTTGAGAGTCTTAAATAGCATGGTAATTTGCTTTGGTTATTAATTTAGTCCTAATATGATAGGCATCCAAGAGGGATATAATAAAAACTTTCATATAAAGTGCATTGAATACTATGAGAAGTTTGATTCTTTATGATTTTTTTGAGATATGAAGATGGTGATATTAGAGTCATGCTACTGGAGTAATTGTGAATTTGAGAAATACTTTTGTTAAGGTTTGTGAGTCCCCGTAGCATGCACGTATGGTGAACCGTTATGTGATGAAGTCGGAGCATGATTTCTTTTTTGATTGTCTTCCATATGAGTGGCGGTCGGGGACGAGCGATGGTCTTTTCCTACCAATCTATCCCCCTAGGAGCATGCGCATAGTACTTTGATTCGATAACTAATACATGTTTGCAATAAGTATGTGAGTTCTTTATGACTAATGTTGAGTCCATGTATTATACACACTCTCACCCTTCCACCATTGCTAGCCTCTCTTGTGTCACGCAACTTTCGCCGGTACCATAACACCCACCATTAACTTCCTCAAAACAGCCACCATACCTACCTATTATGGCATTAACATAGCCATTCCAAGATATATTGCCATGCAACTTTCCACCATTCCGTTTATTATGACACGCTCCATCATTGTCATATTGCTTTGCATGATCATGTAGTTGACATCATATTTGTGGCAAAGCCACCATTCATAATTTTTTTATATATGTCACTCTTGATTCATTGCACATCCCGGTACACCGCGGATGCATTCACATAGAGTCAAATTTTGTTCTAAGTATCGAGTTGTAATTCTTGAGTTGTAAGTAAATAAAAGTGTGATGATCATCATTATCGGAGCATTGTCCCAGTGAGGAAAGGATGATGGAGACTATGATTCCCCCACAAGTCGGGTTGAGACTCCGGACAAAAAAAAGAGGCCAAAAAAGAGAGGGCCCCAAAAAGAGAGAAAAAAATGAGAGAAAAAGAGAGAAGGGGCAATGCTACTATCCTTTTACCACACTTGTGCTTCAAAGTACCACCATGATCTTCATGATAGAGAGTCTCATATGTTGTCACTTTCATATACTAGTGGGAATTTTCATTAAAGAACTTGGCTTTGTATATTCCAATGATGGGCTTCCTCAAAATGCCCTAGGTCTTCGTGAGCAAGCAAGTTGGATGCACACCCACTTAGTTTATTTTTGAGCTTTCATACACTTATAGCTCTAGTGCATCCGTTGCATGGCAATCCCTACTCACTCACATTGATATCTATTGATGGGCAACTCCATAGCCGTTGACACGCCTAGTTGATGTGAGATTATCTTCTCCTTTTTTCTTCTCCACAACCACCATTCTATTCCACCTTTAGCGTTTTATCCATGGCTCACGCTCATGTATTGTGTGAAGATTGAAAAAGTTTGAGAACATCAAAAGTATGAAACAATTGATTGGCCTGTCGTCGGGGTTGTGTGTGATTAAATACTTTGTGTGATGAAGATAGAGCATAGCCAGACTATATGATTTAGTAGGGATAGCTTTCTTTGTCCATGTTATTTTGAGAAGACATGATTGCTTTGTTAGTATGCTTGAAGTATTATTATTTTTATGTCAATATTAAACTTTTGTTTTGAATCTTATGGATCTGAATATTCTTGCCACAATAGAGAAGATTACATTGATAAATATGTTAGGTAGCATTCCACATCAAAAATTAAGTTTTTATCATTTACCTACTCAAGGACGAGCAGGAATTAACCTTGGGGATGCTTGAAATGTCTCCAACGTGTCTATAATTTTTGATTGTTCCATGCTATTATATTATCAATCTTGGATGTTTTATATGCATTTATATGCTATTTTATATTATTTTTATGACTAACCTATTGTAACACCCACGATGTGGCTATATCTCCCACATGTCGGAGCACGACTTAGAGGCATAACTACATAGTAGGCATGTCGCAAGAGGGGTAATCTTTACACATCCCATGTACTGAATAAGAAACAGATAAAGACTTGGCTTACAATCGCCACTTCACACAATACATAAATAGAGCATTACATTATCCAGATACAATCAAGGTCCGACTACGGAACCAAAATAAAGAAAGACTACCCCTAATGCAAAAGATCCCCGATCGCCCCGACTGGGCTCCACTACTGACCAACTGAAACGAAACAACACGATGAACAAGATCTTCATCGAGCTCCTCCTTGAGCTCGGTTGAGTCACCTGCACGGTATCATCGGCACCTGCAAACTGGTTTTGGAAGTAACCTGTGAGTCACGGGGACTCAGCAATCTCACACCCTCGCGATTAAGACTATTTAAGCTTATGGGTAGGTAAAAGGTATGTGAGGTGGAGCTGCAGAAAGCACTAGCATAGATGGTGGCTAACATACGCAAATAAGAGCGAGAAGAGAAGCAAAGCAACGGTCGTGAACTAGAAGTGATCCTGAAACTACTTACGTTCAAGCATAACACCAAAACCGTGTTCACTTCCCGGACTCCGCCGAGAAGAGACCATCACGGCTACACACGCGGTTGATGCATTTTAATTAAGTTAAGATTCAAGTTCTCTACAACCGGATATTAACAAATTCCCATCTGCCCATAACCGCGGGAACGGCTTTCGAAAGTTCAAACCCTGCAGGGGTGTCCCAACTTAGCCCATCACAAGCTCTCACGGTCAGCGAAGGATATTCCTTCTCCCAGGAAGACCCGATCAAACTTGGAATCCCGGTTACAAGACATTTCGACAATGGTAAAACAAGACCAGCAAGACCGCCCGATGCGCCGACATCCCGATAGGAGCTGCACATATCTCGTTCTCAGGGCAACACCGGATGAGCACTCCGTACAACTAAAACCAGCCCTCAAGTTTCCCCGAGGTAGCACTGCAAAGGACTCTGGTTCGGACCAACACTTAGACAAGCACTGGCCCGGGGGGGATTAAATAAAGTTGACCCTCGAGAGAGAGACTCCCAAGGAAAAATTAGGTGGTGGTGAGGCAAAAGGTAAAACCAAGGTTGGGCCTTGCTGGAGGAGTTTTATTCAAAGCGAACTGTCAAGGGGTCCCCATAACACCCAACCGTGTAAGGAACGCAAAATCAAGGAACATAACACCGGTATGACGGAAACTAGGGCGGCAAGAGTGGAACAAAACACCAGGCATAAGGCCGAGCCTTCCACCCTTTACCAAGTATATAGATGCATTAATTAAATAAGAGATATTGTGATATCCCAACATATCCATGTTCCAACATGGAACAAACTTCATCTTCACCTGCAACTAACAAAGCATAAGAGGGGCTGAGCAAAGCGGTAACATAGCCAATCAACGGTTTTCTAGGAAAGGAGGGTTAGAGGCTTGACATGGCAATATGGGAGGCATGATAAAGCAAGTGGTAGGTAACGCGGCATAGCAATAGAGTGAGAAACTAGCAAGCAAAGATAGAAGTGATTTCGAGGGTATGGTCATCTTGCCTGAGATCCCGCAAGGAAGAAGAATGAGTCCATGAAGAAGATAAACGGACGTAGATGAATGGATCCTCACAACTCCGGAACGAAACCGAAGCTAACGCGAGAAGTAACCCGGAAAGAAGCAAACAACATAGTAAACAACCATCACATAATCATGGCATGATGCACAACCAAGTATGATGCATGTCCGGTTTAAAGATACATGGCATGGCAAAGTGCACAAGCAATCCTACAAATTAAGTGGAGCTCAATATGCAACGAGTTGCATATTGACGGAACACCACATGACTTATTAGTTCTCTCTTGTTTAGGTACCCAACAAAATTAAATGTTGTTAACCATGTCAAGGGGTGAAGCATAAGTAAACTAACTATCTAGTCAAGTTTAAATGAGGCCGGAAATAACAAGCAACAATTCCGGAAACTCCTCATGTGCATATTTTAAGGTTTGGTACTCTTCTGCCCTAAACACAATTTTAGAGTTGTTAAACATGCAAAGTAAAGCCACCATGTTAAACTAGGCATTTTTCTACCCCATTTACATATAAAGTTTGTTAGGTTTAGAGCTACGGTTATTAAGTTATGAATTAAAGCATTTTAACATGGCATAAGAGTAAATCTACACAAACAGCAATTTAAACATTTTAAACATGGGTGAAAGTGACATATTATGAAACTATACACAATTTTAAGCATTTTTCATATATAAAGTTTTTACATGTGATGCTTAGTTTGTGAGTTAAAATATGCATGAAGTTCAAGGGTGTTTCTGCAAAACTGACAAACTCTGGAAAAAGCTGAAACGCAGATCTGAAAAAAAAACAAGACACGGGCCGAAACTGCTGGGCGCTGGGGCGCTCAACATGGCCCTTGCCCGCTCAGTGCAGCAGGCCGGCTTGGGCTGGCGGATATGGCGCGGCTGGGCCTGCAGCGGTGTGGCCCACTCGGTGGATCTGGAGGTTGACGGGCGCGGCTAGGCCAACTCCAGATCGAGGCGAGGCACAGCAGGGCGTGGTCAACGCACGCGGTCGGGCGAGCGGAGGAAGCGAGGGGCGATGCAGACGACGCCCGCAGAGGAAAAACTCGAGCGCGACCTCGCGGTCGACAGGAAGATGGTGCGAAGCCGGGCTCCAATGGCGCGGGGACTTGGCGCATGGCTCTCAAGTGGCAGCAGTGGTGGCTTGAAGTTTGCATCCATGGCGGGGTTCCTGTGAGAGAGGCACAGAGAGAGCTTGAGGAACCAGAGAAGGGGATGGAGGAAGGAAGGAGAAGGAGGGGCACGGCAGAGGGACCTGCTGACGGTGGTCTCCGGCAACGCAGCTAGTCGCGAGGATAGGTGCGGGGTTCGAGCGTGCGAGGCTGTGGTCGAGGAGCTCGGGAGGCTTGGCGGCTTGGCGGCCATGGAGGCTCCGACGAGGGGTGCCGAGCGACCAGCGGGCAAAACCACGGGCAGTAGCTGTAGACGACGGTGACGATGGGATCTCGAGGTCGAGCCCAGGCCATGGCGGCTTCCTGTAGGCGCGCGGGCGATGAGAAGGTCGGGGCGCCGGTGTGTCGTGGTAGCGATGAGCGGTGGAGGAAGAACATGGTGAGGAAGCAAATGGCGACTTGGACTCGGTTTGACCCGACGAGGCTTGCGGAGCGAGGGAGGCAGGGGTTGCAGGCGTGATCCTCTGATTGTCAGGAGGCAAAGCAACGGCGGCATCTTGGCGAGGCCGCAGGTGAAGGAAGGAAGAAGGAACGGGGGGGAGGAGACGCGAGGTGGCTCCGGTGCTGCTGCTGGGACGACGAGGAGGAGCTCGGGGAAGGACATCGAGGAAGGGGATGTTGGTTGGCCTGATGGGGAAAACGAGGAAGGAGGAGGCGGCTTCGGTTGGCTGGTGGATCGGGGTGGATCCCGATGGGGATTTGGGAGATGAGTGCGGCGGTGGCGGCAGGGACAAGTCCCTGGATTTTAGGGTTTGCCCAAAATAGGCTATTGGTTGATCTATAAATAGCAAAAGGGCTAAGTTTAGGGGCATTTGGACCCTCCAATCTTAATCAGACGGTCTCGGATAAATAGGCTAGGGAGATCAAATAAGAAAACGGAGACATTTTGTAGATGTTAGGGGATGATCCGGACCCAACGGTGATGACTGTCCGAGTCGGGTTCGGGTGAGTTTCGGACACGCGCGAGGGGTCGATGCACTGTGCAAAGAGGGGTAGGCTGGCCTGGCGGTCGGTGGTGAAATGTGTAGAGAGGCTTGGGCTGAGAGGAGAGGAAAGAAGGCAGCCCGGCAACCGTTTCCGGAGACCGAAAACGTCCGACGTTTGACCGGCTATACTGCCGCTATAGTTAAACGTTGGGGCGTCAGACGGACTCCGAATGCGATGAAACTTGGCAGGCGGCCTACCTACACTATAATAAGACTGCACGCCAACTCTCATCCCATTCTGAGAACATTTTCCAGTCACTTATAAAATAATATTTTGGACGTGTCGTGGGCGCGTGCAAATGTGTCTGGGCTCGGAACGGACAACGGAAGGACCTGGGAGACCGGGACAGATGCAAGTTTTGAAAACATGATGATGCAATGCACATGATGACATGATAAGATGCAACACGCAAGCAAATGACAAGGCAACAACAGCGAATAACTGGGAGACACCTGGCGCAACGGTCTCGGGGCGTCACACCTATTAACCTAGAGCCCAGTGCTAGTTTTTGTTTTCCTTGTTTTTGAGCTTTACAGAAAAGGAATACCAAACGAAGTCCAATTGACATGCCAATTTTTGATGATTTTTTTATGGACCAAACGAAGCCCTGGAGTAAAATAGTTGGGTCAGAAGAGTCCCGAGCCATCCACGAGGGTGGAGGGCGTGCCCTACCTGCCTGGGCGCGCCCCCTGCCTCGTGGATGACTCAGAGACCCCCCCTAGCATGAGACCGACGCAAAAAATTCCTATAAATATAGAAACACCCGAAAAGAAACCTAGATCGGGAGTTCCGCTGCCACAAGCCTCTGTAGCCACCAAAAACCAATCGGGACCCTGTTCCAACACCCTGCCGAAGGGGGGATCCATCACCGGTGGCCATCTTCATCATCCCGGCGCTCTCCATGACGAGGAGGGAGTAGTTCACCCTCGGGGCTGAGGGTGTGTACCAGTAGCTATGTGTTTGATCTCTCTCTCGTGTTCTTGATTTGGCACGATCTTGATGTATCGCGAGCTTTGCTATTATAGTTGGATCTTATGATGTTTCTCCCCCTCTATCTCCTTGTGATGAATTGAGTTTTCCCTTTGAAGTTATCTTATCGGATTGAGTCTTGAAGGATTTGAGAACACTTGATGTATGTATTGAGTGGGATACATGTGGTGACAATGGGGTATTCTATTGATTCACTTTATGTATGTTTTGGTGATCAACTTGCGGGTTCCGTGACCTTGCAAATCTATGCATAGGGGTTGGCACACGTTTTCGTCTTGACTCTCCGGTAGAAACTTTGGGGCACTCTTTGAAGTTCTTTGTGTTGGTTGAATAGATGAATCTGAGATTGTGTGATGCATATCGTATAATCATACCCGCGAATACTTGTGGTAACATTGGAGTATCTAGGTGACATTAGAGTTTTGGTTGATGTGTGTCTTAAGGTGTTATTTTACTACGAACTCTAGGGCTGTTTGTGATACTTATAGGAATAGCCCAATGGATTGATCGAAAAGAATAACTTTAAGGTGGTTTCGTACCCTACAATAATCTCTTCATTTGTTCTCCGCTATTAGTGACTTTTGAGTGACTCTTTGTTGCATGTTGAGGTATTTTTATATGATCTAATTATGTTATTATTGTTGAGAGAACTTTCACTAGTGAAAGTATGAACCCTAGGCCTTGTTTCAACGCATTGCAATACCGTTTTTTCTCACTTTTATCATTAGTTACCTTGCTGTTTTTATAATTTCAGATTATAAAAACCTATATCTACCATTCATATTGCACTTGTATCACCATCTCTTCGCTGAACTAGTGCACCTATACAATTTACCATTGTATTGGGTGTGTTGGGGACACAAGAGACTCTTTGTTATTTGGTTGCAGGGTTTTTTTGAGAGAGACCATCTTCATCCTATGCCTCCCATGGATTGATAAACCTTAGGTCTTCCACTTGAGGGAAATTTTCTACTGTCCTACAAACCTCTGCACTTGGAGGCCCAACAACATCTACAAGAAGAAGGTTGTGTAGTAGACATTAGTGGTCCCCCTCTGGTAGTTATTTGCTCCAATATTCCTCATATATTTGGTAAAAAAATCTCCGTGAAGTTTCAGCTTGTTTGGAGTTATGCAGAATAGGTGGCCTGACGTAGCTTTTCCAGGTCCAGATTTCCAGCTGCCGGAATTCTCCCTCTTTGTGTAAACCTTGCATATTATGAAAGAAAAGGCATTAGAATTACTCCAAAAAGCATTGTTATGGATAAAAACATCATAAATAACAGTAAGAAAACATGATGCAAAATGGACGTATAAACTCCCCCAAGCTTAGACCTCGCTTGTCCTCAAGCGAAAACCGAAATCGAAAAACATGCCCACATGCTTAGAGAGAGAGAGAGGTGTCGATAAAAACAAAATATGGACATAGAAGCATCATGTTCATTATTATAACAACACAAACTTAAACATAAGACTTTTATCATAGGACTTTTATCATAGACTTCTCATGAATAAGTGACAATTCATCACACAAATGAAGTATAAAGCAAAAACTCTATTAAAAACCAACAAACTATGTTCTCAATCAATTCCGCAACTACAATTCATCATCTTTTCAGGAAGGGTCACATATCGGAGACTTTAGGCAAGTCCACATACTCAACCATCATATAGTCTTCTATGATTTTTAACACTCACCGCGTACACATGAGTAAAACGTTTCAACCGTACACATAGAAAGATAGGGGCTTATAGTTTCGCCTCCCAACATATTCACCTCAAGGGTGATGTCAACAGTAATGACTCATGCTATCTATATTCAACTAGACATATGTGCTAGATCTTTTTCTCGCCACATGATGCTTGCCAAAGGAGAAAAATAAAAAGGAATAGAAGAAAAACTTTGACTCTTTGCATAAAAGTAAATACATAAAAGTAAAATATAGGTTCTTCGCAGAGGGAAGCATAGGTTGCCATGTGCTTATGTGTTTGTATGCTCAACCCCTTAGTGCAAAAGAACGTCACGTTGCATTGCCCCTTGTGATAGCAACCTTTATTATGCAGTCTGTCACTTTTATTCTTCACCATCACAAGTTCATGCAACGCTCAATTTTCTCTTACACTAAATGATCTCACACTTTTAGAAGCAATTTTTATTGCCTTTTGGCACCGATGACAACTTACTTGAGGGATCTTGCTCAATCCCTAGGTAGGTATGGTGGACACTTGAAAATAATATCTGGGTTTAAGGGTTTTTGGATGCACAAGTAGTATCTCTACTTAGTGCGGAATTTTTGGCTAGCAAAGATAGGGGGCAAGCACCACATGTTAAAGGATCTATTACAATATGACTTCTATGTGAATATAAACAAACATAAACCATTAAGTTGTCTTCCTTGTCCAATGTAAACAATTTTGGCATATAATATTTTGATGAGACCTCACAATCACAAAAGATTTCTAGGATAGTATATTTATATGTGAATCTTATCTTCCCTTATTAATTCTTTCATGAGTTGCATCATTGACTAATGTTATGTTTGTTAATCTCTAATAAAATTTTCTACTTATACTTTTCCTTATGTGGTGTCATCACCTACTATAAGATTAGTATATGATCTTTTCTTCATTTATTTCCTTTCTTTTATTTATTTCCTTTCTCTTTTACTTTTATTTGCAACAAGAAATTAAAGAAAGCAAAAACTCAAACTAGACTTTATTATATAACTTGCACACGATTACAAGGATAGATGACTAAGAAAACTCTCAAGGAAGAAAAGATCGAACTAACTTTTATTCATCTAAAGCAAAAGATCGAACTAAAATAAGTAAAGGAAAAAAGATAGTAGGATGATACGATACCGGGGCGCCTCCCCCAAGCTTGGCGAAAGCCAAGGGGCATGCTCATGCCCAATACTCAATTCTCCTTTGGTGGTGAAGATGGCGGTGGTGGTGAAGCGATAGTTTCCAATATAACCATGAGTAGATCCTTCATGCCTTAATCTCCCTAAGGGCTTGATGAATTAACACCGTTTTTCTTCAC
The DNA here is from genome assembly GCF_018294505.1 of Triticum aestivum. Lineage (NCBI taxonomy): Eukaryota > Viridiplantae > Streptophyta > Magnoliopsida > Poales > Poaceae > Triticum > Triticum aestivum. The sequence continues at coordinate 166,446,433 of NC_057794.1, forward strand.
TTCTGCCATTACGTGTTTATTTTCCGGGCCCCAAGGGTTTACTCCTTCACTGTTTTCTCTTGGCCGAGATATGTCCCGGTTGGACGGTATGTACCTACGAGGAGTATTGTCGAACCCATAGTTATGAATCAAATTGTGAAAATTGTTACGATGTAACCTGTGCAAAGGCCTTCTTGGTGGGGTTTCTTCTTGCACTTCGAGACTCTCTTGATTATTTGAAGGTGTCATAGCTTGATGAGGATTCAGATGAGTGGAGATGCTAGCCAATGTCCCTCTCTCGGAGGCCGGAGAGTGAACCCCAAAAGGATTTTCCTCTTCTTCCTCCATAACAACTTCTTCAGCTTCCTCTCTCCTTGCATCCTCCTGAAATACCTCTACATCTTCTTCTCCGTTGTTGGAGGGTGAGGAAGACATGATGCCTGACTCGACAGATCTGGCCAAAAACAGCAAGAAAAGAGAACATGGGATTTCTCCGTGATACGGTGGTTAACAGGTTCGGGAAGTATATATAGATTTTTTTATCTTGGGAGACAAGCAAACGGAAGAAAAACGGAGTCCGGAAGGTGTCCCGGGTGGGCACAACCCACCTGGGCGCGCCCTGGTGTCTTGTGCCCACCAGGGTACGCTTCCCGGTAGTTTCTTATTTTCATATTTTTCTAAATATTCCAAAACTGACAAAAAATATTTTTGCGGATTTTTTGGAGTTCGTTTTCTTACCGTATCACGTACCTCCTTATTTTCATGATTCTGGAGTGTTCCGGAAGGACTCTTTTATGTGTTCTTCCGATGTCAAAGTTTGGATAATATTACTTTTCGACATTAATGGGCGTACCTGAGATATAATGTTTTATTCATTGTCCATTGACAACCTTCGGGTTAGTACCTTCGGCATTACTTATTTTGATGGCTCCAGACCGATAAACCTCCTTGATAACATAGGGGCCTTCCCATTTTGAGAGGAGTTTCCCTGCAAAGAATATGAAACGAGATTTGTACGAAAGAACATATTCTCCGACTTTAAACTCACGTTTTTGGATTCTTTTGTCATGCCATCTTTTAACTTTTTCTCTGAATAATTTTGCATTTTCATAAGCTTGGGTTCTCCATTCATCTAATGAGCTGATATCAAATAACCTCTTTTCACCAGCAAGCTTGAAATCATAATTTAGCTCTTTGATGTCCCAATATGCTTTATGTTCTAACTCAACAGGCAAATGACAAACTTTTCCATAAACCATTTTATAAGGAGACATACTCATAGGATTTTTATATGATGTTCCATAAGCCCAAAGTGCATCATCTAATTTCTTAGACCAATTCTTCCTGGACCTATTGATAGTATTTTGCAAAATTAATTTTATTTCTCTATTGCTAAGTTCAACTTGACCACTAGACTGAGGATGATAAGGTGATGCAATTCTATGGTTAACATCATACTTGGCAAGCATTTTACAAAAATCACCATGAATAAAATGTGTACCCCCATCAGTCATTAAATATCTAGGGACTCCAAACCTTGGGAAAATAACTTCCTTAAGCATTTTAATAGAGGTGTTGTGATCAACACTACTGGTTCGAATAGCTTCTACCCATTTCGTAACATAATCAACAACAACCAAAATATGTGTATACCCATTAGAGGAAGGAAAAGGTCCCATGTAATCAAATCCCCAAACATCAAATGGTTAAATAGCAAGTGAATAATTCATATGCATTTCTTGATGCTTACTGATATTACCTATTCTTTGACATTCATCACAAGATAAGATGAACTTACGAGCATCCTTGAAGAGAGTAGGCCAATAATATCCAGATTGCAATACCTTGTGAGCAGTTCTATCTCCAGCATGATGCCCTCCATAACCTTCGGAGTGACATTTATGTAGGATTTGTCCCTGTTCATGCTCAGGCACACAACGTCTAATAATACCATCTACTCCTTTATAAAGATGTGGGTCACCCAAAAGTAGTGTCTTAAATCAAAGAAGATTTTTTTTCTTTTGTTGGTATGTAAAGCTAGGTGGTAAATATTTAGCAATAATGTAATTAGCATGATCAGCATACCAAGGAGTACTGTGAGCAACATTTATTGCAGCTAACTGCTCATTAGGAAAACTATCATCAATAGGTAGTGGGCCACCAGGCACATTTTCAAGCCTAGATAAATTATCAACTACGGGGTTCTCAGCTCCTTTTCTATCAATGATATGTAAATCAAATTCTTGTAACAAGAGAACCCATCGAATAAGTCTAGGTTTAGCATCTTTCTTTTCCATAAGATATTTAATAGCAGCATGGTCTGTGTGAACAGTTACTTTGGAATCAACAATATATGGTCTAAATTTATCACAAGCAAACACCACTGCTAAGAATTCTTTTTTAGTAGTAGCATAATTTCTTTGAGCACTGTCTAGAGTTTTACTAGCATAATGAATAACATTCAGTTTCTTATCAACTCTTTGTCCTAGAACAGCACCAACGGCATAATCACTAGCATCACACATAATTTCAAAAGTCAAGTTCCAATCAGGTGGTTGAACAATAGGTGCAGAAATTAAGGCTTTCTTGAGTGTTTCAAAGGCTTCTTAAAAATCATCATCAAAAGAAAAAGGGATATCCTTTTGCAAAAGACTCGTAAGAGGTCTAGAAATTTTAGAGAAGTCTTTAATAAATCTCCTATAAAAACCAGCATGACCTAAGAAACTACGAATACATTTTACATCTTTAGGACATGTCATTTTCTCAATTGCATCAACCTTAGCTTTGTCCACTTCAATACCTCTTTCAGAAATTTTATGACCCAAGACAATGCCTTCATTAACCATAAAGTGGCACTTCTCCCAATTCAAGAGAAGATTTGTTTGTTCACATCTCTGCAAAACTCGATCAAGATTGCTCAAACAATCATCAAAAGACTTCCCATAAATAGAGAAGTCATCCATGAAAACCTCAACAATCTTTTCACAAAAGTCAGAGAATATAGCAGTCATACATCTTTGAAAGGTAGTAGGTGCATTACATAAACCGGAAGGCATACGTCTATAAGCATAAGTTCCAAAGGGACAAGTAAAAGTGGTATTTTCTTGATCAAGTTGAGAAATAGGTATTTGTGAAAAACCAAAATATCCATCAAGGAAGCAAAAGTGTGTGTGCTTAGATAATCTTTCAAGCATTTGATCAATAAAAGGCATAGGGTAATGATCTTTTCTAGTTGCTTTGTTTAATTTTCTAAAATTAATTACCATTCTATATCCTGTAACAATTCTTTGTGGAATAAGTTCATTCTTATCATTAGGAACAACATTTATACCTCCTTTCTTAGGGACACAATGAACAGGACTCACCCATCTACTATCAGCTATAGGATAAATTATACTTGCTTCCAGAAATTTTAGTATCTCTGTTCTTACCACTTCTTTCATCTTCGGATTTAACCGACGTTGGTGATCAACAACGGGTTTAACATCAGGTTCCATATTAATTTTGTGTTGACATAGAGTTGGGCTAATGCCCTTTAAATCATTGAGAGTATATCCAATAGCAGCTCAGTGCTTCCTTAGAACTTTCAATAAGCTTTCTTCTTCATGTTCTAAAAGGTTAGCACTAATAATAAGAGGATACATCTTCTTTTCATCAAGATAAGCATACTTCAAAGTGTCTGGCAATTGTTTTAATTCAAACACAAGATCACCTTTAGGTAGAGGAGGACCTCCTAGAGTTCCAATAGGCAAATTGTGTTTAAGCAGAGGACGTTGTTCAAAGAAAATCTTATCTATTTCATTTCTTTCATGCATATGAAAATTGTTTTCATGGTCTAGCAAATATTGTTCTAAAGGATCAGTAGGAGGCACAACAATAGAAGCAATACCAATTAATTCATCCTTACTAGGCAATTATTTTCATGAAGCTTTCTACTAAACTTGGAAAAATTAAACTCATGACACTCATCCAAAACTAACACCGACAGTTTGTTTCTCACAATCTATCTTAGCATTAACGGTGTTCAAGAAAGGTATACCAAATATAATGGGACAAAAATCATCTTGTGGGGAACCAAGAACAGGAAAATCAGTAGGGTATTTTATTTTCCCACACAAGACTTCAACATCCCTAATAATCCCAATTGGTGATATAGTGTCTCTATTAGCAAGTTTAATAGTAACATCTATGTCTTCTGTCTCTGTGGGTGCTATTATTTCATAATTTCTTGATATAAGGTGTAAAGAATAGCACTCACACTAGCACATATGTCACATAAACCATGATAACAGTGATCTCCTATTTTAACTAAGATAACGGGCATGCCAACAACAGGTCTAAGTTTATCCTTTTTACCAGGTTTGGCAATTCTAGCAGCTTCTTCACAGAAGTAAATAACATGCTCATCCATATCTTCTTACAAGAGATCTTTAACCATAGCAATACTAGGTTCTACTTTAATTTGTTTATCCGGTTTAGGTGTTCTAATATAGCTTTTGTCGACCACAGTTGAAACTTTAGCATGTTCCTTTATTCTAACAGGGAAAGGTGATTTCTCAATATAACTAGAAGGAACAACTGGATCAACATTGTAAAGTATAGTTTCTTCTTTAACTGGTACCCGTTCTTTGATTTCTTCTTTAATAGGTGGGTGATATTTAAACCACTTCTCTTTAGGGAGGTCAACATGAGTAGCAAATTATTCACAAAAGGAGGCTACTATCTCAGAGTCAAGTCCATATTTAGTGCTAAACTTTTGAAAAACATCGGTATCCATAAAAGATTTAACACAATCATACTTAAGTTTAATACCTGACCCTTTACCTTTGTCGAGTACCCAATCTTCAGAGTTGCATTTAATTCTTTCCAAAAGATCCCACCGGAATTTAATAGCCTTCCTCATAAAAGAACCAGCACAAGAAGTATCAAACATGGTTTGATCATTACGAGAAAGCCGAGCATAAAAGTTCTGGATAATAATTTCTCTTGAGATCTCATGATTGGGGCATTAATATAACATTGACTTAAGCCTCCCCAAGCTAGAGCAATACTTTTCCTTCACGAGGCCAAAAATTACATATATATAATTCCGATCACGATGAACTAGATGCATTGGATAATTTTTTTGGTGAAACTCCAATTTCAATCGATTCCAATTCCAAGATCCAATATCATCGATAGACTATACCATGCCAATGCTTTTCCCTTCAAAATTAAAGGGAAAACCTTCTTCATAAATTAATCTCCGGGTAAACCTGCAAGCTTGAACATTCCATAAATTTGTTCAACATATATCAAGTGCATATCAGGATGTTCGGTTCCATCTCCCGCATAAGGATTAGCTAGCAGTTGTTCTATCATACCCGAAGGAATTTCATATTCAATATTTTCAGTAGGTGCAGTAGGTTGAGGGGTAGCTAATTGTGGTTCCGGTCGAGGTGAAGATAACCCGAACAAACCCCTCAAAGGATTGTTTTCCATAGTAACAAGTGACAATAAATTTCAGCACACTATATAAATGTTTCCTTACTAAATTCCACTTACCAAAGGCGCTTCACTCCCCGGCAACGGCGCCAGAAAATAGCCTTGATGACCCACAAGTATAGGGGATCAATTGTAGCTCTTTTCGATAAGTAAGAGTGTCGAACCCAACGAGGAGCAGAAGGAAATAACAAGTGGTTTTCAGCAAGGTGATGTCTGCAAGTGCTGAAATTGTAAGTAACAAAGTAGTTTGATAGTAAGATATTTTGTAACGAGCAAGTAATGATAGTAGTAACAAAAGTGCAGCAAGGTAGCCCAATCCTTTTGAGGCAAATGACAGGCCAAAACGGTCTCTTATAGTAAGCAAAGCATTCTTGAGGGTACACGGGAATTTCATCTGGTCATTTTCATCATGTTGGCTTAATTCGTGTTCGGTACTTTGATAATTTGATATGTGGGTGGACCGGTGCTTAGGTGTTGTTCTTACTTGAACAAACCTCCTACTTATGATTAACCCTCCCGCAAGCATCCGCAACTACGAGAAAAGTATTAAGAATAAATTCTAACCATAGCATTAAACTTTTGGATCCAAACGGTCCCTTACGGAATAGTGCATAAACTGGGGTTTAGCTTCTGTCACTCTCTCAACCCATCATCTAATTGCTACTCCCCAATGCATTCCCTTAGGCCTAAATATGGTGAAGTGTCATGTAGTAGACGTTCACATGACACCACTAAGGGAATCACAACATACATACTATCAAAATATCGAATACATATCAAGTTCACATGATTACTTGCAATATAATTTCTCCCATGACCTCAAGAACAAAAGTAACTACTCACAAATGATAAACATGCTCATGATCATAGGGGTATTAAATAGCATATTGGATCTGAACATATAATATTCCACCAAATAAACCATATAGTAATCAAATACAAGATGTAATCAACACTACTAGTCACCCACAAGCACCAATCTATAGTTTTGGTAACAAGATTGAACACAAGAGATGAACTAGGGTTTGAGATGAGAAGGTGTTGTTGAATATGTTGATGGAGATTGTCCTCCCCAAAATGGGAGAGTTGTTGGTGATGATGATGACAATGATTTCCTCCTCTGGGAGGGAAATTCCCTGGGCGGAATCGCTCCGCCGAAGGGCAAAAGTGCTCCTGCCCAAGTTCCGCCTCGAGACAGCGGCGCTCCATCCCGAAAGTCCTCTCCTTATTTTTTAGGTCAAAATGACTTATATACCAAAAGATGGGCACCGGAGGTGGGCCTGGGTGAGCACAACCCACCAGGGCGCGTCTGGGCTCCCTGGCGCGTCCAGGTGGGCTGTGCCCACCTGGTGGGCCCCCTATGGTAGTTATTTGCTCCAATATTCCTCATATATTTGATAAAAAATCTCCGTGAAGTTTCAGCTTGTTTGGAGTTGTGCGGAATAGGTGACCTAACATAGCTTTTTCAGGTCCAGATTTCCGGAAATCTTCCTCTTTGTGTAAACCTTACATATTATGAGAGAAAAGTCATTAGAATTACTCAAAAAGCATTATTATGGATAAAAATATCATAAATAATAGTAAGAAAACATGATGCAAAATGGACGTATCACTGTCCTGCGCCTGCTGGCGCCCGCCTGACCTTGGTCGTCATGGCTCACGTCATCTGAACCTCACGAGGTGAGGCTTGCATAGAAATCTCCGCTCGTTAGGAGCCAGCTTGCGGGGCGCTCCTTCTGTAGGTCTTGGTGTCGTTTGCCTCGCGAGGGCCTTGAGTTGTCGATGATGAAGGCGGGCCGTACCAGGCCGTCGATGGAGCCACGCCGTGGGCCGCAGGCAGACAAGTCTGGATACCCCCGTTTTCAGAACACTGACAACATTTGAATGGTCACACTTGATTTGAGAACGTAGCCTGCCTGGCTCTCTGTATGACTGATAGAAAATATAATATGACTGCGTCCACGAACGCATGTACGTGGCAGTCTGACACCATGGCCGTCCTCGACGCCATGATGCATGCCCTGACATTCTTGAGTATAGCCCCGGCATCAGGCCCGACTACGGCGTTCCTCCATGGTGTCACGCACGGCGTCCCTCCGCAGGCACGCGCGAATGCGTGCGCCCATAAGAAAAAAAATATTAGGAAAGTTGTGATTGTTAATTAATAGTAAAAGATAATGACAATAATAAATGGCATAGTGTGCGGGATTAATGATTTCCTATTAAGAGATATCTCATTTTGTTTTGCATGGTTACCCAGAAAAATATTATGTCTATATTTTAAGGAGGTGATCTCACATATATGGTGCGATTTCTAAATTCTTAATTACATACTATTTACATGATTAAAATGAATCAACATCTGCCAAAGCAAGCACGAAACAAGATCTCCCTGTAATGAGATTTGGTTTTTTAATGAGAAGGAGAAAAACCAGTGAGAGGGGTGGTGGGAGGTGGAAGAAAATAAAACTGGACAAAAATAAAACCATTAGGAGTAGAGATAGCCATGGTATAATTAAAATAAGGATGCTTTAATTGCGGAATTGAGAGATTGGTAGGGCACAACTAAAAATAAGGACGTATTAATTGTGGGATTGAGAGATCCATTAAAATCAGCGATGAGCACTAAAAACCAGATTCATGTGGGAGACATATAATTGTGGGATTTGAGACACCCATGTAAATCAGACATGCATAAGTGGTGAGCACTAAAACATGATTTACTATGTTTTTGGACGCATTGTGATCAAATAGGCAGAGCCCCTTTGACAGTGAGGGTGAGAAGAAGGATAAGCCGCGAGATGGCGGTGTGTCGCATTGAAATAGAGTACACGTATCGGTGGGGAGTCTTGAGTCATGCTATTCAGTTAGACGCATGTGAATTTTTTTTCTCTCGTTGCAACGCACAGACATGTTTACTAGTCTACCAATATAAAAAAGACCCAAAAGGATAGATTCAATTAATCTGGGCCATCAAATCATGTCAATCCAACTACCTAGACTGCTTCAAAGTTGAGCGCTCAACACGTTTAGCGTGTAGTTAATTTCATGCCAAATATAGTGCTAATCACATAATAACACACAAATAATATTCTACTTAATATCTGCATGCATTTAATATACTTCCAAATTAACGTGCATTGCACGTACACATTGACTAGTACTCCCTCCATTCCAAATTATTTGTCGTGGGTATGGATGTATCTAGATGTATTTTAGTTCTAGATACATCCATTTTTGCGACGAGTAATTTGGAACGGAGGGAGTAGTAATATAATGGAGCAAAACAAACCAAGCACGACACAGGCCAGACGGGAGGGCAACACAGGTGGAGCCGAATAGAGATCGTCAACGTCCGGCCGTCAGGAACTGCAATCACGCTGGGGGAGTCCATCAACATCAAGCATTGGCCTAAACCCACCTCGCCTCCAGCGCATCTGCTGGAAGAGCGCAGAGGCCATCCAACGACAGCGGCATAGGTGTATGCGGTTGGGCGGGGTCGAGGAGACTGGCGGTGCTATGAGATGTAGGCGAAAGGTGCGACAACGGTGCGCTTGGCCTGTGTGGCGCCTAAGCCTAAGCCGGTAGCTTTTCCTCCTCTTCCCCAAATCTATAAGACGGTGAAAAGGCCACACAACCCAATTGAGAATAAGTGAGCAACACAAATACAACCGGTATTGGAGTTGGGCGAGCAGACCGACACGCCGAGACAAATGACCAATACACCGAGGACCCACCACACAAGCCACATCCCCCAATCAACCAATAGCCTCCCTCTCAAGTGAGCTTAAGAGTTTTAAAGGATCTGTGCACAAATTGGATTTTATACATTGTAAAAATAAAAAAAGTAACATTTTTAGATAGTACTCATTCGCAGCAGGAATGATTCATCTTCACCAAGGAACTCAAGGTTCGAAATATAGCTTTTTCGATAAATGGCGCTTTTATTAACTCAAAATGTAGCATCAAGCGGATACAAAGCATGATGAGTAACATCCGGCCTCTACATAACGAAGATGCACACAACCAAACACCAAAAGTTTGATAAAAAAATGAAACTAAATGAGAAACCGACATATCAGAATGATTCCTCTTCACCAAGGAACTCAAGGTTCAAAATATAACTATGTCCCTTCCTGGCATTTTTCCCATGGCATAACACGAAGTTGCGTTCTTCTCTGTGACATTTTATGGACATTCACACATTGTCTTAAAGCAATAATATTTCGCAGCTGGCACGGTCCACCTTTCCCGAGTAACTCAAGGTTGGAAACACAAGTGTGAGATCTGACATTTTTCCATGACATACTATGAAGTTGTGTTCTTCTCGATGGCATTACGACTTTCACAAATGTCCCCATGACAAATAAGTTTGATTGTAAGACCATATGGTAAGCCCTTTTTCTTTAACCGCGAGCAGCATGACAAAGTTTTAACACAATAGACATATGCATAGACAATGAGGAGTGACGAGCAATGAGTATATAGATAAAAGAAGCAGAAAAATGTATACAATTAAATTAATAGGAGCTACAGGCATGTACATACTGATTCTGCATCAGAAAAGCTTTCTCAAGACGCTACCGCACATTCTTCAAGACATAAGAGGAAGTTGGAGATCTTCCTAAAGTGCTGCATCTGTTGTCTTCTTTCTTCTTCACAGGTGTGGTGCACTCGTTGAAATCAAGAATCCTTGCTTCCGACTGCAGAAGTAATAAGGTTATTAGTTAGTGAACATGATGTAGGCACTCAAGGTTCGCATTTTGTTGCAGTAAAAAGTTTCTATGTTTTCTTCTTGCATGACATGGCGTCGGTTCGAGGAACCTCATGCGAATTCAACATACGTAACATTTTCATTGAATTTCAATACAATCAATAGCAACCATCAGTAGTAGTATTCAAAATAGGCGGCGGTGAAGTTTACGTACCATGACATTGGATATCTGATTGGTTGTAGCATGTTCCTTCTTGATAACAATATGTTTTATGTTTTCCTTATCAGAGCTTTCCTTGTTACATAGGCTCCCACTTTCCAGGAGTTCATGCGCTTCCTCCAGAGCTGGAGCGTTCTGCTCATTTATTTGCTTCACCAATCCTAGAGCATCAAAAGTTGTGCCTGTTGGGCTCATGAAGAATCCATCCTAAAAAGAACAGCATGACGACAGCTACTTTAAGCGCACAAGTATTACTCCAAACAGCAACGTATTGATTGGAAATATAACTTTTGTTTGCAAGTGTACTGAACATAATTATAACTGGCCTCTATGATGCAGTAATGCAAATAAACTACCTGGAAGTTTGTGAACAAAGGAGATTTCCATGCAGAAGGAGATTCTAACCCTCTTTTGATTCCTGGGGTATCAGCTAGTCTGCAAAAATAGCAGTTCGGAGATTCACTATTAATGGTGGGAACTCTTTACTCACACTATTAGAGGAATATCAACAATAAAAAAGGATTCCTTTTGTTGTATCATTGAGGCCACATAACAAGGTAAATACTCCCTCTGTAAAGAAATATAAGAGCGTGAACAGTCTTATATTTCTTTAGAGAGGGAGTAGTAATTTACAACAGGACAGAGAGAGCTATGGTTATAACCAGATAGGAGTTTGTTATTGCAACTTAACAGACTTGGGGCAACACGAGAAAAAGTTTACTACGAAAAGATTTAATACTTCTGTTTTGTTTAGATAAGAAATATGCTAACGCTCAAGTGGTGGTGGAAACAATACAAGTCAGGCAGCCACAACATATCTGGTGCATGATTACAAATTTGTTTGAAGATCAAATCAACACAAAAATAGTTTAGGTGCAAATGTACTTACCAATCTAGTACACTTAAAAAAATATTTCACATATGTTTACTTATCAACCTAGATACTAATGATAAATAAGAAAAGTAATAAATTAATTAAACTTCAACATGATAAATCTCCCTGATTAAATTTACCAACATGGAAGATAATGGATTGGACTACACATGAAGAAATAGTGAACAACTTAGTAAACAATAAGATAATCTGTATTCTTTTTCAGAATTAAAAACATAACTTAGTTTGGAATTGTAATGTAGGATAGTCTAAAATTCATACGAACAAGAATCAATAATTTTTAGTTAAAATGGGCGTGAAATGATTTTGGCAAGATTCGATAGTATTAACCTAATTGTTTTCAATATTTATTCGTGACATGACATCCATGTGTCAGCCAAGTTAGGTGGCACATGTTCTTTAAAAAAAGAATAAAGAAGAAAATATTTTAGCTATTGGTTTGCACAAGATGTGTTTCATGTGTCAACTCTTAATTTGATAAAAATGACATACACTGATTCGATTGATGTTAAAGAACTATACAGTTCATATGTCTATTAAACAAAAGAAACTGCTTAGATAGAAAAATATAAGAGAGTATAAACCTTACATGTTTACATACTCATAATCAGCATTGATATACACTGAAGATTTTTCAACGAGAAGTTCTGTTGGTTTTGATCGAGAAGATATTATGTCTTTAGAAAAAGATTTTGTAGGGGTATTTAGCTTCCGACGTTCTGGATTTGGACCATTCCTATCAGTAAGAATCCCTGCGGATACCTGCATTAAGCCATTTTGGCAAGGAGAAGATCAGGTAAGGAAACATGTATAAGCACGACACTCGTTTAAATTTACCAGCTTCACATTAGTCTTGAAATTTTATTGCCTGTTGCTGAATTATTTGCCAACTGCCCATGCTACCTTAAGAGTTAACACCCAGTTTGTACTTCCCTGGTAACCAGTATTTCAGAGTTCAGACACCGGGGATATTCCCAGTGTATGCTACCTACCTTACCATGATTGATTGGCAATACCCTGGCATTATGGTAATGAATAAAAGGAAGAATCAGTAGTATGAGAACACTCACTAGATTGTAAGCGGTATCCCTCTCGGTAGTGGAACATCTCTCTCGTTTCTCCAAAGTATTTATGTTTGCATTATCTTCAGTTTTACCCTGATAAATGATATCTTTCGAATTTTCAGGAATCAAATCAAGCGAATCATCTCGAGTGGCATCTCTGCAAGATCTCTCAGTTCTTGTGGATGGCATGGCTGAGCTACCACAATCCTTTTCAGTACCCATTTTCTTTGCAAGTCTTACATCTGGAATAGGAGATGGGGGCTCTCTCTGCCGCTTCTTCATTATCGACGGTGTGCATACAGAACTTTTGGCAGCACTTTTCAGCACATCATCAGGACTCCTATCGCGTGTAGGGGAGCTCCATAATCTTAGTGGAGTGGAGAAGCTCATGGATGGCCTCATGAACTGTCGAATGCCAAGAGGACTATATTCTGGCAGGTCACTCGAGCTTATGAGCTCGCAGCTGACAAATGGAACTTCAAGGCTTGGAAAGCAAGGAGGTTCATAGCATAAAGATTCTGAATGCTGCTTTTGTCCTACCACGGATTTACCATGGTTTGGTGACGCTTCTCTTCCCATGGTTGTAGATTCCAAAGGTTGTGACTCTTCAACACTTGTCAGCTGTTGCTCTTTGGATTCTGGCACTATAGGCAGTGACTCTTCAACACTTGTCATCTGTTGCTCTTTGGATTCTGGTACTATAGGCAGTTCACTGGAAACAATCTGGCTAGCACGGCCTGAACAAATAAAGGATGGAGGTACTGATGTTGCAGAACTTTGATGATGCACAGTGCCTGTCCTGCTTGATGAGTATGTATGCAATGGATAAAGTGGTTCTTCAAAATTGTTCGCAACTTCAGATGAGCATGCACTGTGCTGGTAATTTGGGCTGAAGAAAGAATCAGCACTGATGGAGTCTGGTGCAGTAAGACTCTGATAAGAAATATCCTGCCACAGTTCTGACTGAAGATCGAAGTCGGCTACAGAAAGGTCTTGCTGCCAGTGCATATCTGGATCATTTTCAGAGATTGACAACTGGTGACGAGTCTCTGGTGAAGTAGAGGCAGCATCGTTGGCTTTAGTATCGCATGCTTCCTGACATGAAGAGTAAGAGTCATGCGCTCCATCACTGGAATGTATTTGCCCATGACAGCCCACAGGCTCATCAACTTGCTCCACTTGAGAAGAAGAAATATTAGCCAATGCTGATTGGCTAAACTCCGAGGAATCTTGTACCTCCTGATTAACATTCAAACCACTGCCATCACTATTTTGCTGCATCATTGCAGATGATGAATCAACATTTAGACTCCCTGTAGGATATAGAGCAGCTGGTAGGCCCTGGAACTGAGCCAGTAATCCTTCTGCTCTATACGATTCATATTTCTTCTTAACTGAGCTGTGCCAATGATTTTTTATTGCATTGTCCGTCCTAACAGGGAAACATAAAAACACTAGTTCAGTTATCCTTATTGTCCAAACCAGCTCACTAGTACTCCAACAGGACAATGTTATGATGCATTTCTTACTTGTATACAAGTATTCAACATAGAAAAGCAGGTTTTCAAACTGTGAAGACATAAGATAAACTGGAAATAAATTATTACCAATTCACAAAGCATTCACTTTTTCCAATTCTAATCGCATTACTGAAAATTCTAATTGCGCTAGCACTAGTTCAGTTATCCTTATTGTCCAAACCAGCTCACTAGTACTCCAACAGGACAATGTTATGATGCATTTCTTACTTGTATACAAGTATTCAACATAGAAAAGCAGGTTTTCAAACTGTGAAGACATAAGATAAACTGGAAATAAATTATTACCAATTCACAAAGCATTCACTTTTTCCAATTCTAATCGCATTACTGAAAATTCTAATTGCGCTAGCAGAGGGTAAAATTGTTACCTTCCTGGTAGAAATTTTGACAGTTCAGCCCATTTGTTTCCGTATATGTGATGAGCCTGAATGAGCCTTATCTCCTCTTCTTGCGTCCATGCATCTTTGTTTATACCAGGATTAAGGTGATTGTGCCACCTAAATGCAGATATCTGATCAGAAACTTAGAAATTTTTATACTGTCTTGGTGCCCAGTTCGACGTGATCCTCAAAAATTACACCACTATTCATTTGCACTACATACGATTAAGGTGATTGTGCCACCTAAATGCAGATATCTGATCAGAAACTTAGAAATTTTTATACTGTCTTGGTGCCCAGTTCGCCGTGATCCTCAAAAATTACACCACTGTTCATTTGCACTACATACGTCCCCATAAAAGAACGCGTGCTAAAATATGAAATATATAGAATAATCACCATGCGATGAACCATAGCAATTGATCAAGAGAATACCTTCAGTAATTCAGTATCACGGTTAACTACTAGTATCAATAGAATATATGGTAGAAGTTTAAGTTCCACAAAAACATGGCGGCTGCTACAAATCAGCCGATTGATTTGTTACAAATTTAAGTCGCCCCCAGAGCCGTCCGATCTGACACTCCCAGCCGCAGGATCAGACAACACCACGACACAGTCATGGCAGCAGCTCCATGGCGGCACCGACGGCCCCCGGTGGCGCTCCATTGCACCACTGACAACCCCGCCGCGGCGCTTCATTGCAACTCCAGCGATCCCTGCGGCGCTCCACTGCAGCGCCGGCCGTGGCGCTTCATTCCAACTCCGGCATCTCTGCGGCGCTCCACTGCAGCGCCGACCAAGGCGCTTCATTGCAACTCCGGCGATCCCCGCAGCGCTCCACTGCAGCGCCGGCCGCGTCGCTTCATTGCAACTCCGGCGATCCCCGCGGTGTTTCACTGCAGCGCCGGTCGTGCTCCATTGTAGCGCCGACTAAGCTTCAACAGCCCCACGGCGCTTCATTGAAACTCCGGCGAGCTTCGTTGCAACTCCGGCGGCATTTCAATCAACTCCGGCGGCGCTTCATCGCAGCTCCGAAGGCGCTTCACTGCAGCTCCGGCGGCCCCGTGCTGCTTCATTGCAACGCCGGCGAGCCCGCTCTACTTCACCTGTTGCACGCAGCTCCCGCCGGCCATGACAGCAGCTTCCGCCCAGCCTAGCCTACGGCAGCACGAGGTGAGCGGTGACAGCGATTTGCAGCAGCGGTGCAGCGACACTAGGCGACGACAGTTTGTAGCAGCGGTGCAGCAACGCGTGGTGGTGGCGGCGCTGGTCTACGACGACGGGCAACGGCGCTGGTGTGTGGGGCGGTGTGGAGAAGGAAGAAGAAGAGGAAGAAAGAACGAGCGGCTCAGCGCATCGGGAGGAAGAGATAAGGGAGGAACAGAGATAAGCGGCGCGTGGGCCCAGCGGACGCGTGGCGCGCGCTGAAGACGGCTTACGAAGCGCGTTCATCATCCAACTGATTTCAATGCTTTTCCATAAAACATATACTCTCTCTGTTTCAAAATACATCTGCGCATTAGGTTTCATCTGCGCATTAGGTGCCTTCTGTGCGACCAAGAACCGGAGACGATTGGACACCTAATGCTTACGTGCCCATTCACTAGGCAGACTTGGCATGAGGTCCTGTCTTGGCTACGCCTACCGGCACCAGCGCCCGAGCACGACGGCTCGCTCATGGATTGGTGGCTGCGCGCAAAGGACTCGACACCGCCAGCACTTCGCAAGGCGCTCAAATCTGTGGCGCTCCTGGTACCGTGGATGGTTTGGAAGCATAGGAACGCGTGTGTTTTCGACCATGTGACACCTTCGCTGAACGAGTTGGTAGACAGGATTAAAGACGAGACCCGATGTTGGGCAAAGGCCGGAGCTCAAGGGCTCAGGGTCGTTTTGCCACCATCCTGGGATGTCCACTGAGCCCCTCTTGGCTGTGTAAAACTACCTCCTAGGAGGATGTAAATTCCCCTTTCTTTCCAATGCAATGAAACGCAAAAGCCATTTGCGTTGTCTCGAAAAGTACAAGCCTTATATACTTTATGTGACATAAAATTGATGTCATTAGGTTCATTTTCCAAAGTAATTATTTGTGGTTGTGATTTTGTATCACAAAAGTTACATTAATAGTATTGGTCAAAGGCTTGTCCTAGCAAAACCTAATATGCTATGTATGTTGGAACGGACGAAGTACTTTCATAGTAGCCAACATGCTTCGGTACTATCCCTGGAATTGATATTATAGGTACTTATCGTGGCATATACTTCCATAGAAGGCAAAATGAGTTAATATGCCATACCTTTCGCGACATTGCTTCCCAATGCGTCCTGACAAAGCTTGGGCGATGGTTGACCATTTCGTGGGTCCATATTTCTTTACCATCTGAATAATGATGTCATCTTCCTGAAAAGAAGGACAACGAACGGAATAATGTGGCATGTGATGTTGTTCATTATTAGGGATTGGTTTCTAAAATATAGAAATGAAAATCATTCAATATGGATCTTACTTCTTTAGACCATGGCCCTTTGACTAGCTCAGGATTCAAAACCTTCTGCCACCTATGCAAGCATTGAACGTCGGTCCTATCAGGAAAACACTCAGCTGGAAGGAAAACACATGTAGTTTATCAAGCATCGTATTACGATAAAGATGCAACAAGACTTTTCATTAATAGTCATGGGAAAAAACTTCATACAAAAGCATAAAGTTAAGTCAAACCGTGATGAAATCCAAGGGAAAAGTTTCATGTACATGCATCTAAAAAAACATAGATGTGCATCATATGTTTAGAACATATTCACCAAAACACGCCATGCTAAATTATTATGAAATGTGCCTTGTACAAAGACAAGTAGGTGTAGCCAAAAACTGTTGAACGTTTTGTCTTTAGTGTGCAAGGCATGTTTGATCACATCTAATCATATTTACTCTAGTTAGCGATATCTGAAATGATATGGCCACCATATTTAAAGAATACTGACAATTTCTTCTAGTAGATCAGTTGTAAGATGGAGCTAGCATAATATAACAATGAAGTTTGAGAACAGTATGTACAAAGTGTAATTTATTGGTGCGCAAAATAAGAAAAACACAAGCATTATCCAGGAGGGCATATTTTTTTTCGAGAAAACGCAAAGGGACTTGCGTTTCATTTCATTGAAAAGAGGGGTTTACCGAAAAAGGCTTTCGCCCCGCTTTATATATAAAGCAAAGAACCACGAACATCCAAAACAAACACCACCACACCACAATGCACACACCCAGGACAAGATACAAAGGTGCTAAAGATCAGCAACATCAACCCCAAGCGAGCAAAAGATGAGCAATAAGAACAACTACAGGGATGACATAGCCTTCCACCATGAACTAGCCACCACAAGGACACAAGCTGACCGCCGACACACATGTGCTCCAAGATGGTGCCTTCAAGAAGGATACGGCTCCGAAGCGTCGCCACCGCCCGATCCAAAGGATCAAGATTTTCACCCGGAGCAAACGGAGGACCAGGAGCAGTTACAGTACTCCGAGGAGGTAGTTTACAATCAGGCAACAGTCATTAGTGTACATCCCAGGTTGTTGGGAGGACTAGTCTAAGTCCAATGGTGCCTGCCCTAGCCCAGAGCCGGGCCTCGTCCTTTATGCTGCCTACAAGGGATTGAACGGACGGGCGCGCACGGTCGAAGATGCAATCATTTCTGTGCTTCTAGATCATCCAGGATGTGAGGAGTGTCGCTGAGGCCAGGCCCTTGCTCATTGGTGCTGGTGTGTCATGCCTAGCGGTGTGCCACCAATCGAGCAGGGATCGGTTGTTGTCAGGCGGCGTGCAAGTCATGCGCATCCAAGAGAGAATTTGGTGCCAGACCTGTCGTGAGAAGGGGCAATCTAGCAGGAGATGATGCATAGTCTCTCGTGCTTGGTCGCATAAGGGGCAGGCGGAGTGGTGTTGCAGCCCATGCCGAGCAAGGCGATCCGCCGTCCAGCAGCGGTCCAAGCTGGTTAACCAGTGAAAAAAATTCACCTTCGGTGGCGCCCAGCTCTTCAAGGTAAGCTTCCAGTAGCTGCAGGCCGTCGATCCGTGGAAGGAGGCGAGCTAGGCAGATTTGGCAGTGTAGGTGCCTGCCTCATTCCACTTCCAGACAAGTTTGTCAGGTGCTGTGGAGAGGCTAGTGCTCCAGGAGGGCATATTTATTGTTAACCCTTTCTTGGTGCAAAATATGTGTATTAGTTAGGCCATCAATTAATTGATAAAATCTAAAAACACATTCATAGAGGTGGACTAAAAGCATATATGTGAACTAAAACCCTAGCCGCCGGCGCGCGACCCCCCTCCCCCTTCCTCCCCTCGCCACCGCCTGTCCGCGCAGCCGGGCAAATCCCGGTGGGTGCTGGCGGCGGCAGGGCCCTTTCACTCCTCGCTTGTGGGGACCTGGAGTGGGCGGGCGCCCCCGAGCGGCGGTGAAACACGGATCTGGGGCGCGGCGGCGCATGGCGGTGCTCGATGGTGGCGCTGCGGAGCGGCAGGCCAGGCGTGGTGGGCTGGACGCGGGCGGTGCACAGCGGATGCGTGGCCGGGGTGGAGGCGTCGGCGTTGGCTGGTTCTGCCGTGTGGGCGACGTGGGCTGCGGCGGCTCTACTCGAGGCGGGTGATAGTACCTGGCGGTGGGGCGCCATGGCGTCACGGCAGAGGTGCGGGTCAAGTTGTTGGCTCCTCTGGAGGCCCTCTTCGGCGGCTGGGTGCAGCCGATTTGGTGGCCCTCGCCGGCGGACGGGTGGCTGCTTCTTCCTCGCCTGGATCTGGCCAGTGGCCGTGGTAGGGCGTCAGGGGTGACGCAGGGGAGGCTGATGGAGGGATGGGTAGACCGACTACCTGTCACTGGCGCAGGGGTGCGCTGTGCCGGTCCAGACGAGCTCCGCTCCCCCTCCCCTCTCTTCCAGGCTTAGTGCCTCTTGGCTGCAGATCGGGGTTCGGGGTGAGACGGCCACCGGCCGTTCCGATGGTGCTTAGGTCCTGCCGGTTGGCTCAAAGCCCGTACCTTAGAGGTCTCCGGAGTGTCTGGATGCAGGGCGGTGGCCTTGGTGGTGGGAGCTGCGGGCTCGTGGGCGGAGCTCGTAGCTCGGGCGTTGACGGTCTCGCTTTCATGGCCGCAAGGGCGGCATGGGGGCGGGCCTTCGACGCTCTACGGTGGTGGTACGGCCGGCGCTCTCCCATCGTGTCGTACCCTGGGCGGAGGCAGAGGGTCGTGGCCGGGGTGAAAACCTCGTCTGGTTCGGGCCAGACCGATGGTGGCGGCATCCTTGCGTCGTTCCCTTCCTGAAGGCTCCATCGCGGTGGCCCTGCGTCCTTCGCATTACTCCGGGTGAAAACCCCGATTAAGTGGATCGGGCGGTGGCGGCTCTCCGATGTCGTTTCTTTCCTGAAAGCACCGCTCTGGAGTTCCTGGTTCGTCAAGTTTCGGCTCTGTCTCCTCGCGGTGACTTGGTTCCTTAGCTATGCTCTTCTGTCTACTTGTTGTTTGCTTTGGGATCTTGGGAGTAGTGTTGCTGGTCGTCAGCTCCCTTGTATCTGCCTTGGGTGTGTGTGTGGTGTCAGGTGTTTGCAGTCTGTATGCCGTTGGTGCTTTATATATAAAGCGGGGCGAAAGCCTTTTTCAGTAAAAGCATATATGTTGGGAACATGAGCCTAGGGCCCTACAGCCAGCATGATTGCAAGATTCAATATTTTAGGAGTTAGTATGCAACACTCAAGGCATCCATCTAGGCTATACAGATTGAGTTTGCTTCAGCTAGGTGGTGTTCAATTCGGCCTTTAACCTGTAATTATGTGATAGTATACTTCTTCCGGTTCCCTAAAAGGCTGTATTTTTGGACAGAGGGAAAGTAAACTTTTGAAACTTCGACTTCCAATATCCCCAATAATACTTGGTTAGATAGTTGCAAAACATATTCATAAAATTGTCTTAAAAGTATTTAATATTTTGGGGTTCTATCAATATGTTGTGACAGATATTAGTTGTGAAAGCTGTGTTCAATTTGGCCTTTAACCTATACTTATGTGGATAGACTCAGAGGTACGGCTCAAGAGGCCTATACGTGGACACAAAGGAGGGCAACAGAAATTTTTGGATAAACTGCGAGAGCCAGGACTTGAACTAAAGACCTTGGTCTCTGGTACCATGTTAAGCTTCATGCACTAGCCAACGCAACCAAAAGATGTTCCCAATAAATAAAGAGTTGGCAATCCATGGATCGCAAAATTATGGTCGGTTCCTGTAACACATACACGACCATGAGGTTCACCGTAACTTGCACAGGAAAAGGATGCCATAATACGCCATTCAGTTCTTTTCATTATAAAACATGGACATGGAATCATCTAAATACACAAAAACCAAAATTAGAATGTTTCTTCTCCCACTTACAAAAATACTAGGCACTTTTGACTATATCACGACAATCAAACTTTTGCAAAATGTAACCTGAGTATCTTGCGATACTATCTCAAGCAGAAACTCTAACTAGGTAGAATTGGGGTACTGAGTAGTTAACAGGAGCACTGTGTGATTTATTAACCACGGAGCAGCAGTGAAATAAAGGAGCCTCATTTTAGATATGTCGGTTTGGATCATGCAACAAAAATCAACAAACCATAAAATACACGTCTGGAGAGAAATTTTTGAGTTATAGAGTGGCAGAAATTAAAGCAATAGTGCTAGCAAATACAATAACTGAACAATTTTCTAACTGTTGTGTTGGTTAACAAAATACCTATCTTTTTCCAATTTTTCCCATTGTGGATTTCAACAGCCTTCCGAAGTATATCGTCCTACAATTGAGTAGCATACATATAGAACATCAGACTACATGAGTGTACCTGATTTAGACACAAAAATTCCGAGCGTACACTATTTATGGCTGGCATATGCACAATTACCAAATATGTTACTCCCTCCAATCCATATTAATTGTCGCTAGTCTGTACTAAATCAGCGACAACTAATATGGATCGGAGGGAGTACAAGAAATATTTGGGACAAAGTCAAGTTCTGTGTATAAATCTCAGTCAGGTAGTCTACAGTACCGAAGAACAGAACATATGCTTCTGAAAAATATATTTAGCCAAGAGTTACGCAAAACCGGATTTCGAAGCTTTACCTCTTCGAGGGTCCAATTTCCCTTGGTCGAGCGCCTTGCTGGACCCGTTGTCCTCCTAAAGTACAAAGAATCAGATCCATAAAGTTACATGTATAATACAAAACCTGGTGCATGGTTCTTTGACAATTATTTTACCCATTGGACAACTGCCCCTTCTGAGGTCCACTGCTGGCTCTTCCATCAGGCACAGCCAAAGCAGAGGGTGAACCCTCAGCGGCCTTCTTTGAAGTCCTTCCCTTGTCACTTGTCATTGCGAGTGAACACTGAAAATTCAATTTCCACTCTGTAGCAGAAGCCAGGGAAGGGTCTAAGAATCATTATAATGTCAAACCCCCAGTGAGTCCTTCAACGAGTTGTGTCGCAGAAGGAGAATAGGTCATAGGCTGCCAAGGAAAAGTAAAGAGGACCAAAGTAGGTTATTAATCAAGAAATACTAATAGAAGCAGCACTAAGAAATGGAGCATACGACTTGTAGGCTATGATTTTCTTCAGAATCATCGTTTCAGCAAAAGATGCATAAATAAGTAATCAAAAAATAACCACCAAGCACCAACATTTCACGAGCATACCAGCCTATCCCTCCCAAGTTTAATGTGTTGCCAGTACTACTCTGACTCCACTACTTACATACACCACAGCCTTGGTGTGCCCCCAACCTCACCCCTTTTGTTACCAAAACCTCCATCACCAGAGTATGAGGTATCACCGCTTACAATAGGTCACATAACGTCCAATAACTGTAACCTCAACCACATGACCACAAATAAAACTCCTCATTTTGTACATCATGCTCGGCTGTGTTTGTCTGTGTCGGTGTATATCCCTAGCAACTGTAGGTAATAAATATTTATAAAGCGGGGCGAAAGCCTTTTTCGGTAATAAATATTTCAGAAAATCCACAAAATTCGTCATGGTATCGGAGCTACAGGTGGTGGTATCGTCAATAATTGCCAATGTAAAGGCTCTGAAGAATGTAAAAGCAAGTAATGAGATTCTCCAGTTGAGTCGCAGAGACAGCAATAGTTTGGATGGAATTTTTTGTTACCAATCTATGACTCAGTGAGTATGAGTCACCGTATGGCGAATTTCCCTCTATGCTTTCAGGAGACCAAAACGACGGGGGTCTGTTTATTAATTATACCTGGACTAGGCAGCCTTGGTTGGTTGTCTCGTCCTCTATGGGCAGGACATGACTGCACCATCCCATCTCCATCTTAATGATAGTATGTGACATTCTTGTTATGCACTAATGTTATGGGTGAACACAGGCAAATCATGAACTATAGAACCCTCCTTGAGCAAAACCAAATCTTGAACCACTAAACCCTCTGTATCTCCTCAAAATTGTGATATGATTTTTTCAAGGTATAAGGAGCCTTGAAAGGTTCAATATTAGTCTGCTTGCAAATGGTGGTGGACACAATTGAACCTTTCAAGGTTCCTCATATCACAAGAATCTAACCGCCCCCCATCTGCTAGCCCATATTATAAAAGATCAAAAGAATCTGACCGCCCCCCACCCCAACACACACAAGAAACACTAAGATCTTGCAGGCAGGGTCCCAACATCACCAACTAGCAATCTTCGCCCAATCCTCGGTCATAACCAACATTCTTTGCATATTTTTTTTTTTGCACATTGCGGATACAAGAAATTTTCTATGGGAAACCGAATACAACGTGATCGGAGACGCATCCAGCAATGTAGCGGAACCCCCGGAGACAAAATCCGCGTGAGAACCCTTGATATGGAAAAATAATAATCCACAGCAAACTCCTTCTAAGATCCGGCGAATGGCCGCCCCACCAAACGGGCCGACATCACCTGCAACCCCAGGGAGTCGGCGATGGAAAAGAAAACGGAGATTTCTACCTTTCCATTGGGAACAAGAAAGACGGGGGTAAACGCAAGAAAGCTTACCTCTCCGGCGGATCTGACGCGGCGCGTCCCCCTGCCCCAGCAACGATTGACCCGCGCCGCCTGAGCCTCCTGCCGCCTCCGCCACCAAATCCCTAATCGCCGGAGCACAAAAGGAAAAGTTTCTCTTTCTTTATTGGATTGAAATGCAAATAAGTCTTCTCTCCCCTTCCCTTCGCCTCGGAGGTTTAAATTGGTGGATGCGACAGACTGGAAGAGTAGGAAGTGGAGTGGAAAGGACGGCTCGGATGTCGGTTACCGGCAGAACCGATAGGTGTGAGCCGTTTGCTCAACGGCTAGCCTGCCGCTTCGGCGGATTTTGAATACCAACGGCTGGCCACTGGGACTGGCCGGTGAGCGGAAGCGTCGAGGATCCCTCCACAGCGGAGTTTAACCTCGTGGAGAGAACTACAGGCTCAAACCCCTTGCAACGGCTAGCCTGCCGCTTCGGCGGATTTTGAATACCAACGGCTGGCCACTGGGACTGGCCGGTGAGCGGAAGCGTCGAGGATCCCTCCACAGCGGAGTTTAACCTCGTGGAGAGAACTACCGGCTCAAACCCGTTGCAACCCCCCCCCCCCCCCCCCCCCCCCCCCTATGCGACCTGGGTCGCACGCAGAGATCGGGAGACCCGCTCCAACGATGGACACCTGGCAAAACCGAATCTCAAAGCACGTGGGCCATTTATCATCTGTTTCGTTAACAAATCCCGAATCCTAAATTCTATTCTAGCCGCCGTACGTAATCTGGGTTCCCCTTTCCTTCTTCCCTCTTGCTCGCCCCGGCAGCCGGCGCCGCCCCGCCGCCTCAGCTGCTCTCTCCGGCCGGCTTCCCTAGGCGCTCCGGAAGCTTGTTCTTGAGGCGCTTCTCCGGTTCGTTCGCCGTGGCCGTCACCCCCGCTGCTCTCCCGCGAGGCCCCGATGTCCATGACTGCGTTCCTCGGTGCCGGGACAGCTCGTCCTTCAGGCGCAGCTCATCTGCTCATTGCCTCACTGCCCATTGGCGCTCCGTGCATGGCCACCATCCTGCTCCTCTGCTCCGTCCAGCTCCCCCGCCGTCTACGTTATTCAAGCTGCATCTTGGCACATGGGGTTGGACCGACGTGAGGAACAGCCCCAACAATGACGACCAAGGATAAATCTTGCCAGTGATTTGTTTTTTTTTTTTTTTGCGGGGTGATCTTGCCAGTGATTTGAGCTGAAAACAAAGTAGGAAGAAGCCGTGAGAAACAGGATGGAAAGAATGTGATTAGCGAATTAATAGGAATTAGGGAATTAACTGCCTTGCCTTTTTAGGGGTATTAATTGCCTTACCTGCGTTAATAGTTTTTTTTGCCAAGTGCCCACCGTTGGAGCGGGTCTCCCGATCGCTGCGTGCGATCCAGGTCGCATAGGATTTTCTCCCCCCTCCCTCCCCCAACGGCATCGGAAAAGAGAAGTCCGAGAATGAACCAGGGCTAGATTGGCCTATGAGGGTGATTTGGTTTCCAGCCACGTCCCCAGGCGTCGTTTCCCAAGACGCGGCAAATTCAAACTTGGTCATTCCTGCTAAAAAAAATGCCGCAAGTCCGACGATCAGCGGCTCGTCAGTTCGGCGATCACCTTGCCATAGTTCGGCAACCGGATGAAAAGTTCGGCGTACAAAAAAGGAAAGGACGTGTGAGCAATGTTGGGGAACATAGTAATTTAAAAAAAAATTCTACGCACACACAGGATCATGGTGATGTATAGCAACGAGAAGGGAGAGTGTTTTCCACGTACCCTCGTAGACCGAAAGCGGAAGCGTTAGCACAACGTGGTTGATGTAGTCGTACGTCTTCACGATCCGACCGATCAAGTACCGAACGTACGGCACCTCCGAGTTCAGCACACATTCAGCTCGATGACGTCCCTCGAACTCTGATCCAGCCGAGCTTTGAGGGAGAGTTCCGTCAGCACGACGGCGTGGTGATGATGATGTTCTATCGACGCATGACTTCGCTTAAGCACCGCTATGATATTATCGAGGTGGACTATGGTGGAGGGGGGCACCGCACACGGCTAAGAGATCCAAAAAATCAATTGTTGTGTCCAGAGGTGCCCCCTGCCCCCGTATATAAAGGAGCAAGGGGGGAGAGGCGGCCGACCAGGAGGAGGCGTGCCAGGGAGGAGTCCTACTCCCAGCGGGAGTAGGACTCCCTCCTTTCCTAGTTGGAGTAGGAGAAGGGGGAAGGAGTAGGGAGAGAGGAAGGAAAGGAGGGCGCCCCCTCCTTGTCCAATTCGCACTAGAGGGGGAGGGGCGCGTGGCCTGCCCTGGCCGCCCCTCCTCTTCTCCACTAAGGCCCATCTTGGCCCATTAAACCCCCAGGGGGGTTCCGGTAACCCCCGGCACTCCGGTAAAATCCCGATTTCACCCGGAACACTTTCGATATCCAAATATAGGCTTACAATATATCAATATTTATGTCTCGACCATTTCGAGACTCCTCGTCATGTCCATGATCACATCCGGGACTCCAAACTACCTTCGGTACATCAAAACACATAAACTCATAATATAACCGTCATCGAACTTTAAGCGTGCGGACCCTACGGGTTCGAGAACTATGTAGACATGACCGAGATACGTCTCCGGTCAATAACCAATAGCGGAACCTGGATGCTCATATTGGCTCCTACATATTCTACGAAGATCTTTATCGGTCAAACCGCATAACAACATACGTTGTTCCCTTTGTCATCGATATGTTACTTGCCCGAGATTCGATCGTCGGTATCTTAATACCTAGTTCAATCTCGTTACCGGCAAGTCTCTTTACTCGTTCTGTAATACATCATCCCGCAAGTAACTCATTAGTTGCAATGCTTGCAAGGCTTATAGTGATGTGCATTACCGAGTGGGCCCAAAGATACCTCTCCGACAATCGGAGTGACAAATCCTAATCTCGAAATAAGCCAACTCAGCAAGTACCTTCGGAGACACCTATAGAGCACCTTTATAATCATACAGTTACGTTGTGACGTTTGGTAGCACACAAAGTGTTCCTCTGGTAAACGGGAGTTGCATAATCTCATAGTCATAGGAACATGTATAAGTCATGAAGAAAGCAATAGCAGAATACTAAACGATCGAGTGCTAAGCTAACGGACTGGGTCAAGTCAATCACATCATTCTCCTAATGATGTGATCCCGTTAATCACATGACAACTCATGTCAATGGTTAGGAAACATAACCATCTTTGATCAATGAGCTAGTCAAGTAGAAGCATACTAGTGACACTTTGTTTGTTTATTATTCACAAAAGTATTATGTTTCCGGTTAATACAATTCTAGCATGAATAATAAACATTTATCATGATATAAGGAAATAAATAATAACTCTATTATTGCCTCTAGGGCATATTTCCTTCAGTCTCCCACTTGCACTAGAGTCAATAATCTAGATTACACAGTAATGATTCTAACATCCATGGAGCCTTGGTGCTGATCATGTTTTGCTCGTGGAAGATGCTTAATCAACGGATCTGCAACATTCAGATCCGTATGTATCTTGCAAATTTCTATGTCTCCCACGTGGACTTGATCCTGGATGGAGTTGAAGCGTCTTTTAATGTGCTTGGTTCTCTTGTGAAATCTGGATTCCTTTGCTAAGGCAATTGCACCAGTATTGTCACAAAAGATTTTCATTGGACCCGATGCACTGGGTATGACACCTAGATCGGATATGAACTCCTTCATCCAGACTCCTTCATTTGCTGCTTCCGAAGCAGCTATGTACTCCGCTTCACACGTAGATCCCGCCACAACGCTTTGTTTAGAACTGCACCAACTGACAGCTCCACCGTTCAATGTAAATACGTATTCGGTTTGCATTTAGAATCGTCCGAATCAGTGTCAAAGCTTGCATCAACGTAACCATTTACGATGAGCTCTTTGTCACCTCCATAAACGAGAAACATATCCTTAGTCCTTTTTAGGTATTTCAGGATGTTCTTGACCGCTGTCCAGTGATCCACTCCTGGATTACTTTGGTACCTCCCTGCTAAACTAATAGCAAGGCACACATCAGGTCTGGTACACAACATTGCATACATGATAGAGCCTATGGTTGAAGCATAGGGAACATCTTTTATTTTCTCTCTATCTTCTGAAGTGGTCGGGCATTGAGTCTTACTCAACTTCACACCTTGCAACACAGGCAAGAACCCTTTCTTTGCCTGATCCATTTTGAACTTTTTCAAAACTTTGTCAAGGTATGTGCTTTGTGGAAGTCCAATTAAGCATCTTGATTTCTCTCTATAGATCTTGATGCCCAATATATAAGCAGCTTCACCGAGGTCCTTCATAGAAAAACTCTTATTCAAGTATCCCTTTATGCTATCCATAAATTCTATATCATTTCCAATCAGCAATATGTCATCCACATATAATATTAGAAATGCTACAGAGCTCCCACTCACTTTTTTGTAAATACAGGCTTCTCCAAAAGTCTGTATAAAACCATATGCTTTGATCACACTATCAAAGCGTTTATTCCAACTCCAAGAGGTTTGCACCAGTCCATAAATGGATCGCTGGAGCTTGCACACTTTGTTAGCTCCCTTTGGATCGACAAAACCTTCCGGTTGCATCATATACAACTCTTCTTCCAGAAATCCATTTAGAAATGCAGTTTTGACATCCATTTGCCAAATTTCATAATCATAAAATGCAGCAACTGCTAACATGATTCAGACAGACTTAAGCATCGCTACGGGTGAGAATGTCTCATCGTAGTCAATCCCTTGAACTTGTCGAAGACCTTTTGCAACAAGTCAAGCTTTATAGACAGTAACATTACCGTCAGCGTCAGTCTTCTTTTTGAAAATCCGTTTATTTTCAATGGCATGCCGATCATCGGGCAAGTCAACCAAAGTCCACACTTTGTTCTCATACATGGATCCTATCGGTGTCAAAACCGGCGGATCTCGGGTAGGGGGTCCCGAACTGTGCGTCTAAGGCGGATGGTAACAGGAGGCAGGGGACACGATGTTTACCCAGGTTCAGTCCCTCTTGATGAAGGTAAACCCCTACGTCCTGCTTGATTGTTCTTGATGATATGAGTATTACAAGAGTTGATCTACCACGAGATTAGAGAGGCTAAACCCTAGAAGCTAGCCTATGGTATGATTGTATGTTGTCCTACGGACTAAAACCCTCTGGTTTATATAGACACCGGAGGGGGCTAGGGTTACACAAGGTCGGTTAAAAAGGAGGAGATATACATATCCGTATTGCCTAGCTTGCCTTCCACGCAAAGTAGAGTCCCATCCAGACATGAGATGAAGTCTTCAATCTTGTATCTTCATAGTCCAACAGTCCGGCCAAAGGATATAGTCCGGCTGTCCGGAGACCCCCTAATCCAGGACTCACTCAGTAGCCCCTGAACCAGGCTTCAATGATGATGAGTCCGACGCGCAGTGTTGTCTTCATCATTGCAAGGCGGGTTCCTCCTCCGAATACACCATGGAAGAGTTTGAATGCAAGGATAGTATCCGACCCTGCAAAATAAGTTCCACATACCACCGTAGAGAGAATAATATTTCCACAAATCTAATCTGTTGTCACGTTTCGACAGCATGACATCACACCATGGCCCGGTTATTATTCGAACCGCTTTTCTCAACCAGCTCTGCACATATCGCGAGGCGGTTTTCTTGATACGTCTTGTCAAAGCAGAGATCGTGTTCCCTTTATCACGGGATTCTCGTTAATACGGACGTGGGTAACCCAACCGCGCCATCAATTACAGCGCCTGGGGAATAAGCGGTTTTGCCAGGCAAGTGGGGAGACTCACCGCCTCCTCCGCCCTTATAAAGGGACAAAGATTTTACTTTTTTCACCCACGCCTTCTGTAACACCCTCGATGCGACTATATCTCCCACGTGTCGGGGCACGACTTAGAGGCATAATCGCATTGAAGGCATATGTCGCAAGTTAGGCAATCTTCACAACATCCCATGTAATATGCATAATAAAGGGGAGATAACATAGTTGGCTTACACTCGCCACGTCAATCAAGTACATAAATAACATTACATCATCCAAACACTCATGGCCTGACTACGGCGCCAAAATAAAAGAGAACCCAACATGCGACAACGGTCCCGTTCACCCCCAACTAGGCACCACTACTGATCATCGGGAAAGGAAACATAGTAACGTTGAGAGTCTTCGTCGAACTCCCACTTGAGCTCATACGCGTCTCCTGGAGCGAAATCATCAGGCCCTGCATCTGGTGTAATAGTAATCTGTGAGCCACAGGGACTCAGCAATCTCGCACCCTCGCGATCAAGACTATTTAATCTTATAGGTATGACAAGGTAAATATGTGGAGCTGCAGCAAGCGGCTAGCAAGTATGGTCGCTAACTTATTTGCAAAAAGAGAACGAGAAGAGGAGGCAAAGCGCGAGCGAGAATCTAAAGAGCAAGCTGCGCAAACATTACTCCAACACCGTGTCCACTTCCCGGACTCCGCCGAGAAGAGGCCATCACGGTAACACACTCAGTTGATTCATTTTAACTAATTAAGGTTCAAGTTATCTACAACCGGACATTAACAAATTCCCATCTGCCCATAACCGCGGGCATGGCTTTCGAAAGTTCAATTCCCTGCAGGGGAGTCCCAACTTAGCCCATGACAAGCTCTCACGATCAACGAAGGAATAGACCTCCTCCCAAGACATTCCATTCAGACTCGGTATCTCGGTAATTCAAGACACTTCGACAGGTTAAAACAAGACCAGCAACACCGCCCGAATGTGCCGACAAATCCCGATAGGAGCTGCACATATCTCTTTCTCAGGGCACAATCGGATAAGCAATCCGTACAACTAAAACCAGCCCTCGAGTTTCCACGAGGTGGCGCTGCAAGGGGCTCTAGGTTGGACCAACACTCAGAGGAGCAGTGGCCCGGGGGGGGGGGGTTAAAATAATGATGACCCTTGAGTCTGCAGAACCCAAGGGAAAGAAAAGGCTAGGTGGCGAATGGTAAAACCAAGGTTGGGCATTGCTGGAAAAGCTTTAATCAAGGCGAACTATCAAGGGGTTCCCATTATAACCCAACCGCGTAAGGAACGCAAAATCCGGGAACATAACACCGATATGACGGAAACTAGGGTGGCAAGAGTGGAACAAAACACTAGGCGAGAGGCCGAGCCTTCCACCCTTTACCAAGTATATAGATGCATTAAGATAACAAGATAATATAATGATATCCCAACAAGTAAATAAATGTTCCAACAAGGAACGGCCTCCAATCTTCACCTGCAACTAACAGCGCTATAAGAGGGGCTGAGCAAAGCGGTAACATAGCCAATCAACGGTTTGCTAGGACAAGGTGGGTTAGAGGTTTGACATGGCAATTTGGGAGGCTTGCAAGCAAATGGTAGGCATCGTAGCATTGGCATAGCAGAAGAGCGAGCAACTAAGCAAGCAAAGATAGAAGTGATTTCGAGGGTATGGTCATCTTGCATGCACAGTTGTCAGAGTTGACTGGATCCTCGAAAGCAAACTCAACGGGCTCCTCATTAGCAAACTCATCTCCCGGCTCTACCCAAACAAGACAAACAAGCAACAAGGATACAATCAACCACGTGCAAAATCAAACGACACGATGCAAAGATGATATGCTAAGCGGGATGCGATGCGGGATGCCAAATGCAAGATATGACAAGAAATGCAAGAACCTGGCCTCAACTTGGAAATCCAAGTGTGCCACTGGAAAGATGAGATGAAATCGTTTGAAAACAATATAAAGAACGCCGGAATCGGAGTTACGGTTTGGAAATGGCAAGCGATTCATAAATGACACCGGTCTGCGATTTACAGCAAGTAGGCATCTAAATGCAATGAGATGAACATGCTACAACACCCAAACATGACAAAAAAATACATGAAAGGGATGCACACAAGATGCTTAACAAAAGTCTAGCACTGAGCTACGGCCAATTCATCCATTAAAAGGTTCAAACAAGCATGGCAAAAATGCATATGGCAAACAAATCTCAGACTTAGTGAAATTAGGACTTGTCTGGAATTTCAGATTAGGTAGCCCTCTTCGGAGCAACAAAACTACATGTTACAGGAACAGAACATGGCAAAGTAAAGCATGGAATGGAGCTACTCAAAGAGCTTAACAAAAGTCCCTTAGTGACCTTGAGCCAAAAGGGATCAGAAAATACAATTGCAAGCATGTGAACATAGCAAAAACATAATCAGTTTTCATACTTAGTGAAAACTGACACATGCTGAAATATAACTCAAGTAGGCATGTTTACGAGCTCGATGCACTCACTACGGTGCAAGTCATGGCAAGACAAGCATACACCCATCAAGAAGGCACAAAATGCAAGCTAGAAATGGCTAGAACAATAGCATAGCATGCACGGATCAACTACAACATCATCGGCAAAATTGCAAACAAGTTGACAATCTGCCCAGATTCACAAAGTAGCAAAAGTAGAGCTCGATTGACTCAAGCTAGGGTGCTCCATAATTGCAAACAAAGACATGGATGGTTAGAGCACTACAATATTAACAAAACATCCTTACTGATCATCCTCAAAAGAGGCACTGATCGCTAGGAAACAACATGAACATATGGCATCATGAGATGAACAGCTCCAAGACTTAGTAAAATTGCTAAGTCCCTGAAAACAGAATTACCGAGTGCACCACTTTGCAAGCTTGCACAAGACACCTCACACATCACAAAAATACATGGGTTTCACCTCTGGAGAGATGGCAAAACCATTAACAAAACACATGTAGAGCATCATGGCATATCATGCACACATTAATCATGGCAAAAATGACAAAAACCTAAAACGGATTAGCAGATCTGACAAATAACTCAAGTAGCCCTCTTTTAACAGCATTTCGGGCATCAAGATGAGCTCAAATGAAAATGATGCAATGGAATGAAATGATGTACTCTCTGAGATGAACATTTTGATATGCTATATGCATGAATCGGAGTTACGGATGCAAAGTTACGGGATTACGAAGAAGGGCACATGGATCTGGAATTTCAGGACTTAGGAAAAATTCAACCTCCGGATTAGGGTTTGACCCAGCGCGGAAATCGAGGAGCTCACCGGATCTGCACTGTAGCTCGCCGGATCCGTCGTTCCCCGGCGACGGGAGCTTGCCGGATGGAGGGGGCTCGCCGGGGCGGCCTTGCCGGCAACGAGGGCTACGAGGAGGCGGCGGGGCGACCGAGGCGAGGTGCGGCGCGGCGTCCCGGCCGCGGCGAAGCGGGTGGCGGGGGCCGGCAGGCTCGGTGAGGTGGCGGCGACCACCGGAGCGGGGCGGCGCGGCACGGCGGCGCGTGGCGGAGGCGGCGGAGTGCGGCGGGCGCGAGGCGGCTGGGCCGGGAGGGCCTACCCCGGGCCCGAGCGGGCTGCGGCGGCGGCGGTGGTGGGGCGGCCACGTGGCGCGCGGCCACTGGCTGCAGGCGGTGGAGCGGACGCGTACGGCCGGGGCGGACGTGTCCGGCCGGCGCGGATCTGGGATTTAGGGTTTCGGGGAGAGGGGATCCGGATTTCGGGGAAGGGGTCTTTATATAGGCATAGGAGGAGCTAGGAGAGTCCAAATGAGGTGCGGTTTTCGGCCACGCGCTCGTGATCGAATGCTCTAGATGATGGAGCAGAGTTAGGTGGGTTTTGGGCCAAATTGGAAGGGTGTTGGGCTGCAACACACACGAGGCCTTTTCGGTCCCTCGGTTAACCGTTGGAGTATCAAACGAAGTCCAAATGATACGAAACTTGACAGGCGGTCTACCGGTAGTAAACCAAGGCCGCTTGGCAAGTCTTGGTCCAATCCGGAAATGTTTAATCCCCACACATGAAAGAAAGCTAGAAATGACCACCGGAGGGGAACGAAGCGCCGGAATGCAAAACGGACAACGGGGAAAAAGCTCGAATGCCTGAGACAAACATGTATGCAAATGCAATGCACATGATGACATGATATGAGATGCATGACAACGATAAAAACACATGGAGACAAAACCCGAACCCGAGGAAAATAAATATAACTTAACGCCGGAAACGGCAAGAGTTGTCGTACAAATTGGGAAAATTACATCCGGGGTCTTACAACACTCCACCACTACGAAAGGATCTCGTCCCGAGATCTAGGACTGAAAGAACGCCGGGTACTCAGAACAGAGGTGATCCTCGCTTTCCCAGGTAGCTTCACGGTCGGAATGGTGTGACCACTTGACTTTGAGAAATTTGATTGACTTGTTGCGAGTCTTGCATTCAGTCTCTTCAAGAATAGCAACTGGGTGCTCACGATAAGAGAGATCTTCTTGGAGCTCAATGTCCTCGATGTTGACGGTGCGGTCAGGAGTCTTGAAGCACTTTCGAAGCTGAGAGACATGGAACACGTCATGAACATTTGCAAAGTTTGAAGGAAGCTCGAGTTGATAGGCGAGGTCGCCTCTCTTGCTGACAATCTTGAAAGGTCCCACATATCTGGGGGCAAGCTTCCCTTTGATACCGAAGCAACGAGTATCTTTCATAGGAGAGACGCGGAGGTAAACATGATCTCTGATCTCGAAAGCCAAATCACGGTGCTTACTATCATAGTAGCTCTTCTGACGGGATTGGGCTGCTTTGAGGTTATTACGAATGACTTTGCACATTTCTTCTGCCTCTATGATTAAGTCATTGCCCAAAAGCTGACGTTCACCGGTTTCAGACCAGTTGTGTAACACCCCGGATGTAACTTTCCCTATTTGTACTCTAACCCTTGTCGTTTCCGGCGTTAAGTTATATTTATTTCCTCGGATTCGGGTCTTTGTCTCCGTGTGTTGTTGTCCTTGTCATGCATCTCATATCATGTCATCATGTGCATTGCATTTGCATACGTGTTCGTCTCATGCATTCGAGCATTTTCCCCGTTGTCCGTTTTGCATTCCGGCGCTTCGTTCTCCTCCGGTGGTCATTTCTAGCTTTCTTTCATGTGTGGGGATTAAACATTTCCGGATTGGACCGAGACTTGCCAAGTGGCCTTGGTTTACTACCGGTAGACCGCCTGTCAAGTTTCGTATCATTTGGACTTCGTTTGATACTCCAACGGTTAACCGAGGGACCGAAAAGGCCTCATGTGTGTTGCAGCCCAACACCCCTCCAATTTGGCTCAAAACCCACCTAACTCTGCTCCATGTCCTAGAGCGTTCGATCACGACCGCGTGGCCAAAAACCGCACCTCATTTGGACTCTTCTAGCTCCCTCTATGTCTATTTAAAGAACCCCCGAAATCGGATCTTCTCCTCCCCCGAAACCCTAGCTCCATTCGTCTTCGCGCGCCGCCGGACAAAAGTCGCGCCGACGGACATTGTCCATGCAGCCGCCCGCGCCTACCAAGGGGCTCCACGTGGCGGGCGCCGCCGCCCCGCGCCGCCGGCCCGGCGAGCCCGCGGGAGGCCCCCCGAGCCCGCTTCCTCCGCCGCCAGACCGCGCCTCCCCGAGCCGTAGCTCCCGGCCCCGCCGCCTCCCTCGCCCACCACGGCGGCCGGAGCACCGCGCCGCTTCCCCGCCGCCTCGCTCCGCCATCGCCGCCGGCCGCCGCCACCGCCGCCGCCTCGCCCCGCCGT
This sequence comes from Triticum aestivum, assembly GCF_018294505.1. Taxonomy (NCBI): domain Eukaryota; kingdom Viridiplantae; phylum Streptophyta; class Magnoliopsida; order Poales; family Poaceae; genus Triticum; species Triticum aestivum. The sequence goes on from NC_057794.1 coordinate 166,481,405, forward strand.
CGCCGCCTTGCCCGACCGCCGCCTTGCCCGTAGCGCCGCGAGCCGCCCCGGCTGCCGCGGGCCCCTGGGCTGCCGCCCCGGCCGCCCGCGACCTCGCCTCCGCCGGCCGCCGTCTTCGTCCCCGCCGTCCTCGGCTTCCGCGTGCCGGTGAACAGTGCGATCTAGATCTGGATCGGGGTTGCTACAGTAAACCCTAATCCGGGGTAGTTTTTTTTCACCAAGTCCCGGATATTTATAGTTCATATGCCCATGTTCGAGACTCCGTAACTTTGCATCCGTAGCTCCGATTCATGCATATAGCACATCAAAATGTTCACCTTAGAGAGTACATCATTTCATTCTATTGCATCACTTCGATTTGAGCTCATCTTGATGCCCGAAATGCTGTTAGAAGAGGGCTACTTGAGTTATTTGTCAGATCTGTTACTCCGTTTAGCACTTTTGTCATTTTTGCCATGATTAATGTGTACATGAGATGCCCGTGAGTTCTTCATATGTTTTGTTAAGGGTTTTGTCATCTTTCCAGAGGTGCAACCCATGTATTTTTAGGATGTGTGTGGTGACTTGTGCAAGCTTGCAAAGCGGTGCACTTGCTAATTCTGTTTTCAGGGACTTAGTATTTCACTAAGTCCTGGGATTGTTTTTCTCATGATGCCATATGTTCTTGTTGTTTCCTAGTGATCCGTGCCTCTTTTGAGGATGAACAGTAAGGGAGTTTTGTTAATATTGTAGTGCTCTATCCATCCTTGTCTTTGTTTGCAATTATGGAGCACCCTAACTTGAGTCAATCGAGCTCTACTTTTGCTTCGTTGCGAATCTGGGCAGATCGTCAACTTGTTTGCGATTTTGCCGATGTTATTGTAGTTGATCCGTGCATGCTATGCCATTGTTCTTGCCATGTCTAGCTTGCATTTTGTGCCTTATTAAGGGATGTATGCTTGTCTTGCCATGACTTGCACCGTGGTGAGTGCATCGAGCTTGTAAACATGCCTTCGTGAGTTATGTTTCAGCATGTCCCAGTTTTCACTAAGTCTGAAAACTGATTATGTTTTTGCTATGTTCGTGTGCTTGTTAGTATATTTTGAGATCCCTTTTGGCTCAAGGTCACTAAAGGACTTTTCTTAAGCTTGTTGAGTAGCTCCATGCCATGTCTTTATTTTTCATGTTCAGGTCCTGTAGCATGTTGTTTTGTTGCTCCGAAGAGGGCTATATGATCTGAAATTCCAGACAAGTGTTAATTTCACTAAGTCTGAGATCTGTTTGCCATTTGCGTTTTTGCCATGCTTGTTTGAACTTGTTAATGGATGATTTGGCCATAGCTCAGTCCTAGACTTTTGTTAAGCATCTTGAATGCTTCCCTGCCATGTATTTTGTTGTCATGTTTGGTGGCTGTAGCATGTTCATTTCGTTGCATTTAGATGCCTACTTGCTGTAAATCGCAGACCGGTGTCATATTTGAATCGCTTGTCATTTCCAAACCGTAACTCCGATTCCGGCGTTCTTTATATCGTTTTCAAGCGATTTCATCTCATCTTTCCAGTGGCACACTTGGATTTACAAGTTGAGGCCAGGTTCATGCATTTCCTGTCATATCTTGCATTTTGCATCCCGCATCGCATCCCGCATAGCATGTCATCATTTCATCTTATTGCTTGTTCTTGCACGTGGTTCATTGTATTCTTGTTGCTTGTTTGTCTTGTTTGGGTAGAGCCGGGAGACGAGTTCGCTAACGAGGAGCCCGTTGAGTTTGCTTTTGAGGATCCAGTCAACTCTGACAACTGTGCAGGCAAGATGATCATACCCTCGAAATCACTACTATCTTTGCTATGCTAGTTTGCTCGCTCTTTTGCTATGCCATTGCTACGATGTCTACCACTTGCTTGCAAGCCTCCTAAATTGCCATGTCAAACCTCTAACCCACCATTGTCCTAGCAAACCGTTGATTGGCTATGTTACCGCTTTGCTCAGCCCCTCTTATAGCGTTGCTAGTTGCAGATGAAGATTGGAGGCCGTTCCTTGTTGGAACATTTATTTACTTGTTGGGATATCATTATATTGTCATGTTATCTTAATGCATCTATATACTTGGTAAAGGGTGGAAGGCTCGGCTTCTCGCCTAGTGTTTTGTTCCACTCTTGCCGCCCTAGTTTCCGTCATATCGGTGTTATGTTCCCGGATTTTTGCGTTCCTTACGCGGTTGGGTTATAATGGGAACCCCTTGATATTTCTCCTTGATTAAAGCTTTTCCAGCAATGCCCAACCTTGGTCTTACCATTTGCCACCTAGCCTTTTTTTCCCTCGGGTTTCCGGAGCCCGCGGGTCATCTTATTTTAAACCCCCCCGGGCCAGTGCTCCTTTGAGTGTTGGTCCGACCGAGTAGACTGCGGGGCCACCTCGGGGCAACTTGAGGGTTGGTTTTACTCGTAGGATGTCTCATCTGAGTGTGCCCTGAGAAAGAGATATGTGCAGCTCCTATCGGGATTTGTCGGCACATTCAGGCGGTGTTGCCGGTCTTGTTTTAACCTGTCGAAGTGTCTTGAGTAACCAAGATACCGAGTCTGATCGGAACATCTTGGGAGGAGGTCTATTCCTTCGTTGACCATGAGAGCTTGTCATGGGCTAAGTTGGGACTCCCCTGCAGGGATTGAACTTTCGAAAGCCGTGCCCGCGGTTATGGGCAGATGGGAATTTGTTAATGTCCGGTTGTAGACAACTTGAACCTTAATTAATTAAAATGAATCAACTGAGTGTGTTACCGTGATGGCCTCTTCTCGGTGGAGTCCGGGAAGTGGACACGGTGTTGGAGTAATGTTTGCGCAGGTTGTTCTCTAGCTTCTCACTCATGCTTTGCCTCCTCTTCTCTCTCTCTTTTGCGAATAAGTTAGCCACCATACTTGCTAGTCGCTTGCTGCAGCTCCACTCATATTTTACCTTGCCTTACCTATAAGCTTGAATAGCCTTGATCGCGAGGGTGCGAGATTGCTGAGTCCCCGTGGCTCACAGATTACTATTACACCAGATGCAGGGCCTGATGATTCCGCTCCAGGAGACGCATATGAGCTCAAGTGGGAGTTTGACGAAGACTCTCAATGATACTATGTTTCCTTTCCCGATGATCAGTAGTGGTGCCCAGTTGGGGGTGATTGGGACCGTTGTCGCATGTTGGGTTCTCTTTATTTTGGCGCCATAGTCGGGCCATGAGTGTTTGAATGATGTAATGTTATTTCTGTACTTGATTGACGTGGCGAGTGTAAGCCAACTATGTTATCTCCCTTTTTATTATTATATTACATGGGATGTTGTGAAGATTGCCTAACTTGCGACATATGCCTTCAATGCGATTATGTCTCTAAGTCGTGCCTCGACACGTGGGAGCTATAGTCGCATCGAGGGTGTCTCCAGAATGGAAGTTTGACCACATTGAAATGGACTTCGTGACTGGGTTTCCAAAGTCCAAGCATGGCAATGATGCTATATTTGTTGTCATCGACAAACTCACCAAAGTGGCTCACTTTCTGCCTATCAAAGAGTCGATCACTGCAACTCAATTGGCGGAACTCTATACCTCTCATATTGTCTATCTGCACGGTATTCCTCAAGTCATCTCTTCAGACCGTGGCAGCATCTTTACCTCCAAGTTTTGGGATTCTTTTCAGAAGGCCATGGGCACGAACATCCGCTTCAGCATAGCTTACCATCCTCAAACAAGCGGTCAAGTCGAGCGTGTCAACCAGATTCTTGAAGATATGCTCAGGGCTTGTGTGATCTCCTTCGGCATGAAGTGGGAGGATTGTCTTCCTTATGCTGAATTCTCCTACAACAACAGTTTTCAAGCAAGTTCGGGCAAGGCCCCATTTGAAATTCTGTATGGCAGGAAGTGCCGTACCCCTCTCAACTGGTCTGAAACCGGTGAACGTCAGCTTTTGGGTAATGACTTAATCACAGAGGCAGAAGAAATGTGCAAAGTCATTCGTAATAACCTCAAAGCAGCCCAATCCCGTCAGAAGAGCTACTATGATAGTAAGCACCATGATTTGGCTTTCGAGATCGGAGATCATGTTTACCTCCGTGTCTCTCCTATGAAAGGTACTCGTCGCTTCGGTATCAAAGGGAAGCTTGCCCCTAGATACGTGGGACCTTTCAAGATTGTCAGCAAGAGAGGCGACCTCGCCTATCAACTCGAGCTTCCTTCAAACTTTGCAAATGTTCATGACGTGTTCCATGTCTTCAGCTTCGAAAGTGCTTCAAGACTCCTGACCGCACCGTCAACTTCAAGGACATTGAGCTCCAAGAAGATCTCTCTTATCGTGAGCACCCAGTTGCTATTCTTGAAGAGACTGAACGCAAGACTCGTAACAAGTCAATCAAATTTCTCAAAGTCAAGTGGTCACACCATTCCGACCGTGAAGCTACCTGGGAACGCGAGGATCACCTCCGTTCTGAGTACCCGGCGTTCTTTCAGTCCTAGATCTCGGGACGAGATCCTTTCGTAGTGGTGGAGTGTTGTAACACCCCGGATGTAACTTTCCCTATTTGTACTCTAACTCTTGCCGTTTCCGGCGTTAAGTTATATTTATTTCCTCGGGTTCGGGTCTTTGTCTCTGTGTGTTGTTGTCCTTGTCATGCATCTCATATCATGTCATCATGTGCATTGCATTTGCATACGTGTTCGTCTCATGCATTCGAGCATTTTCCCCGTTGTCCGTTTTGCATTCCGGCGCTTCGTTCTCCTTCGGTGGTCATTTCTAGCTTTCTTTCGTGTGTGGGGATTAAACATTTCCGGATTGGACCAAGACTTGCCAAGCGGCCTTGGTTTACTACCGGTAGACCGCCTGTCAAGTTTCGTGTCATTTGGACTTCGTTTGATACTCCAACGGTTAACCGAGGGACCGAAAAGGCCTCGTGTGTGTTGCAGCCCAACACCCCTCCAATTTGGCCCAAAACCCACCTAACTCTGCTCCATGTCCTAGAGCGTTCGATCACGATCGCGTGGCCGAAAACCGCACCTCATTTAGACTCTTCTAGCTCCCTCTATGTCTATTTAAAGAACCCCCGAAATCCGGATCTTCTCCTCCCCCAAAACCCTAGCTCCATTCGTCTTCGCGCGCCGCCGGACAAAAGTCGCGCCGACGGACATTGTCCGCGCAGCCGCCCGCGCCTACTAGGGGCGCCACGTGGCGGGCGCCGTCGCCCCGCGCCGCCGGCCCGGCGAGCCCGCGGGAGGCCCCCCGAGCCCGCTTCCTCCGCCGCCAGACCGCGCCTCCCCCGAGCCGTAGCTCCCGGCTCCGCCGCCTCCCTCGCCCACTCCGGCGGCCGGAGCACCGCGCCGCTTCCCCGCCCCCTCGCTCCACCGTCACCGCCGGCCGGCGCCACCGCCGTCGCCTCGCCCCGCCGTCGCCGCCTTGCCCGACCGCCACCGCCGCCCGGAGCGCCGCGAGCCGCCCCGGCCGCCGCGGGCCCCTGCGCCGCCGCCCCGGCCGCCGGCGACCTCGCCTCCGCCGGCCGCCGTCTTCGTCCCCGCCGTCCTCGGCTTCCGCGCGCCGGTGAACAGTGCGATCCAGATCTGGATCAGGGTTGCTACAGTAAACCCTAATCCGGGGTAGTTTTTTTCACCAATTCCCGGATATTTATAGTTCATATGCCCATGTTCGAGACTCCGTAACTTTGCATCCGTAGCTCCGATTCATGCATATAGCATATCAAAATGTTCACCGCAGAGAGTACATCATTTCATTCCATTGCATCATTTTCATTTGAGCTCATCTTGATGCCCGAAATGCTATTATAAGAGGGCTACTTGAGTTAATTGTCAGATCTGTTACTCCGTTTAGCACTTTTGTCATTTTTACCATGATTAATGTGTGCATGAGATGCCCGTGAGTTCTTCATATGTTTTGTTAAGGGTTTTGTCATATTTCCAGAGGTGCAAACCATGTATTTTTAGGATGTGTGTGGTGACTTGTGCAAGCTTGCAAAGCGGTGCACTTGCTAATTCTGTTTTCAGGGACTTAGTATTTCACTAAGTCCTGGGATTGTTTTTCTCATGATGCCATATGTTCTTGTTGTTTCCTAGTGATCCGTGCCTCTTTTGAGGATGATCAGTAAGGGACTTTTGTTAATATTGTAGTTCTCTATCCATCCATGTCTTTGTTTGCAATTATGGAGCACCCTAACTTGAGTCAATCGAGCTCTACTTTTGCTTCGTTGCGAATCTGGGCAGATCGTCAACTTGTTTGCGATTTTGCCGATGTTATTGTAGTTGATCCGTGCATGCTATGCCATTGTTCTTGCCATGTCTAGCTTGCATTTTGTGCTTTATTAAGGGATGTATGCTTGTCTTGCCATGACTTGCACCGAGGTGAGTGCATTGAGCTTGTAAACATGCCTTCGTGAGTTATGTTTCAGCATGTCCCAGTTTTCACTAAGTCTGAAAACTGATTATGTTTCTGCTATGTTCGTGTGCTTGTTAGTATATTTTGAGATCCCTTTTGGCTCAAGGTCACTAAGGGACTTTTGTTAAGCTTGTTGAGTAGATCCATGCCATGTCTTTTTTTGTCATGTTCAGGTCCTGTAGTATGTTGTTTTGTTGCTCCGAAGAGGGCTATATGATCTGAAATTCCAGACAAGTGTTAATTTCACTAAGTCTGAGATCTGTTTGCCATTTGCGTTTTTGCCATGCTTGTTTGAACCTGTTAATGGATGATTTAGCCATAGCTCAGTGCTAGACTTTTGTTAGGCATCTTGAATGCTTCCCTGCCATGTATTTTGTTGTCATGTTTGGTGGCTGTAGAATGTTCATTTCATTGCATTTAGATGCCTACTTGCTGTAAATCGCAGACCGGTGTCATATTTGAATCGCTTGCCATTTCCAAACCGTAACTCCGATTCCGGCGTTCTTTATATCGTTTTCAAGCGATTTCATCTCATCTTTCCAGTGGCACACTTGGATTTCCAAGTTGAGGCCAGGTTCATGCATTTCCTGTCATATCTTGCATTTTGCATCCCGCATCGCATCCCGCATAGCATGTCATCATTTCATCTTATTGCTTGTTCTTGCACGTGGTTGATTGTATCCTTGTTGCTTGGTTGTCTTGTTTGGGTAGAGCCGGGAGACGAGTTCGCTAACGAGGAGCCCGTTGAGTTTGCTTTTGAGGATCCAGTCAACTCTGACAACTGTGCAGGCAAGATGATCATACCCTCGAAATCACTACTATCTTTGCTATGCTAGTTTGCTCGCTCTTTTGCTATGCCATTGCTATGATGCCTACCACTTGCTTGCAAGCCTCCTAAATTGCCATGTCAAACCTCTAACCCACCATTGTCCTAGCAAACCGTTGATTGGCTATGTTACCGCTTTGCTCAGCCCCTCTTATAGCGTTGCTAGTTGTAGGTGAAGATTGGAGGCCGTTCCTTGTTGGAACATTTATTTACTTGTTGGGATATCATTATATTGCCATGTTATCTTAATGCATCTATATACTTGGTAAAGGGTGGAAGGCTCGGCCTCTCGCCTAGTGTTTTGTTCCACTCTTGCCGCCCTAGTTTCCGTCATATCGGTGTTATGTTCCCGGATTTTTGCGTTCCTTACGCGGTTGGGTTATAATGGGAACCCCTTGATATTTCGCCTTGATTAAAGCTTTTCCAGCAATGCCCAACCTTGGTCTTACCATTTGCCACCTAGCCTTTTTTTCCCTCGGGTTTCTGGAGCCCGCGGGTCATCTTATTTTAAACCCCCCCGGGCCAGTGCTCCTTTGAGTGTTGGTCCGACCGAGTAGACTGCGGGGCCACCTCGGGGCAACTTGAGGGTTGGTTTTACTCGTAGGATGTCTCATCTGAGTGTGCCCTAAGAAAGAGATATGTGCAGCTCCTATCGGGATTTGTCGGCAAATTCGGGCGGTGTTGCTGGTCTTGTTTTAACCTGTCGAAGTGTCTTGAGTAACCAAGATACCGAGTCTGATCGGAACGTCTTGGGAGGAGGTCTATTCCTTCGTTGACTGTGAGAGCTTGTCATGGGCTAAGTTGGGACTCCCCTGCAGGGATTGAACTTTCGAAAGCCGTGCCCGCGGTTATGGGCAGATGGGAATTTGTTAATGTCCGGTTGTAGACAACTTGAACCTTAATTAATTAAAATGAATCAACTGAGTGTGTTACCGTGATGGCCTCTTCTCGGCGGAGTCCGGGAAGTGGACACAGTGTTGGAGTAATGTTTGCGCAGGTTGTTCTCTAGCTTCTCGCTCGTGCTTTGCCTCCTCTTCCCGCTCTCTTTTGCGAATAAGTTAGCCACCATACTTGCTAGTCGCTTGCTGCAGCTCCACTCATATTTTACCTTGCCTTACCTATAAGCTTGAATAGCCTTGATCGCGAGGGTGCGAGATTGCTGAGTCCCCGTGGCTCACAGATTACTATTACACCAGATGCAGGGCCTGATGATTCCGCTCCAGGAGACGCGTATGAGCTCAAGTGGGAGTTCGACGAAGACTCTCAACGATACTATGTTTCCTTTCCCGATGATCAGTAGTGGTGCCCAGGTGGGGGTGATTGGGACCGTTGTCGCATGTTGGGTTCTCTTTATTTTGGCTCCGTAGTCGGGCCATGAGTGTTTGAATGATGTAATGTTATTTCTGTACTTGATTGACGTGGCGAGTGTAAGCCAACTATGTTATCTCCCTTTTTATTATTATATTACATGGGATGTTGTGAAGATTGCCTAACTTGCGACATATGCCTTCAATGCGATTATGTCTCTAAGTCATGCCTCGACACGTGGGAGCTATAGTCGCATCGAGGGTGTTATAAGTTGAGAGGGGTACGACACTTCCTGCCATACAGAATTTCAAAAGGGGCCTTGCCCGAACTTGCTTGAAAACTGTTGTTGTAGGAGAATTCAGCATAAGGAAGACAATCCTCCCACTTCATGCCGAAAGAGATCACACAAGCCCTGAGCATATCTTCAAGAATCTGGTTGACACGCTCGACTTGACCGCTAGTTTGAGGATGGAAAGCTGTGCTGAAGCGGATGTTGGTGCCCATGGCCTTCTGAAAAGAATCCCAAAACTTCGAGGTAAAGATGCTGCCATGGTCTGAAGAGATCACTTGTGGAATACCGTGCAGAGAGACAATACGAGAGGTATAGAGTTCCGCCAATTGAGCTGCAGTGATCGACTCTTTGATAGGCAGAAAGTGAGCCACTTTGGTGAGTTTGTCGATGACAACGAATATAGCATCATTGCCACACTTGGACTTTGGAAACCCAGTCACGAAGTCCATTTCAATGTGGTCAAACTTCCATTCTGGAATGGCAAGAGGTTGGAGGAGACCTGTTGGCCTTTGGTGTTCTGCCTTCACTCTTCTGCAGACATCACATTCATTCACGAATTGAGCGATCTCGCGCTTCATTCGAGTCCACCAATAAGCATGCTTGAGGTCCTGATACATATTTGTGCTCCCAGGGTGGATGGAGAGGAGAGAATTGTGAGCCTCGTTCATGATCACTTTACGAAGGTCACCTTTGGGCACAACAATATGATCCTCAAAGAAGAGAGTGTCCTTGTCATCAAGGCGGTAGCACTTGTACTTGGACTGGCTCTTAGCAATCCTAATCTTCACCTTTTTCACCATAGCATCAAGAAGCTGGGCTTGGTGAATATGGTCTTCGAAGGTAGGAGAGACTAGAAGGTTAGCGAGGAAACCTTGAGGAACAACTTGCAGATTAAGTTTGCGTAAGGCTTCACAAAGCTCGGGTTGATAAGGCTTGAGAATCAGACTGTTGCAGTAAGCTTTCCTGCTCAATGCGTCAGCAATCACATTGACCTTGCCTGGAGTATACTCGATACTCGGATTATACTCTTGAATCATTTCGACCCATCGAGTTTGTCTGAGGTTGAGATTAGGCTGAGTGAAGTTGTACTTGAGACTCTTGTGATCAGTGAAAATGTCCACTTTTCTTCCCAAAAGAAGATGTCTCCAAGTCAAAAGAGCATGCACAACTGCCGCCAACTCGAGATCATGAGTGGGGTAGTTCTTCTCATTAGGCTTCAATTAGCGAGAGGTATAAGCAACAACTTTCTTATCTTGCATCAATACTGCGCCAAGACCTTGGAGAGAGGCATCACAAAAGACCTCGTACGGCTTGGATTCATCAGGCAGAGTCAGAACTGGAGCAGTGATCAACTTCTATTTCAAAGTTTTGAAAGCAATGTCACACTCCGGAGACCAAATGTACTTGCGTGCTTCTGAAGAAGATTAGAGAGAGGCTTCGCGATCTTAGAAAAGTTTTCAACGAATCTTCGGCAATAGCTTGCGAGACCGAGAAAACTGTGGAGTTGCTTCACGTTCTGAGGAGGTTCCCAATTCACAATTGCAGACACCTTCTCAGGATTCACGGCAATGCCCTTGGCAGAGATGATATGACCAAGATAAAGAACCTCATCAAGCCAAAATTCACACTTGGAGAACTTGGCGTAGAACTGATGTCCCCTGAGCTTATCAAGAACCAAACGCAAGTGCTTGTCATGATGTTCCTTGTTCTTGGAGAAAACCAGAATGTCGTCGAGACTGACCAAAACGAAGTCATTGGTGTAGGCATTGAAGATGAAGTTCATCATGCGAGAGAACGTCGGAGGAGCGTTGACGAGGCCAAAAGACATGACAGTGTATTCATATGAACCAAAGCTTGTCCTGAAAGCCGTCTTGGGAATATCTTGCTCACGGATTCGAATCTGATGATAACCCATACGGAGATCAAGATTGGAGAATACTCGAGCACCTTTGAGTTGTTCGAACAGCTCATTGATGTTAGGAAGTGGGTATTTGTTCTTGATGGTCTTCTTGTTCACTGGACGGTAATCAACACAAAGTCGGTCTGTTCCATCCTTCTTCTTCACAAAAAGAACACCACAACCCCACGGAGAAGAACTAGGCCGGGTGAGACCCATTTTCTCTTGAATATCGAGTTGCTTCTTCAGCTCCTTCAACTCTTCAGGTCCGAGCTTGTAAGGACGTTTGCACACAGGTTCCGTGTCAGGCTCAAGATCTATAACGAATTCAACTGGCCGGTGCGGAGGCATTCCTGGGAGCTCTTCTGGAAAGACGTCTTGATATTCGCAAACGACTGGAATTTGCAAGATGGCATCGAGTTCACCCTTCTCATTGAGAGAAAACAGACAGATGGTATTATCCCGAGCGGCAAAGACAATTACATCCTCAGACGAATGAGTCAATTGAATCTACCTGGCTGCACAATCAAGCTGAGCCTTGTGCTTGGAAAGCCAATCCATTCCGAGAATAAGATCAATATCTGAGTCACCAAGAACATTTGGAGAGGACAAGAACTTATAGTCACCCAAAGTGATAGTAACATCTAGAACGCATACTCGAGATGTCATTTGACGGGCCGGAGAGACAATAGCCAACGGTTTCGGCAACACTTGAGTAACAAAATCATGCTTAGATGCAAAAGGTCTCGAGATGAAACAATGCGATGCACCAGTGTCAAAAAGAACTTTTGCAGGAATATCATTAACAGGAAGGTTACCCATGATCACATCTGACGAGTCCTCTGCCTGAGCTGTATTCATCAAATTGACCTTGGCGTGCTTGGGGTTATGCTTGACCACAGCTGTACTTGCCGATCTGACAGGAGGAGGAGGAAGACACCTCTGGTTGAAAAACTTGTTGGCATAGTGACCCTTCTGTTGGCACTTGTTGCACGTGACCTCTGAAAGCGGACGGTGATACGGAGCACTCGATCTAGGAGCTTGAGACGAAGTCTTGTTCTGAAAGCCAGGGTTGGGTGGGTGGGAAGAACCACTGCCACCTTTGCTCTTCTGCTGATACGGCTGACGGAACGGAGGAGGAGGAAGCCAAAAGTTCTGCTGCTTGGCCACTTGAGTAGAGGAAGAAGGAGTAACATCTCTGGCTCGCTTCTTGGAAGCATCACACCTCAACTGAGCAGCCTCTTGCTTCAGTGCCATGTTGTAGAACTCATCGTATCTCAAGGACTCGAAGAGAACAAGAGCTAGCTGAATTTCTTCTCTGAGACCACCCCTGAACTGATATATCATGCTCTTCTCATCAGGGACGTCCTGCTTGGCAAAGCGGGCGAGCTTCTGAAACAACTTGTTGTAGTCATAGACAGACAAAGAGCCTTGCTTCAGATTGCGGAATTCCTCACGCTTGCTTTCAACCACGCTCTGGGGAATATGATGAGCTCGGAAATCTCGACGGAAATCATCCCAAGTGATAACACATCCACCTCGGGAATCCTTTGACTGCTAGAACCATTCTGCAGCTTGATCCTTGAGTTGGAAGGAAGCAAACTTGACAAAGTCCTCAGGCCTGACGTTACTGCACTCGAAATGCTTGCACAGATCCACAAGCCAATCGTCAGCATCGGTTGCCTCAACACAATTGCTGAAAGTCTTTGGCCCATTAGCAAGGAACTGGTTGAGTGTAGCAAAGTGACTCTGATTGCTGCCTTGATTCCCTTGGTTGCCTTGATTGCGCTCTTGAAGAATTTGCATGATCAACTGTGTGTTTGCATTGGTTGCGGCCATCACAGCTTGCCATGCCTCTGGAGGAGGTGGAGGTGGTGGCGGATCAGGATTCGGAGTCGTGCGCGTTGGAGGAGCCATCCTGAAGAGGTTGACCACCATTAGCACATTGACAGACAAATATTGAAGCTAAATCCAACGGAATGAAAATTGCAACATATAGTCTTCACATCCGAACAAAATGAACGAATGCATTACTCTTGAAATGGTCACATATCCATAAATTGAGAAGCCACGTAGAATTAAGGTAGAGAAATAAATCAACAAGGTACGGATCAAGAACGAATAATTGGTAAGAAATCCCAATCTCAAACCAATATCCGTGGAAGAAGAACTAGAGCTACTAGAATTCCCCCCTATGAAACTCCCGAACCTTTCCGGTTATGCAATCAGGTGTTGGGGATACAGGGGAAGCATAATATCTCACCCAAACTAGCAAATCCTACATCCAGCTGTATCCATCCTTCAACACATAACCAAGAAACCTTCAGAAACCATCTACCTCAACCTTCGAAAAGCATCCGTTATACAAGTTATGGCGATACTCCCGAACTCCCGCCCCAGTACTGGGTGGCGTCGAGGTTATCTCACCAATGAACTTCATAAAAGAGATTTTCGATGTTGGCGTACTAAACTAAGGTATTCCAGAACTGCAACGATAAAATTATGATGACAACACCTCAGAGCTCAACTCCCCATGACACTTCCACTAAACCCCTGACAGGAGGCACCAAGACAATGTTCTCATCATAAAAGCATCGGAACGATTCCAAGATACCCGCGTGATCCTAAATTTTTTTAGTGAAATTTGAGAAGAGAAGAGTCAAAACTCTACGTCAGGATGCCTTACCAGAGCGATGAGGAGACTGGGAAGTAAAAAGAATTCCTAAACTCTCTGATATATAATTCCGAAAAGACTCAAAACATTTTTCTAGACACAACTCGGCCGCTAAAAACGATCAAGCAATGGGGCTCCTAAGGTCGGGGAAGGCTCTGATTACCAACTTGTAACACCCTCGAAGCGACTATATCTCCCACGTGTCGGGGCACGACTTAGAGGCATAATCGCATTGAAGGCATATGTCGCAAGTTAGGCAATCTTCACAACATCCCATGTAATATGCATAATAAAGGGGAGATAACATAGTTGGCTTACACTCGCCACGTCAATCAAGTACATAAATAACATTACATCATCCAAACACTCATGGCCCGACTACAGCGCCAAAATAAAAGAGAACCCAACATGCGACAACGGTCCCGTTCACCCCCAACTGGGCATCACTACTGATCATCGGGAAAGGAAACATAGTAACATTGAGAGTCTTCGTCGAACTCCCACTTGAGCTCATACGCGTCTCCTGGAGCGGAATCATCAGGCCCTGCATCTGGTGTAATAGTAATCTGTGAGCCATAGGGACTCAACAATCTCGCACCCTCGCGATCAAGACTATTTAATCTTATAGGTATGGCAAGGTAAATATGTGGAGCCGCAGCAAGCGACTAGCAAGTATGGTGGCTAACTTATTCGCAAAAAGAGAGCGAGAAGAGGAGGCAAAGCGCGAGCGAGAATCTAAAGAGCAACCTGCGCAAACATTACTCCAACATCGTGTCCACTTCCCGGACTCCGCCGAGAAGAGGCCATCACGGTAACACACTTAGTTGATTCATTTTAATTAATTAAGGTTCAAGTTATCTACAACCGGACATTAACAAATTCCCATCTGCCCATAACCGCGGGCATGGCTTTCAAAAGTTCAATTCCCTGCAGGGGAGTCCCAACTTAGCCCATGACAAGCTCTCACGGTCAACGAAGGAATAGACCTCCTCCCAAGACATTCCGATCAGACTCGATATCTCGGTAACTCAAGACACTTCGACAGGTTAAAACAAGACCAGTAACACCGCCCGAATGTGCCGACAAATCCTGATAGGAGCTGCACATATCTCTTTCTCAGGGCACAATCGGATAAGCAATCCGTACAACTAAAACCAGCCCTCGAGTTTCCACGAGGTGGCGCTGCAAGGGGCTCTAGGTTGGACCAATACTCAGAGGAGCACTGGCCTGGGGGGGGGGGTTAAAATAATGATGACCCTTGAGTCTGCAGAACCCAAGGGAAAGAAAAGGCTAGGTGGCGAATGGTAAAAACAAGGTTGGGCATTGCTGGAAAAGCTTTAATCAAGGCGAACTATCAAGGGGTTCCCATTATAACCCAACTGCGTAAGGAACGCAAAATCCGGGAACATAACACCGATATGACGGAAACTAGGGCGGCAAGAGTGGAACAAAACACTAGGCGAGAGGCCGAGCCTTCCACCCTTTACCAAGTATATAGATGCATTAAGATAACAAGATAATATAATGATATCCCAACAAGTAAATAAATGTTCCAACAAGGAACGGCCTCCAATCTTCACCTGCAACTAACAACGCTATAAGAGGGGCTGAGCAAAGCGGTAACATAGCCAATCAACGGTTTGCTAGGACAAGGTCGGTTAGAGGTTTGACATGGCAATTTGGGAGGCTTGCAAGCAAATGGTAGGCATCGTAGCATTGGCATAGCAAAAGAGCGAGCAACTAAGCAAGCAAAGATAGAAGTGATTTCGAGGGTATGGTCATCTTGCCTGCACAGTTGTCAGAGTTGACTGGATCCTCGAAAGCAAACTCAACGGGCTCCTCATTAGCAAACTCATCTCCCGGCTCTACCCAAACAAGACAAACAAGCAACAAGGATACAATCAACCACGTGCAAAATCAAACGACACGATGCAAAGATGATATGCTAAGTGGGATGCGATGCGGGATGCCAAATGCAAGATATGACAGGAAATACAAGAACCTGGCCTCAACTTGGAAATCAAAGTGTGCCACTAGAAAGATGAGATGAAATCGCTTGAAAACGATATAAAGTACGCCGGAATCGGAGTTATGGTTTGGAAATGGCAAGCGATTCATAAATGACACCGGTCTGCGATTTACAGCAAGTAGGCATCTAAATGCAATGAGATGAACATGCTACAGCACCCAAATATGACAAAAAAATACATGGCAGGGATGCACACAAGATGCTTAACAAAAGTCTAGCACTGAGCTACGGCCAATTCATCCATTAACAGGTTCAAACAAGCATGGCAAAAATGCATATGGCAAACAAATCTCAGACTTAGTGAAATTAGCACTTGTCTGGAATTTCAGATCAGGTAGCCCTCTTCGGAGCAACAAAACTACATGCTACAGGAACTGAACATGGCAAAGTAAAGCATGGAATGGAGCTACTCAAAGAGCTTAACAAAAGTCCCTTAGTGACCTTGAGCCAAAAGGGGTCAGAAAATACAATTGCAAGCATGTGAACATAGCAAAAACATAATCAGTTTTCATACTTAGTGAAAACTGACACATGCTGAAATATAACTCAAGTAGGCATGTTTACGAGCTTGATGCACTCACTACGGTGCAAGTCATGGCAAGACAAGCATACACCCATCAAGAAGGCACAAAATGCAAGCTAGACATAGCAAGAACAATAGCATAGCATGCACGGATCAACTACAACATCATCAGCAAAATTGCAAACAAGTTGACAATCTGCCCAGATTCACAAAGTAGCAAAAGTAGAGCTCGATTGACTCAAGCTAGGGTGCTCAATAATTGCAAACAAAGACATGGATGGATAGAGAACTACAATATTAACAAAACATCCTTACTGGTCATCATCAAAAGAGGCACGGATCGCTAGGAAACAACATGAACATATGGCATCATGAGATGAACAGCTCCAGGACTTAGTGAAATTGCTAAGTCCCTGAAAACAGAATTACCGAGTGCACCACTTTGCAAGCTTGCACAAGACACCTCACACATCACAAAAATACATGGGTTGCACCTCTGGAGAGATGGCAAAACCCTTAACAAAACACATGTAGAGCATCATGGCATATCATGCACACATTAATCATGGCAAAAATGACAAAAACCTAAAACGGATTAGCAGATCTGACAAATAACTCAAGTAGCCCTTTTCTAACAGCATTTCGGGCATCAATATGAGCTCAAATGAAAATGATGCAATGGAATGAAATTATGTACTCTCTGATATGAACATTTTGATATGCTATATGCATGAATCGGAGCTACGGATGCGAAGTTACGGGGCTAGGAATAAGGGCACATGGATCTGGAATTTTGGGACAGGAAAAATTCAACCTCCGGATTAGGGTTTGACCTGGCGCGGAAATCGAGGAGCTCGCCGGATCTGCGCTGTAGCTCGCCGGATCCGTCGTTCCCCGACGACGGGAGCTTGCCGGATGGAGGGGGGATCGCCGGGGCGGCCTTGCCGGCGACGACGGCTGTGAGGAGGCGGCGGGGCGACCGAGGCGAGGTGCGGCGCGGCGTCCCGGCCGCGGCGGAGCGGGCGGCGGGGGCCGGCAGGCTCGGCGAGGTGGCGGTGAGCACCGGAGCGGGGCGGCGCGGCACGGCGGCGCGCGGCAGAGGCGGTGGAGTGCGGCAGGCGGCGGGAGGCGGCGGGCGCGGGGCGGCTGGGCCGGGAGGGCCTGCCCCGGGCCCGAGCGGGCTGCGGCGGCGGCGGTGGTGGGGCGGCCACGTGGCGCGCTGCCACTGGCTGCGGGCGGTGGAGCGGACGCGTCCGGCCGGGGTGGACGTGTCCGGCCGGCGCGGATCTGGGATTTAGGGTTTCGGGGAGAGGGGATCCGGATTTCGGGGAAGGGGTCTTTATATAGGCATAGGAGGAGCTAGGAGAGTCCAAATAAGGTGCGGTTTTCGGCCATGCGATTGTGATCGAACGCTCTAGATGATGGAGCAGAGTTAGGTGGGTTTTGGGCCAAATTGGAGGGGTGTTGGGCTGCAACACACATGAGGCCTTTTCGGTCCCTCGGTTAACCGTTGGAGTATCAAACGAAGTCCAAATGATACGAAACTTGACAGGCGGTCTACCGATAGTAAACCAAGGCCGCTTGGCAAGTCTTGGTCCAATCCAGAAATGTTTAATCCCCACACACGAAAGAAAGCTAGAAATGACCACCGGACGGGAACGAAGGGCCGGAATGCAAAACGGACAACGGGGAAAAAGCTCGAATGCCTGAGACGAACACGTATGCAAATGCAATGCACATGATGACATGATATGAGATGCATGACAACGACAACAACACACGGAGACAAAACCCGTTCCCGAGGAAAATAAATATAACTTAACGCCGGAAACGGCAAGAGTTGGAGTACAAATTGGGAAAGTTACATCCGGGGTGTTACACCTTCTTCCTTCTCGCTTTCCCATTCCCGCACACCCCAGCTCTAGCGCCCAAGCTCGCGCTCTTCTTCTCGAACCACTCCAATCATGTCCGAAGCAGGAGGCAAGTGGATGGTCTCCTCCATCATGGAGGAGAACATCAAAAAGTTACGGGAAGCCGGATACCTAGCTGCGAATATCGCGCACCGGCTGCCGAATGCGGGGCAGATCGTCCCAACGCCCGAGCCCCATGAGAGGGTAGTTTTTCTTACCCATTTCGTCCGCGGATTGGGATTTCCTCTCCGCCCGTTTGTCCGCGGGCTGATGTTCTACTACGGGCTTGATTTTCATGATCTGGCCCCCAACTTCATCCTCAACATCTTGGCGTTTATCGTCGTGTGCGAGGCCTTCCTCCGCATCAGGCCCCACTCCGGCCTATGGCTGAAAACCTTCAATGTCAAACCGAAGGTGGTGGGTGGCCAGCAAGCAGAATGCAGAGGCGCCATGGTGGTCAAGATGCCTAATGTCACCTGGCTCGAGGGTACCTACGTGGATACCATAAAGGGGTGGCAATCGGGGTGGTTCTACATCACCGAGCCGCGCGACTCCAACTGGGTGGCGGCCCCCAAATTTCAATCCGGAATCCCCATGCGGCTCACCTCCTAGAAAAAGAAGGGCATGTCCTGGGGTTCTTCGGTAGAGCTGACCGGACTCTAGACATGCATCCAGAACATGACGAACAAGAAAATTAAGCTCGTCAACGTGGTCCAGGTTATGCTCTTCCGCCGGATTCTTCCGTGCCAACGACGGGCATTTTTTTTGTGGGAGTTCGACTCGGCCCAGCACCAGATGCTGCGAGAACTCTACAACACGACGCACGAGGATGTCTGGAGGGTGCTGTTCAAGGGCGCCGAGATGCCTCCCTCCCTCACCGAGGACCGCGGACTCAGCGCAAAGCGCCACACCCATCCAGTAGGCTTTTATATCTCTCAGGGTATTTATGTGTGTTGGTTTAGTTATGTGCTGGATCTATGCTTTTATGTCATTAACAAGACTGGATAAAGACAGCGGAGCAGCTTGACTGCCTAGCCCCCTGCCCGAAGATCCTGCAAATGCTCTTCTAACGAACATGCTGACTCTGGCACCTTATGAGGTGCCGGAAAAGACGGCCAAGAAGAAGGCCGTGGGGACCCGAAAGGGTCTCCGGCGCAAGGTTCTATCGGACTCATCGTCCGATGAGTCCGACGCGCACTCCTCCCACGGAAACGAGGAGGAGGAGAAAAGCCCCCCCCAGCCAGGGGAGACAAGAAAAGGAATGACGACCCATCTGGGGAGGCTGAAGGGTCCAAGAAGGGAAAGACCCTCCCTCCGGACTGTGCCACGATGGGCCGACAGCGGCGACAAGTGGCTACCCAGGGACAAGCCCCTCGCAAAGTCGTAAGTGTCCGGACACCATAGTACTTCATGGTATGTTTTATTGTACTACCTTTGCTCATGCCGAACATGATTATGCAGTCCGGCCCAAGCTCATCTTGACGTACCCTCGTCGAGCGGCTCTTTGGGCTCGTCGGATATGAACAACGGTTCTCCTCCGACGGCTTCCACCCCTCGCCCTACGGACAACTTCGAGGTGTTGTCTCAAAAGGCACCAAGCCAAGGGGAGCCGATCCTGGGGGCGCCTCGTGGCGACCTCCCGGACCTTGGGTACCAAGGGAGCGAGGCTCCTACAGGCTTCGAGTTCGGGCCCCAGCCGGACACTACGCCAGAACCTTCGATGGTTCCGGACTCCGACAGACGGTCCCCCATTAATGGGGGCCAACCATCTGTGTCGGTGTCCTCTGTCCAACGAGAGGCACCGGACAACTTGCTGGAAGCACTTCACAATGCTTCCATCGATGAAGAGCACCGCACTATCATGAGTGCGGTGGTCAAGAAGGTTCAGTCCGCCAAAAACGGACTGACCGAAGCTTGCGCCAGCCTCCTAACAGGCTTTGAGGTAAGCATTCAAAATATAAAAATATTACCGCATAAATAGTAGCCCCTGATGCTTTATTCGGTGTTCGTGAAGAAAATTTGAATAGAGTATCAAATGATAACTCAGGAGTCTAATTAGAGTATGTCTATGTGTATGTACAGGCTTCACTGCTGGCCGCTGCCGCACGTACTGCGGAGGTCTCTGCGCTAAAGCAGGACCTGAAGCGGTCCAAGGACGAGCTCGTCCTTACCAAGAGGCAGCTCGAAGAGAGCAAAGGTAAGATATACCCCTGTCTGTATAGTTAAAAAAGAAGTTCAGTGTAAAGTAATAGGATCATCATGAATTTGTCAGGGGACACAACCGAGGTGGAGACCCTGAGGAAAGCGTTGTCCGAGGCCGAAGACAAAGCGGCCAAAGAGCACGTTGAACGGGAGAAACAAGAAGCCCAAGTGGGCGAGGTGCAGCAAGAGCTCGAGGCACTCGCCAAAAAGCACGAGTCCTTGGGAGCTTGACTCCAAGACGCGAGAGTTCGAGCTCGCGCAGGCGCTTGAGAGCGTCCGGAGCACCAAGGCTGAAGCCCACAAGGCTCTCCAGGAGATTGATGCGGCGAAGAAGATAGTAGCGCGTAAGGCATTCAATATGCAAAGCAAGCATGTGAAGGAGACTTTCCTTTTTCTTACCCAAGTTCGGAGCTCTCCAGGAGCGTTTGCAGATCTTCCCCGCAGTGTGCTGGATGCCGCGGAGTTTTACCGGGCTGAGGAGGGGAGCTCAACGGAGAAGTTGTTCTAGTCTCAGTATACTGGGACCGAACACCCTGTGTCCTTGAGCGATCAGCTGAAGCAGTTGGTCGAACTTCACAAGGCGGCCGAACAGGCCATGAGGGGCCTTATAGTCTGGATGTGGCCTGGCGAGCCCCTGTCCGGCAGCTACTTCGGTCTGGTGAGGCGGCTGGTGGAAGCCTGCCCATGGCTTGAAGTCATCAAGCGGTCCGTCTGCATCGAAGGTGCACGCAGGGCTTTTGCCCGGGCGAAGGTGCACTGGGCGAAGCTGGACGCCATGAAGCTTGTGAAGGAGGGGCCGCCGGAGGGCAAGGAGCATCGCTACCCTGGGAATTACTATGAGAGCGTCCTGAAGGGTTCCCGCTTAGTGGCGGATGAGTGTGTCAAGGATGTAACTTTTGAATGAACATGCCCATGTGATCCTGTAATATGAAACGAGTTCTTTTGCGCCATGCAACGCTTTCTTAATTTAAAATATTACCTTCTGTGCGTCCGTTTATTAAAATCTAAGAGTTGGCCAGTCGTCGGCTTCTACCCCCTTGTAACTAGTACTGGGGTGTTCGGGGTAAATCTGAACACTCTTTACCCCATTTTTGGGTCCTTCAAGGGAGGTGTTCAGCGCAACGAACCAGGCAATCGGACTATAATGCTTTATCACTCTCACTTAGCCATAGAAGTCTATGATTTTAAATTTTGGCGAAGCCCCTGGTATTCGGAGGACCGAATTTGGGGCGCTATACACGCGTAAGCCGGACAAGGCCGACTCCTCGCCCGAAGCGGAAAAAGTCTTTAAGGACTTGAGACCTCTCGAACAACGATCAGTCTCTTGCCTTATCATGATAGTTAGTTTTTGGCTTTCTCTACTGAGGTGCTCGTCCGGAAGAACCGGGACACAATCGCAGTAGTTCTCTCACCGCTACCTTAGCCGATATAGCGGAACGTAAGGTACCAAAGCATGGGAGCCGGGCAACCCAACATTTGACCCAAGACATGATTCGGAGCTGATGCATATAATGCTATAAGTTCGGGGTGCCGCACGTCGAAAGTGTTCGGACTTCTTGCACCGTATTACGGGGTAAACGAGAGCCCCTGGCATACTGACCGTACCCGAGCGTGGAGGTGTGGAATGTTGCAAATGGACATATAAGAGAAAGAGAAAAACTTAAATAATGCAATGACAGATTAATAATATGCATTGTTATTTGAATAATACATCGAAGCGTACTGGTACAAGTAGTGCAATAAGCATAAAGTAGGACAATTCGAAATGTCCTATCCCAAGGCAAGCTACACATAAATAGTGAAAAGCGGGTATATCAAGTATTACTAGAGACCACCTGGCGGTTCCCGTGTTCATCTTAGCTTCTTGCCGCCTTGGTTGTTGCTTCCGGAATGTGTCCGACAATCGGACTGCCAGAAAGGGCTTTCGAAGAGTTAGGCCCTGAAAGAGAAAATGGAATGTCAAAGGTATACAACCCCTGGTGTGGTTAAGCCACAATGCGGGGCGTGTCCTGATTGTGCCCCCGCCTATGTCCATGGTATTTTCAATGCATAGTTATGTACGCGTGGCACGAATTTCATCACTGCACTGGGACTGGGACGGGGGCCGGATTGCTAGGCGAGCGCTGATCGCGCCAGGGATCCTATTGCAGATTGTTCCGGACTCGCTTGAAGGTGTCCGGGGGCTGTAACGCCGAATGATTGGTCTGCCTGAACAGGCTGCTTTGTGCCTCTGCTGCAAGGGCCGCGATGTGCTCTTCGGTATGGAGCGGGCGTTCTGTGTTTCCATTTACTGTTATGACCCCGTGAGGTCCTGGCATGCTAAGCTTGAGGTCCGAGCAGTGCATGATAGCCACTGCGAAACGGGACGATGTCGAAGATTAACTCTTCGCTTTGGAAGTTATCCGGTGATCCGAAGACCACTTCCAGTGTGATTGAGCCTGTACAATGGGCCTCTACACCTGGGATGATGCCCTTAAAGGTGGTTTTGCTGGGTTTTATCCTTGAGGGATCGATACCCATTTTTCACACTGAGCCTATACAAAGGGCTCCATCGCATATACGTCCCTTAGTACACACTCCCGCTCCCTCTTGGGAATGTGGGTTGCGTATATCATGTTCACCGTCTTCACTTGAGGGGGAAACCCCTTCTATCCTCCTGTGTTCGGCAGCCGGGGCTCTTCCTCGTCGTCGCTATGCAACCCCTTGTCCTTATTCTCGGCATTTAACTTGCCGGCCTGCTTGAACACCCAGCATTCTCTGTTGGTGTGATTGGCTGGCTTGTCGGGGGTGCCGTGGATTTGACACGAGCGATCCAATATGCGATCCAGACTAGACGGAGCCGGAGTATTTCTTTTAAATGGCTTTTTCCGCTGACCGGATCTAGAGCCTCTGAATCCGGCATTGACTGTCGTGTCTTTGGTGTTATCGCCGTTATTGCGACGCTTTGATCTATTACGATGCTGCCTACCGTTGACATCTTTGGTATCCGAGGTATCCGGATTCCTTGATGTGTTGTTGCTGCGAGCCAGCCAGCTGCCCTCGTCCGCGCAAAAGCGGGTCATGAGTGTTGTGAGGGCTGCCATAGATTTCGGCTTCTCTTGGCCGAGCTGGCGGGCGAACCACTCGTCGCGGATGTTATGCTTGAATGCCACTAGGGCCTCTGCATCCGGACAGTCTACAATTTGATTTTTCTTAGTCAGGAACCGTGTCCAGAATTGTCTGGCCGATTCCCCTAGCTGCTGGGTTATGTGGCTCAAGTCATCAGCATCCGGTGGCCGCACATAAGTGCCCTGGAAGTTGTCAAGAAATGCGTCCTCCAGATCCTCCCAACTACCGACGGAATCTGCTGGTAAGCTATTCAGCTAGTGCCGAGCTGGTCCTTTGAGTTTTAATGGGAGGTACTTGATGGTGTGTAGATCATCACCGCGAGCCATGTGGATATGAAGGAGGAAATCCTCGATCCATACAGCGGGATCTGTTGTGCCATTGTATGATTCGATATTTACGGGTTTGAAACCCTCCGGGAATTCATGATTCATAACTTCATCAGTGAAGCATAGGGGGTGTGCAGCACCTCTATGCCGGGCTATATCCCGACGTAGTTCGTATGAGTCTTGTCTGCTGTATTCGGCCCGGCTGGATTTGCTCTTGGTGTATGCAACGATCATCGTCCCGTGTGGGCGCACGTGCTCGTGTCCCGTATATTGACCTTGTGATTTTTGCCTTACTGTCCAAGATGTCTCGCAGGTCCTCTGTGTTGCCCCAGGCCTTAGTATTTTTGACTGAGTGGCGATGGGGTGCAGTATGAACTTTAGGTTGAAACGCCTTTCTGGCTCGGCCGCGTAGTGGCCGGTCAGCTGCATCGTACACTAGTGAATGAGGTTTCAATGCTTCCTCCTCGAGGTGAGGTAGCAACCTGCGTTTTGGGTAACTTTTGGACGGGCACTCGAGTTCATGCTCCTTGGCCGCAAGGACTTCGGTCCACCTATCTGCTAGCAAGTCTTGATCAGCTTGAAGCTGTTGCTGTTTCTTCTTTAGGCTATTCGCCGTGGCCATAAGCCGGCGCTTGAAGCTCTCTTGCTCGACGGGGTCCTCAGGCACGATAAACTCGTTGTCGCCGAGGCTCGCCTCGTCTTCGGAGAGAGGCATGTAATTGTCCTCCTCCGGTTCTCCATCTGCTGCCTGCTCTGGAGGGCTAGCTTGTTCGTCCTCTAGCTCTACACTGTGCTGGAGGGGATTGTTGTTGTCTTCGGCGCTATTCGGAGTGTTATTATCTCCTGTGCCGGTATCACTGCTCTTGCTGTTGCGGGACTTAGAGCGGCACCGCTGACGTCGGCGCTTGGGTTGCTTCTTGGAGGGGTCATCGTCTGCTGTCTCGTTTCCATTGGCTTCTTTGGGGGTGTCCACCATATATATATATATCATATGATGAGGTGGTGGTCTAGTAACCCGAGGGCGGTGGATCCTGTTCGTCTCCGACTTTGTCGTCCATACCGTTGAAGTCTTCGGAGCCGAAGTCGAGCATGTCGGTTAAGTCGTCGACAGTGGCTACTAAGTGGGTGGTGGGTGGGCAGCGAATTTCTTCATCGTCCGCATCCCATTTTAGCCGGACATAGTTCGACCAAGGTTCTCCTGACAGGGAGAGAGACCTTAATGAATTTAGCACATCTCCAAAAGGTGAGTGCTGAAAGATATCCGTGGAGGTGAACTCCATGATCGGCACCCAGTCGGGCTCGACGGGCACGGATATGAGCGGCTCGGGGTCCGTGGCCGGAGATGAATCCAGTGGTTCGGCGACACGGCTCTCGTAAGGGGTGAAGTCAGTATCCGGCTCTATCGCCGCTGAGAGTACGACCTCCATGGCGGGGTCCATCCCTCCGCTCTCGGATGGCATGACTTGCTCCAGATTGATGGACAGAGTAGTTGTGGATGCGATCTCCTGAACATTGTCCGACGAGAGAGTTACATCATGCTCGTCATGACTGTACGGCGCGTCCGACATGGGCCCGTATCCGTCGAAGATCAAGTCTCCGCGGATGTCGGCCGTGTAGTTCAAGTTTCCAAATCTGACCTGATGGCCAGGGGCGTAGCTCTCAATCTGCTCTAGATGGCCAAGCGAATTGGCCCGTAGTGCAAAGCCGCCGAATATGAAGATCTATCCGGGGAGGAAAGCCTCACCCTGGACCGCATTGCTAGCAATGATCGAAAGAGCCATCAAGCCTTATGGTGACGACATAGTGGAACTCTCAATGAAAGCACCAATGTCGGTGTCAAAACCGGTGGATCTCGGGTAGGGGGTTCCGAACTGTGCGTTTAAGGCGGATGGTAACAGGAGGCAGGGGACATGATGTTTACCCAGGTTCGAGCCCTCTTGATGGAGGTAAAACCCTACGTCCTGCTTTATTGTTCTTGATGATATGAGTATTACAAGAGTTGATCTACCACGAGATCAAAGAGGCTAAACCCTAGAAGCTAGCCTATGGTATGATTGTATGTTGTCCTACGACTAAAACCCTTCGGCTTATATAGACACCGGAGGGGGCTAGGGTTACACAAGGTCGGTTACAAAGGAGGAGATATACATATCCGTATTGCCTAGCTTGCCTTCCAAGACAAGTAGAGTCCCATCCGGACACGAGACGAAGTCTTCAATCTTGTATCTTCATAGTCCAACAGTCCGGCCAAAGGATATAGTCCGGCTGTCCGGAGACCCCCTAATACAGGACTCCCTCAGATCACATCTCAGATTTCATGGCCTCAAGCCATTTTGTGGAATCTGGGCTTACCATCGCTTCTTCATAGTTCGTAGGTTCGTTATGGTCTAGCAACATAACCTCCAGAACAGGATTACCGTACCACTCTGGTGCGGATCTTACTCTGGGTGCCTACGAGGTTCAGTAGTAATTTGATCTGAAGTTTCATGATCAATATCATTAGCTTCCTCACTAATTGGTGTAGGTGTCACAGGAACCGGTTTCTGTGATGAACCACTTTCCAACAAGGGAGCAGGTACAGTTACCTCATCAAGTTCTACTTTCCTCCCACTCACTTCTTTCGAGAGAAACTCCTTCTCTAGAAAGGATCAAATTTAGCAACAAAAGTCTTGCCTTTAGATCTGTGATAGAAGGTGTATCCAACAGTTTCCTTTAGGTATCCTATGAAGACACATTTCTCTGATTTGGGTTCGAGCTTATCAGGTTGAAGTTTTTTCACATAAGCATCGCATCCCCAAACTTTAAGAAACGACAACTTTGGTTTCTTGCCAAACCACAGTTCATAAGGCGTCGTCTCAACGGATTTCGATGGTGCCCTATTTAACGTGAATGCAGCCGTCTCTAAAGCATAACCCCAAAATGATAGCGGTAAATCAGTAAGAGACATCATAGATCGCACCATATCTAGTAAAGTACGATTACGACATTCGGGCACACCATTATGCTGTGGTGTTCCGGGTGACGTGAGTTGCGAAACTACTCCGCATTGTTTCAAGTGAAGACCAAACTTGTAACTCAAATATTCTCCTCCACGATCAGATTGTAGAAACTTTATTTTCTTGTTACGATGATTTTCAACTTCACTCTGAAATCCTTTGAACTTTTCAAATGTTTCAGACTTATGTTTCATTAAGTAAATATACCCATATCTGCTTAAATCATCTGTGAAGGTGAGAAAATAATGGTACCTGCCGCAAGCCTCAACATTCATCAGATCACGTACATCTGTATGTATGATTTCCAACAAATCTGTTGCTCGCTCCATAGTTCCAGAGAATGACGTTTTAGTCATCTTGCCCATGAGGCACGGTTCGCAAGTACCAAGTGATTCATAATCAAGTGGTTCCAAAAGTCCATCGGCATGGAGTTTCTTCATGCGCTTTATACCAATATGACCTAAACGGTAGTGCCACAAATAAGTTGCACTATCATTATCAACTCTGCATCTTTTGGTTTCAATATTATGAATATGTGTATCACTACTATCGAGATTCAAGAAAAATAGACCACTCTTCAAGGGTGCATGACCATAAAATATATTACTCATATAAATAGAACAACCATTATTCTCTGATTTAAATGAATAACCGTCTCGCATCAAACAAGATCCAGATATAATGTTCATGCTCAACGCTGGCACCAAATAACAATTATTCAGGTATAAAACTAACCCCGAAGGTAGATGTAGAGGTAGCGTGCCAACCGCGATCACATTGACTTTGGAACCATTTCCCACGCGCATCGTCACCTCGTCCTTAGCCAATCTTCGCTTAATCCATAGCCCCTGTTTTGAGTTGCAATTATTAGCAATAGAACCAGTATCAAATGCCCAGGTGCTACTGCGAGCATTAGTAAGGTACACATCAATAACATGTATATCACATATACCTTTCTTCACCTTGCCATCCTTCTTATCCGCCAAATACTTGGGGCAGTTCTGCTTCCAGTGACCAGTCTGTTTGCAGTAGAAGCACTCAGTTTCAGGCTTAGGTCCAGACTTGGGTTTCTTCTCTTGAGCAGCAACTTGTTTGCCGTTCTTTTTGAAGTTCCCCTTCTTCTTCCCTTTACCCTTTTTCTTGAAACTAGTGGTCTTGTTGACCATCAACACTTGATGCTCCTTTTTGATTTCTACCTCCGCAGCCTTTAGCATCGCGAAGAGCTCGGGAATTGTCTTATTCATCCCTTGCATATTATAGTTCATCATGAAGCTTTTGTAGCTTGGTGGCAGTGATTGAAGAACTCTGTCAATGACACTATCAACAGGAAGATTAACTCCCAGTAGAGTCAAGTGATTATGATACCCAGACATTTTGAGTATATGTTCACTGACAGAACTATTCTCCTCCATCTTGCAGCTATAGAACTTATTGGAGACTTCATATCTCTCAATCCGGGCATTTGCTTGAAATATTAACTTCAACTCCTGAAACATCTCATATGCTCCATGACGTTCAAAACGTCGTTGAAGTCCTGGTTCTAAGCCGTAAAGCATGGCACACTGAACTATCGAGTAGTCATCAGCTTTACTCTGCCAGACGTTCTTAACGTCATCAGCAGCATCTGCAGCAGGCCTGGCACCCAGCGGTGCTTCCAGGACGTAATTCTTCTTTGCAGCAATGAGGATAATCCTCAAGTTATGGACCCAGTTCGTGTAATTGTTAACATCATCCTTCAACTTTCCTTTCTCAAAGAACGCATTAAAATTTAACGGAACAACAACACATGCCATCTATCTACAAACAACATAGACATGCAAAATACTATCAGGTACTAAGTTCATGGTAAATTTAAGTTCAATTAATCATATTATTTAAGAACCCCCACTTAGATAGACATCCCTCTAATCCTCTAAGTGATCACGTGATCCAAATCAACTAAACCATGTCCGATCATCACGTGAGATGGAGTAGTTTTCAATGGTGAACATCACTATGTTGATCATATCTACTATATGATTCACGTTCGACCTTTCGGTCTCAGTGTTCCGAGGCCATATCTGCATATGCTAGGCTCGTCAAGTTTAACCTGAGTATTCCGCGTGTGCAACTGTTTTGCACCCGTTGTATTTGAACGTAGAGCCTATCACACCCGATCATCACGTGGTGTCTCAGCACAAAGAACTTTCGCAACGGTGCATACTCAGGGAGAACACTTATACCTTGATAATTTAGTGAGAGATCATCTTATAATGCTACCGTCAATCAAAGCAAGATAAGATGTGCTACGTCTTGAGCTTGCGTTGGATTTCCCCGAAGAGGAATGGATGATGCAGCAGAGTAGCGTAAGTATTTCCCTCAGTTTGTGAGAACCAAGGTATCAATCCAGTAGGAGGCTACGCTCAAGTCCCTTGTACCTGCACAAAACGATAGCTACTCGCAACCAACGCGATTAGGGGTTGTCAATCCCTTCACAGTCACTTATGAGAGTGAGATCTGATAGATATAATATTTTTGGTATCTTTGGTATAAAGATGCAAAGTAAAAAAGTAAAAGCAAAGTAAAAAAGCAAAGCAAGATTAAAGTAATGGAGATTGATATGATGAGAATAGACCCGGGGGCCATAGGTTTCACTAGTGGCTTCTCTCAAGAGCATAAGTATTCTATGATGGGTGAACAAATTACTGTTGAGCAATTGACAGAATTTAGCATAGTTATGAGAATATCTAGGCATGATCATGTATATAGACATCACGTCCGTGACAAGTAGACCGAAACAATTCTGCATCTACTACTATTACTCCACTCATCGACCTCTATCCAGCATGCATCTAGAGTATTAAGTTAAAAACAGAGTAACGCCTTAAGCAAGATGACATGCTGTAGAGAGATAAATTCATGCAATATGAAATAAACCCCATCTTGTTATCCTCGATGGCAACGATGCAATACGTGCCTTTCTGCCCCTTCTGTCACTGGGAAAGGACACCGCAAGATGGAACCCAAAGCTAAGCACTTATCCCATGGCAAGAACTACCAATCTAGTCGGCCAAACCAAATGGATAATTCGAAGAGACTTGCAAAGATAACCAATCATACATAAAAGAATTCAGAGAAGATTCAAATATTATTCATATATAGACTTGATCATAAACCCACAATTCATCAGTCTCAACAAACACACCGCAACAAGAAGATTACATCGAATAGATGTCCACAAGAGAGGGGGAGAACTTTGTATTGAGATTCAAAGAGAGAGAAGAAGCCATCTAGCTAGTAACTATGGACCCGAAGGTCTGAGGTAAACTACTCACACTTCATCGGAGAGGCTATGATGATGTAGAAGCCCTCCATGATGACGGCCCTCTTCCAGCGGAGCTCCGGAACAGGCCCCAAGATGGGATCTCGTGGATACAGAAAGTTGCGGCGGTGGAATTAGGTTTTTGGCTCCTGTTCTGATCATTTGGGGGTACGTAGGTATATATAGGAGGAAGGAGTACGTCGGTGGAGCACCGAGGGGCCCATGAGGCAGGGGGGCGCACCCTAGCGGGGGGTGGGGGGCGCCCCACCCTCGTGACCTCCTCTTTGACTCCCTGGAGTAGGGTCCAAGTCTCCTGGATCACGTTCGGTGAGAAAATCACGTTCCTGAAGATTTTATTCCGTTTGGACTCTGTTTGATATTCTGTTTCTCTGAAACACTGAAATAGGCAAAAACAGCAATTCTGGGCTGGGCCTCCGGTTAATAGGTTAGTCCCAAAAGTAATATAAAAGTGGAAAATAAAGCCCAATATAGTCCAAAACAGTAGATAATATAGCATGGAGCAATAAAAAATTATAGATACGTTGGAGACGTATCAGGCATCCCCAAGCTTAATTCCTGCTCGTCCTCGAGTAGGTAAATGATAAAAAGAGAATTTTTGATGCGGAGTGCTACTTGGCATAATTTCAATGCAAATCTTCTTAATTGTGATATGAATATTCAGATTAGAAAGATTCAAGACAAAGGTTTATATTGACATAAGAAATAATAATACTTCAAGCATACTAACAAAGCAATTATGTCTTCTCAAAATAACATGGCCAAAGAAAGTTATCCCTACAAAATCATATAGTCTGGCTATGCTCTATCTTCACCACACAAAATATTTAAATCATGCACAACCCCGATGACAAGCCAAGCAATTGTTTCATACTCTAACTTTTTCAAAACTTTTTCAATGTTCATGCAATACATGAGCGTGAGCCATGGATATAGCACTATAGGTGGAATAGAATGATGGTTGTGGAGAAGACAAAAAGGGAGAAGATACTCTCACATCAACTAGGCGTATCAACGGGCTATGGAGATGCCCATTAATAGATATCAATGTGAGTGAGTAGGGATTGCCATGCAACGGATGCACTAGAGCTATAAGTATATGAAAGCTCAAAAAGAAACTAAGTGGGTGTGCATCCAACTTGCTTGCTCATGAAGACCTAGGGCAATTTGAGGAAGCCCATCATTGGAATATACAAGCCAAGTTCTATAATGAAAGATTCCCACTAGTATATGAAAGTGATAACATGAGAGATTCTCTACTATGAAGATCATGGTGCTACTTTGAAGCACAAGTGTGGTAAAAGGATAGTAACATTGTCCCTTCTCTCTTTTTCTCTCAGTTTTTTATTTGGACCTTTTCTCTTTTTTATGGCCTTTCTCTTTTTTTGGGCTTCTTTGGCCTCTTTTTTTTCGTCTGGAGTCTCATCCCGACTTGTGGGGGAATCATAGTCTCCATCATTCTTTCCTCACTGGGACAATTCTCTAATAATGATGATCATCACACTTTTATTTTTCTTACAACTCAACAATTACAACTCGATACTTAGAACAAAATATGACCCTATATGAATGCCTCCGGCGGTGTACCGGGATATGCAATGAATCAAGAGTGACATGTATGAAAGAATTATGAATGGTGGCTTTGCCACAAATACAATGTCAACTACATGATCATGCTAGCAATATGACAATGATGGAGTGTGTCATAATAAACGGAACGGTGGAAAGTTGCATGGAAATATATCTCGGAATGGCTATGGAAATGCCATAATAGGTAGGTATGGTGGCTGTTTTGAGGAAGGTATATGGTGGGTGTATGATACCGGCGAAAGGTGCGCGGTATTAGAGAGGCTAGCAAAGGTGGAAGGGTGAGAGTGCGTATAATCCATGGACTCAACATTAGTCATAAAGAACTCATATACTTATTGGAAAAATCTAGAAGTTATCAAAGCAAAGTATTACGCGCATGCTCCTAGGGGGATAGATTGGTAGGAAAAGACCATCGCTCGTCCCCGAACGCCACTCATAAGGAAGACAATCAATAAATAAATCATGCTCTGACTTCATCACATAACGGTTCACCATACGTGCATGCTACGGGAATCACAAACTTCAACACAAGTATTCTTTAAAGTCACAACAACTCAACTAGCATGACTTTAATATTATCACCTCCATATCTCAAAACAATTATCATGCTTCAATATTTTCTTAGTATTCAACATACCCAAAAGAAAGTTTCACAAATCTTGAATACCAAGCATATTATTATTAAGCAAATTACCATGCTATTTACAGACTCTCAAATTAATTTAAGTGAAGCATGAGAGATCAATAGTTTCTTTAAAAAAAATCCACCACCGTGCTCTAAAATATCTAAGTGAAGCACATAGAGAAAAATTACATAGCTCAAAAGATATAAGTGAAGCACATAGAGCAAAACTACTTAGCTCAAAAGATATAAGTGAAGCACATAGAGCAGAACTACTTAGCTCAAAAGATATAAGTGAAGCAGATAGAGTATTCTAGCAAATTCTAATTCATATATGGCTCTCTCAAAAGGTGTGTACATCAAGGATGATTGTGGCACACTAACAATAGAAGACACTAATAATACAAGACTCTCCAAGCAAAACACATATCATGTTGGTGAATAAAAATATAGCTCCAAGTAAAGATACCGATAGAAGTAGACGAAAGAGGGGATGCCTTCCGGGGCATCCCCAAGCTTTGGCTTTTAGGTGTCCTTAGATTATCTTGGGGGTGCCATGGGCATCCCCAAGCTTAGGCTCTTACCACTCCTTGTTCCATAATCCATCAAATCCTTACCCAAAACTTGAAAACTTCACAACACAAAACTTAAAGTAGAAAACTCGTGAGCTCCGTTAGCGAAAGAAAACAAAAGACCACTTCAAGGTACCGTAATGAACTCATTATTTATTTATATTGATGTTAAACCTACTGTATTCCAACTTCTATATGGATTATGAACTATTTTATTAACCATAGATTCATCAAAATAAGCAAACAACACACGAAAAACAGAATCTGTCAAAACAGAACAGTCTGTAGTAATATGTAGCTAGCGCAAGATCTGGAACCCCAAAAATTCTAAAATAAATTGCTGGACGTGAGGAATTTATATATTAATCATATTAAAAAATAATTAACTAAATATCACTCTCAAAATAAAAATTACAGCAGTTCTCGTGAGCGCTAAAGTTTCGGGTTTTTACAGCAAGTTCAACAAGACTTTCCCCAAGTCTTCCCAATGGTTCTACTTGGCACAAACACTAATTAAACAGAAAAAACACAACCAAAACAGAGGCTAGATAATTTATTTATTACTAACAGGAGCAAAAATCAAGGAATAAAAATAAAATTGGGTTGCCTCCCAACAAGCGCTATCGTTTAACGCCCCTAGCTAGGCATAACAAGCAAAGATAGATCTAGGTATTGCCATCTTTGGTAGGCAATCCATAAGTGGCTCTCATGATAGTTTCATATGGCAATTTTATTTTCTTTCTTGGAAAGTGTTCCATGCCCTTTTTTAGTGGAAATTTAAATCTAATATTCCCGTCCTTCATATCAACAGTC
The DNA here is from genome assembly GCF_018294505.1 of Triticum aestivum. Classification (NCBI taxonomy): domain Eukaryota; kingdom Viridiplantae; phylum Streptophyta; class Magnoliopsida; order Poales; family Poaceae; genus Triticum; species Triticum aestivum. Next base: position 166,514,804 of record NC_057794.1, read on the forward strand.
GCGCCAACCGTTCTAAGGAAAGGTCTACCAAGAATAATAGGGCAAGAAGGATTGCAATCTATATCAAGAAAAATGAAATCTATGGGCACATAATTTCTATTTGCAACAATAAGAACATCATTAACCCTTCCCATAGGTTTCTTAATAGTAGAATCCGCAAGATGCAAGTTTAGAGAGCAATCATCAAAATTACGGAAATCTAGCAAATCACACAAAGTTTTGGGGATAGTGGAGACACTAGCACCCAAATCACACAAAGCATAAAAGTCATGATCTTTAATTTTAATTTTAATAGTTGGTTCCCACTCATCATAGAGTTTTCTAGGAATAGAAACTTTCAACTCAAGCTTTTCTTCATAAGATTGCATCAAGGCATCAACAATATGTTCGGTGAAGGCTTTATTTTGACTATAAGCATGTGGAGAATTTATCACGGATTGCAACAAGGAAATACAATCAATTAAAGAGCAAATTTCATAATTAAATTCCTAAAAATCCAATATAGTGGGTTTAGCAACATCTAGATTTTTATTTCTTTCAATCCCACTTTCATCAATTTCATCACCAAGATCTAAATACTCCGAATTTTTAGACCGCCTTCTAGGTAAAGGAAGATCATAATCAGTTTCATCAAGATTCATATTGCAAAACAAAGATTTAATAGGAGACACATTAATAACTTTTAGATCTTCATCTTGATTCTCATAGGAATTGGAAGAACACGCTTTAATAAAGGCATCTTTGGAGGCACGCATCCTAGCAGTTCTTTCCTTGCACTCATTAATGGAAATTCTCATGGCTTTGAGAGACTCATTGATATCATGCTTAGGAGGAATATATCTAAGCTTTAAAGAATCAACCTCAAGAGAAATTCTATCAACATTCCTAGCCAATTCATCAACTTTAAGCAATTTCTCTTCAAGCAAAGCATTAAAATTCTTTTGTGAATTAATAAACTATTTAACACTATTCTCAAATTCAGAGGGCATATTATTATAATTTCCATAAGAGTTATTGTAGGAATTCCCATAATTATTAGAAGGATTACTAGGATATGGCCTAGGATTAAAATTCCCTCTATAAGCGTTGTTACCAAAATTATTCCTACCAACAAAATTCACATCCATAGATTCATTATTATTCTCAACCAAAGTAGACAAAGGCATATCACTAGGTTCAGAAGAAACACTCTTAGTAGCAAATAATTTCATAAGTTCATCCATCTTTCCACTCAACACATTGATTTCTTCTATCGCATGCACTTTCTTATTAGAAGTTCTTTCAGTATGCCATTGAGAATAATTAACCATAATATTACCTAGGAGTTTAGTAGCATCTCCTAAAGTGATTTCCATAAAAGTACCTCCCGCGGCCGAATCTAAAAGATTTCTAGAAGCAAAATTCAGTCCGGCATAAAAATTTTGTATAATCATCCACAAATTCAAACCATGAGTAGGGCAATTACGTATCATTAATTTCAATCACTCCCAAGCTTGTGCATAATGTTCATGATCAAGTTGTTTAAAGTTCATAATATCGTTTCTAAGAGAGATGATCTTAGCGGGAGGGAAATACTTAGAGATAAAAGCATCTTTGCACCTGTTCCAGGAATCAATACTATTTTTAGGCAAAGACGAAAACCAAGCTTTAGCACGATCTCTAAGCGAAAAAGGAAATAGCTTCAATTTAACAACATCATTATCGACATCTTTTTCTTTTGCATATCACATAAATCAACGAAGCTATTCAGATGAGTAGCGGCATCTTCACTAGGAAGGCCGGCGAATTGATCTTTCATAACAAGATTCAACAAAGCAGCATTGATTTCACAAGATTTAGTATTAGCAAGAGGAGCAATCGGAGTGCTAAGGAAATCATTATTATTGGTATTGGTGAAGTCACACAATTTGGTAGTATCTTGAGCCATCGCGACAAACAAGCAAACAAACTAGCACACGAGCAAACAAAGGCAAATGGGCAAAAGAGGCAAATATAGAGGGAGGATAGAGAGAGGGGGCGAAAAAAATGGCAAGGGTGAATTGAGGGGGAGAGGAAAACGAGAGGCAAATGGCAAATAATGTAATGCGAGAGATAGGGATTGTGATGGGTACTTGGTATGTTGACTTTTGCGTAGACTCCCCGGCAACGGCGCCAGAAATTCTTCTTTCTACGTCTTGAGCTTGCGTTGGATTTCCCCGAAGAGGAAAGGATGATGCAACAGAGTAGCGTAAGTATTTCCCTCAGTTTTTGAGAACCAAGGTATCAATCCAGTAGGAGGCTACGCTCAAGTACCTTGTACCTGCACAAAATGATAGCTACTCGCAACCAATGCGATTAGGGGTTGTCAATCCCTTCACGATCACTTACGAGAGTGAGATCTGATAGATATAATATTTTTGGTATTTTTGGTATAAAGATGCAAAGTAAAAAGTGAAAGCAAAGTAAAAAGCAAAGCAAGATTAAAGTAATGGATATTGATATGATGAGAATAGACCCGGGGGCCATAGGTTTCACTAGTGGCTTCTCTCAAGAGCATAAGTATTCTACGGTGGGTGAACAAATTACTGTTGAGCAATTGAAAGAATTTAGCATAGTTATGAGAATATCTAGGCATGATCATGTATATAGGCATCACATCCGTGACAAGTAGACCGAAATGATTCTGCATCTACTACTATTACTCCACTCATCGACCGCTATCCAGCATGCATCTAGAGTATTAAGTTAAAAACAGAGTAACTCCTTAAGCAAGATGACATGATCTAGAGAGATAAATTCATGCAATATGAAATAAACCCCATCTTGTTATCCTCGATGGCAACGATGCAATACGTGCCTTTCTGCCCCTTCTGTCACTGGGAAAGGACACCGCAAGATGGAACCCAAAGCTAAGCACTTATCCCATGGCAAGAACTACCAATCTAGTCGGCCAAACCAAATGGATAATTCGAAGAGACTTGCAAAGATAACCAATCATACATAAAAGAATTCAGAGAAGATTCAAATATTATTCATATATAGACTTGATCATAAACCCACAATTCATCAGTCTCAACAAACACACCGCAACAAGAAGATTACATCGAATAGATGTCCACAAGAGAGGGGGAGAACTTTGTATTGAGATTCAAAGAGAGAGAAGAAGCCATCTAGCTAGTAACTATGGACCCGAAGGTCTGAGGTAAACTACTCACACTTCATCGGAGAGGCTATGATGATGTAGAAGCCCTCCATGATGACGGCCCTCTTCCAGCGGAGCTCCGGAACAGGCCCCAAGATGGGATCTCGTGGATACAGAAAGTTGCGGCGGTGGAATTAGGTTTTTGGCTCCTGTTCTGATCATTTGGGGGTACGTAGGTATATATAGGAGGAAGGAGTACGTCGGTGGAGCACCGAGGGGCCCATGAGGCAGGGGGGCGCACCCTAGCGGGGGGTGGGGGGGCGCCCCACCCTCGTGACCTCCTCTTTGACTCCCTGGAGTAGGGTCCAAGTCTCCTGGATCACGTTCGGTGAGAAAATCACGTTCCTGAAGATTTTATTCCGTTTGGACTCCGTTTGATATTCTGTTTCTCTGAAACACTGAAATAGGCAAAAACAGCAATTCTGGGCTGGGCCTCCGGTTAATAGGTTAGTCCCAAAAGTAATATAAAAGTGGAAAATAAAGCCCAATATAGTCCAAAACAGTAGATAATATAGCATGGAGCAATAAAAAATTATAGATACGTTGGAGACGTATGAAGATGCATAAAAGATAAACATGACATGCAATCAATATAAGTGATATGATTTGGCCATCATCATCGTGTGCTTGTGATCTTCATCTCCGAAGCACTGTCATGATCACCATTGTCACCGGCGCGACACTTTGATCCCCATCGTAGCATCGTTGTCGTCTCGCCAACTTATGCTTCTACGACTATCGCTACCGCTTAGTGATAAAGTAAAGCATTATAGGGCGATTGCATTGCATACAATAAAGCGACAACCATATGGCTCCTGCCAGTTGCCGATAACTCGGTTACAAAACATGATCATCTCATACAATCAAATATAGCATCATGCCTTGACCATATCACATCACCACATGCCCTGCAAAAACAAGTTAGACGTCTTCTACTTTGTTGTTGCAAGTTTTACGTGGCTGCTATGGGCTAAGCAAGAACTGTTCTTACCTACGCATCAAAACCACAACGATAGTTTGTCAAGTTAGTGATGTTTGAACCTTCTCAAGGACCGGGAGTAGCCGCACTTGGTTCAACTAAAGTTGGAGAAACTGACACCCGCAATCCACCTGTGTGCAAAGCACGTCAGTAGAACTAGTCTCGCGTAAGCGTACGCGTAATGTCGGCCGGGCCGCTTCATCCAACAATACCGCCGAACCAAAGTATGACATGCTGGTAAGCAGTATGAATTATATCGCCCACAACTCACTTGTGTTCTACTCATGCATATAACATCTACGCATAAAACCAGGCTCTGATGCCACTGTTGGGGAACGTAGTAATTTCAAAAAATTTCCTACGCACACACAGGATCATGGTGATGCATAGCAACGAGAAGGGAGAGTGTTGTCCATGTACCCTTGTAGACCGAAAGCGGAAGCGTTAGCACAACGCGGTTGATGTAGTCGTACGTCTTCATGATCCGATCGACCAAGTACCGAACTTACAGCACCTCCGAGTTCAGCACACGTTCAGCTCGATGACGTCCCTCGAATCCAGCCGAGCTTTGAGGGAGAGTTCCATCAGCACGACGGCGTGGTGACGATGATGATGTTCTACCGACACATGGCTTCGCTTAAGCACCGCTACGATATTATCGAGGTGGACTATGGTGGAGGGGGGCACCGCACACGGCTAAGAGATCCAACAGATCAATTGTTGTGTCTAGAGGTGCCCCCTGCCCCAGTATATAAAGGAGAAAGGGGGGAGAGGCGGCCGACCAGGAGGAGGCGTGCCAGGGAGGAGTCCTACTCCCACCGGGAGTAGGACTCCCTCCTTTCCTAGTTGGAGTAGGAGAAGGGGGAAGGAGGAGGGAGAGAGGAAGGAAAGGGGGGCGCCCCCCTCCTTGTCCAATTCGCACTAGAGGGGGAGGGGTGCGTGGCCTGCCCTGGCCGCCCTCCTCTTCTCCACTAAGGCCCATCTTGGCCCATTAAACCCCCCTAGGGGGGTTCCGGTAACCCCCGACACTCCGGTAAAATCCCGATTTCACCCGGAACACTTCCGATATCCAAATATAGGCTTCCAATATATCAATCTTTATGTCTCGACCATTTCGAGACTCCTCGTCATGTCCATGATCACATCCGGGACTCCGAACTACCTTCAGTACATCAAAACACATAAACTCATAATATAACCGTCATCGAACTTTAAGCGTGCGGACCCTACGAGTTCGAGAACTATGTAGACATGACCGAGACACGTCTCCGGTTAATAACCAATAGCAGAACGTGGATGCTCATATTGGCTCCTACATATTCTACGAAGATCTTTATCGGTCAAACCACATAACAACATAGGTTGTTCCCTTTGTCATCGATATGTTACTTGCCCGAGATTCGATTGTCGGTATCTTAATACCTAGTTCAATCTCGTTACCGGCAAGTCTCTTTACTCGTTTTGTAATACATCATCCCGCAACTAACTCATTAATTGCAATGCTTGGAAGGCTTATAGTGATGTGCATTACCGAGTGGGCCCAGAGATACCTCTCCGACAATCGGAGTGACAAATCCTAATCTCGAAATACGCCAACTCAACAAGTACCTTCGGAGACACCTGTAGAGCACCTTTATAATCACCCAGTTATGCTGTGACGTTTGGTAGCACACAAAGTGTTCCTCTGGTAAAAGGGAGTTGCATAATCTCATAGTCATAGGAACATGTATAAGTCATGAGGAAAGCGATAGCAGAATACTAAACGATCGAGTGCTAAGCTAACGGAATGGGTCAAGTCAATCACATCATTCTCCTAATGATGTGATCCCGTTAATCAAATGACAACTCATGTCAATGGTTAGGAAACATAACCATCTTTGATCAACGAGCTAGTCAAGTAGATGCATACTAGTGACACTTTCTTTGTTTATGTATTCACACAAGTATTATGTTTCCGGTTAATACAATTCTAGCATGAATAATAAACATTTATCATGATATAAGGAAATAAATAATAACTTTATTATTGCCTCTAGGGCATATTTCCTTCAGGCAACATGTCAAACGGCGGGTTCAGCCTCTTACGTTGGCGGAGTCGGCGTGCGCGGGCTTGGCGGTGTCGAAGCTGCTTCTGTGCTGGGCGGCATAGGCTCAGCTTCTGTGCTGCTGGGTGTCATGGAGGCATCATCACTCGGGTTCGGCGGCGTCGTCGGCGTGGGCGTGAGAGATGGCAACACCGTTGACGGCAGCTGGTTCAGGATGAGGCCGCGCTCCGCCAAGTACGACGCCTTGAGCTGCTCATCGTTGCTCTGGAGCATGTTCGCCCCGCCCATGAGGAAAGTCAGGTTGGTGTTCCTCTTCTTCGCGGCGACGTTTGTTCGGAGTAGGTCGAGCTTGACGATGCTATTCATCATCAACGCCGACCATCGCGCCTCGGTCTTCTCTTCACACATGGCGGCCCGGGCCTGTGCGTCAGCGAGGCAATGCACAATGGACTCCTGCACTCGCTCGGTTGCCGAGTCGGCGTGTTTCTCCTTCTTGGCCCCTTTGTTGCCTTTGGGGCGCCCGTCGCCTGCGCCCGGCGTCGGTGCGTCCGGCTTGTAGGTCTTCTTGGGCTTGGCGAGGGTGCATCAGACATCCACTCACTTCTCGTACTTCTCAATGTACTTGAAGACGTGGAGGTACTTGAAATCTTGGTCGCTGCTGTCCTGGCGAAACATGGAGAACGTCCGCACCAACTCCGTCGAGGAACAACCAGCCAGGGGAGTGCATCGGCGAAAGGAAAAAAAGGAGAGGCCGGTGTGCCATACCTGATCCTCGATGCCAGCGCCGCTCTTCAGGCGAGCCGCGATCTCCTCGATGATCCCATGCCATTTGTTGCATGCTGACTGGATGATCCCCCAATGGTTCGCCATTGCCTTCGCCCTGCGCTGCAAGCACATACCTTTAAAGTAGGGGTCGACGAGCTTGCACTCGTCGAACTAGGCCTTGATGCGGTCCCAGTACGTGTCGATGCTCTGGTTCATGCCGGTGGTCGGGTCGAGGCAGACGACTTTCCACGCCTCGGCGAGGCACTCGTCCTCCTTGGATGCCCACTTGATGCGCGCCTCGCCGGTCCTAGTCACCCCTTCTTCTTTTTCCATTTCCTCGCCGGGGCAGGCGCCGACTCCTCCTCCCCCTCTTCTTCCTCCTTCTCATCCTCCGGCTCCGGCTCCTCCTCGCCATAGTCGAGCTCGTCGTCCATGTCGTTGTTGAGTTCCATTGTGTCGTCCTGGGTAGTAAACCCGGGGGATGCAGCGGCGATGGCCGAGACGGCCGTGATGATGTCGTCCATGTCGGCGTCGGTCGTGTCGGTGTTGCCAAGATGCAACGTGGAGGCTTGGGAGAAGGGCAGCGCGCCACGGCGGAGAGGGGGCGTCGGGGAGGATGCGTAGGCCGGCGGTGAGTAGGTGTATGGAGGGTACTACATGCCGGCGAAGGCGGGCGAGGGCGTCCGCTGGGCCAGGTGACCATGGGGGAAGGTGGCGTTGGGGTTGAACCCGCCGTGTGCGTCACCGTCGGTGTAGCCTGGAGACGGCGTGCAGCCCCAGGGTTGTGGCGACGACGAGAAGTCAGCTGGAGAACCGATGCTTTGCTGGCTCCAGGGCGCGTACGGGCCGTGGCAGCCGGGTGGATTCATCATCCCCACGCGAGCTGCCTCGGCTTGTTCGGCCGAGCTCTCCGCCTGCTCCGCCACCGCCGTGATCAACGCAGCGCTGTCCCGTGCCTTCTTTGCATTGGCCCTGTTCTGCCGGTCGGTGGTGACAACCTCGCGACGCTGAACTTTCGCCCTCCATTCGGCGTTGGACATGCCGGGGGGCTTGGACGGCGGCGCCCTCAGCTTCCTCTGCTTCGGCTGGGCGACGGTGGCGGTCGGAGCCGTCGCTGCACGGGGGACCACGTACTTCTTTGGCGGCATGGCGACCAGCGAGGAGGGGAGGAGGAGGGGATTGGCGGGAGGAATGGAGAGAATGAGAGTGAAGCCGGGGGAAAGCGGGAAAAGTCCCTCTTCTCGCCGATGGAGCGGCCCCACGCCCCTTTTCGCTTGTGCCGGCGCCCCCAGCGCGCCGGGTTCGGCTCGGGTGCGCCGGCTGTTATTTCGGCCCAACCCGGCAAAAAACGGACTCCTGGGGACGCGACTGGGCCAATTTTCGCCCGCCGGTGCTAAAAAAATCGCCTGAGGAGGGCCTGTTGGGGGTGCGGCTGGAGATGCTCTAACAAGCGAAAGCATGTCTCAAAACAGGCTTTTGCCCCTCTTTAATAAAAGGACAAATCAAATAAGATACACGATCAAACGATACAAGGTGATGAGATATCCTCTTAAGAGCATCTCCAATTGACGGTTCATATGTAGAAATAACTAACTTTTGGATCTTCTGAGGCAAAAAATAGCTCTCCAACAGTTGATATACATATGTAAAAACAATTTACATCTCTGGAGGCAGGAGATGTAAAAACCGCGGCCGCGCACCAACGCTCAACTGCTCTTCATTTCCTTTTCCCCCTTCTTCCTCCCGCGGGCCGTAGCTCCCCGCTCGGCCGCCGCCCCGCCATAGATCCAACCTCCTGCCGCCGATTCCACTCCCTGGCCACTGCCTGCTACCACGCCGCCCCATCACGTCTGCCTCCGCTCCAGCTGCATCCGCCCCGCCCGCCTCCTGTCTGGCCACCTCCACCTCCATCCCGGCCTCCGCCCTCCCCCTCCCGCCTCCGCCCCTCCTTGCGCCGCACGCCGCTGATACATCTCCATCGTATCCACTTTTCCAAACTCTTTTCCCCTTGTTTTGGACTCTAATTTGCTTGATTTGGATGGAACTAACCCGGACTGGCGTTGTTTTCAGCAGAATTGCCATGGGGTTATTTCTGTGCAGAAATAAAAGTTCTCAGATTGACCTAAAAATTTACGGAGAATATTTTTGGAATATATAAAAAATACTGGCGCAAGAATTAACTAGAGGGAGTCCACCCAGAGGCCACAAGCCTGGGGGGCGCCCCCCGGGGGCGCGCCTAGAGGGCTTGTGGGCCCCTGTACCTCCTCCGACCTCAACTCCAACTCCATATAACCCTATTCGGGGAGGAAAAATCAGAGAGAAGGGTTCATCGCGTTTTATGATAAATAGCCACCGCCGCCTCCTATTCCTCATCGGGACGGCTGATCTGGAGTCCGTTCAAGGCTTCAAAGAGGGGGATTCATCGCCATCATGATCACCAACCTTCCTCCATTATCAATTTCATGATGCTCACTGTTGTGAGTGAGTAATTCCATCGTAGGCTTGCTGGACGGTGATGGGTTGGATGAGATTTATCATGTAATCGAGTTAGTTTTGTTAGGGTTTGGTCCCTAGTATCCACTATGTTCTGAGATTGATGTTGCTATGAGTTTGCTTGTTAGTAGGGCCCGAGTGCCATGATTTCAGATCTGAACATATTATGTTTTCTTGAATATATTTGTATTCTTGATCCTATCTTGCAAGTTGTAGACACCTATTACGAGTTATGATCTGCATACCCCAAGATGACAATAATTGGGATTCTTTCCGGTGATTATCGTAGTTTGAGGTGTTCATGTATTCACTAAGTGCTAATGCTTTGGTCCGGTGCTCTATTAAAAGTAGGCATTAATATCCCTTAGTTTCCATTAGGACCCCGCTGCCACAGGAGGGTAGAAATAAAAGATGCCATGCAAGTTCTTTTCCATAAGCATGTACAACTATATACGGAATACATGACTAGATTGATGAATTGGAGCTAGTTCTGTGTCACCCTAGGTTATGACTGCTACATGATGAATATCATCCGACACAATTATCATTGCCGATCCATTGCCTACGAGCTTTTCACATATTGATCTTTGCTAAGTTACTTTCGTTACTACTATTGTTACAATTACTACAAAACTACTACTGTTACTTTTTGCCATCGTTACCGTTACTTCCATAATACTTTGCTACTAAACACTTTGCTACAGATATTAAGTCTTTCAGGTGTGGTTGAATTGACAACTCAGCTACTAATACTCGTGAATATTCTTTGGCTCCCCTTGTGTCAAATCAATAAATTTGCGTTGAATACTCTACCCTCGAAAATTGTTGCGATCCCTTATACTTGTGGGTTATCAAGACCTTTTTCTGGTGCCTTTGCCAGGGAGCATAGCTTTATTCTTTGAGTCACTTGGGATTTATATCTGTTGAACACTATGAGGAACCTGGAAGATACCAGAATCAAGATTTTTCCCTCTAATATGAGGGGAGATAAGGAACTGCCATCTAGCTCTGCACTTGATTCACCATCTGTTTTGAGTAAGCTTGCGACACCTACACCTGCTATTGATTCTGATATGTCGCATGTAATTGATGATGCTACTTCTGCTATGTATGATGCTTATGATGATACTACTGCTTTGCTTGATAATAATGTGCCACTGGGTGAATTTCTTGATGAACAACTTGCTAGAGCTAGAAATATTGAGAATGCTGAAGAAGATGATATTTCTGAAACTGATGAAATTAATGAAACTGAACACTTTGAAACACCTATTAGGTCTAGCTCTCCTAGATATGAATTTCCTGTTATGCCCGAGGGTTATGTTATGGATGGAGAGATAGATAGGGACTTTCTTCCTTGTAAGGATAGAGATGATCTTAAGAAATTACTATGCAAGTGAAATGAAAAATCTTTGAATGATAGAATGCAATCTTACCCTAAGTTTGCTACTTCATCTATATTTGTTACTGATAAGGATTATGAATTCTCTGTCAATCCTGAGTTGATTACTTTGGTTGAATTTGATCCTTTCCATGGTTATGAATCTGAAACCATTATGGCACATCTTACTGAATTGAATGATATAGCCACCCTATTTGCTCATGAGGAAAAAATTCACTATTACTATATTCTTAAATTATTTCCTTTCTCATTAAAGGGTGATGCTAAGTTATGGTTTAATTCTCTTGCTCCTGGTTGTGTGTGTAGTCCCCAGGATATGATTTACTACTTCTCTGAAAAATATTTTCCTGCTCATAAGAAACAAGCTGCTTTACAGGAAATATTTAACTTTGTGCAAATTGAAGAAGAGAGTCTCCCACAAGCTTGGGGGAGGCTTCTCTAATTACTTAATGCTTTTCCTGATCATCCTCTCAAGAAAAATGAAATACTTGATATCTTTTATAATGGACTAATCGATGCTTCTAGGGACCACCTAGATAGTTGTGTTGGTTGTGTTTTCAGAGAACGAACTGTTGAACAAGCTGAACTGCTATTGAATAATATATCGAGTAATGATAATGATCAAACTCTTCCTGAACCACCTCCTAAGCCAACTCCGAAGAAAATAGGTATTCTATTCCTCAGTCCTGAAGATATGCAAGAGGCAAACAAATCTATGAAAGAAAAAGGTATTAAAGCTCAAGATGTTAAGAATGTACCACCTATTGAAGAAATACATGGTCTTATAACCCGACACAGGTAGTAAAGATAAATTCTCTCTATAGATTTGATGAAGGTGATATTCCTCATAATGAGTCTGCTAGTCAATGTAACACCCCGGATGTAATTTACCTTATCTGTATCCCAACTCTTCCGGTGCTAAGTTATTTTATTTCATCGGTGTCGGGTGTTTGTCTCCGTGTGTTGTTGCCTTTTTCATGCATGTCATATCATGTCATCATGTGCATTGCATTTGCATACGTGTTCGGCTCATGCATCCGAACATTTTCCCTGTTGTCCGTTTTGCATTCCGACGCTCCTATCTCCTCTGGTGGTCCTTTCTACCTCTTTTCATGTGTGGGGGTTAAACATTTCCGGGTTGGACCGAGACTTGCCACGCGATCTTGGTTTACTACCGGTAGACCGCCTGTCAAGTTTCGTGCCATTTGGACTTTGTTTGATACTCCAACGGTTAACCGAGGGACCGAGAAGGCCTCGTTTGTGTTGCAGCCCAACACCCATCCAATTTGGCCCAAAACCCACCAAAAACCCCTCCATCGTCTAGAGCGTTCGATCACGATCGCGTGGCCAAAAACCGTGCTCAATTTGGAGCCTCCTAGCTTCTCCTACCTATAAAACTAGGTCTCCCCTGAAATTTTTGACTCTTCCTACCCTAAACCTAGATCAAATCCCTCTCTGCGCGGCCGGACACATCCGACCGCCACCGGACGAATCCCGCCACTGCGCCCACACCAATCAGCACGCGACACATGGCAACTACTGCCCGCCGCTGCCGCGGCCCGCGGGACCCCGCAACAGGCCCCCGTGGCCCAGATCCGTCCGCCGCCGCCCGCCTTCATCTTCCTCGCCCCCGACGCCGCTCCAGCCCCGCCGCCTTCGCTCGCTGCTCCGCCGTATTCGCCCGAGCGCCGCCACCTCGCTTGGCCACCGCTGGCGCCACCCCGCTCCGTCCCGGCCACCCGGAGCCGCCGCCTCGCCGCCCCTCATTGAGCGCGCCAAGACCGAGCTCCGGCGGCCCCTCCTCCTCGCTCCACCTCGATCTCCAGCGGCCTCAAGTCCTCGCGTCAACTCCGGCCGCATCCCCGTCTCTGGCGAACAGGAAGGCCGACGAACCTCGGGAGCTGCGCCTGCTATAGTGCTCGCCCCGATCCAGATCTAGATCCACTAGGGTTGACTTTCCCCTCTCCTCTTATTTTTTTCAATCTTCATCATGTCGTATCTTTGCATCGATAGCTCCGATTTATGCGTGTAGCATATCAAAATGTTCGTCTCGATGAGTACATCATTTCATCTCATTGCATAATTTTCATTTGAGCTCATCTTGGTGCACGAAATGCTGTTGGAAGAGGGCTATGTGGTGAATTTGTCAGATCTATTTCATCAAATAGCTATTTGTCATTTTTGCCATGATTAATGTGTGCATGATATGATCCTGAGCTCTACATGTGTTTTGTTATATGCCATGCCATCTTTACAGAGGTGCTTACCATGTATTTTTGTGACATTTGTCGTGACTAGCACAAGCTTGCAAAGTAGCATAATCGGTAATGCTGATTTCAGGGACTTAGAATTTCACTAAGTCCTTGTCCTGAATTTGTTATTGTGCCATATGTTCATGTTGTTCCCTAGTGATCCGTGCCTCTTTTGAGGATGATCAGTAAGGATGTTTTTAACATTGTGGTGCTTTATCCATCCATGTCTTTGTTTGCATTTATGGAGCACCCTAGCTTGAGTCAATCGAGCTCTACTTTTGCTATATCGTCAATCCTGGCAGATTGTTGACATGTTTAGCGATTTTGACGAGGATGTTGCTATTGATTCGTGCATGCTATGTTGTTGTTCTTGCCATGTCTAGCTTCTATGCTATGTATTATTGATGGGTGTATGCTTAGTTTGTCATGCCATGCTCTGTAGTGAGTGCGTCGAGCTCGTAAACATGCCTACTCGTTAACTGATTTGCATGCTCCAGTTTTTCACAAAGTGTGTAATCTGATTATGTTTTTGCCATGTTCACATGCTTGCAATTGTATTTTCTGATCCCTTTTGGCTCAAGGTCACTAAGGGACTTTTGTTAAGTGCTTTGAGTAGCTTCATGCCATGCCTTGCTTTGCCATATTAAGTTCCTATAGCATGTACTTTTGATGCTCTAAAGTGTGCTTCCTGATGATAAATTCCAGACTTGTGTTAATTTCACCAAGTCTGAAACCTATTATCATTTGCACTTTTTCCATGCTTGTTTGAACCTGTTAATGGATAAATTAGCCATAGCTCAGTGTTCATCTTTTGTCAAGCTTCATGAGTGGATCCCTGCCATGTATTTTGTTGTTATGTTTGAGTGCTGTAGCATATTTATCTTGATGCATTTAGTTGGTCACTTGTTGATTATCGCAGACCGGTGCCATATTTGTTTTGCTTGCCATTTCCAAACCGTGCATCCGATTCCGGTGATCTTTATATCGATTTCAACCGAAATCATCTCACCTTTCTAGTGGCACTCTTGGATTTCCATGTTGAGGGCAGGTTCAATCATTCCTTGTCAAATCTTGCATATGCATCACATACCGCATCCCGCATATCATACCATGTTTGCATCATATTGCTTGAGCATTGCACGTGGTTGATTGTGTTCCGTTTGCTTGTTGTTCTTGTTTGGGTAGAGCCGGGAGAGGAGTTCGTGAATGAGGAGCCCATTGAGTTCACTTACGAGGATCAAGTCAACTCTGACAACTTTGCAGGCAAGATGATCATACCCTCGAAATCACTTCTATCTTTGCTTGCTAGATGCTCGCTCTTTTGCTATGCCTATACTACGATACCTACCACTTGCTTATCATGCCTCCCAAATTGCCATGTCAAACCTCTAACCCACCATGTCCTAGCAAACTGTTGATTGGCTATGTTACCGCTTTGCTCAGCCCCTCTTATAGCGTTGCTAGTTGCAGGTGAAGATTGGAGATCGTTCCTTGTTGGAACATTGTTTATTGTTGGGATATCACCATATTATCTTGTTTATCTTAATGCACCTGTATACTTGGTAAAGGGTGGAAGGCTTGGCCTTTTGCCTAGTGTTTTGTTCCACTCTTGCCACCCAAGTTTCCGTCATATCGGTGTTATGTTCCCGGATTTTGCGTTCCTTACGCGGTTGGGTTATAATGGGAACCCCTTGACAGTTTGCCTTGAATAAAACTCCTCCAGCAATGCCCAACCTTGGTTTTACCATTTGCCACCTAGCCTCTTTTTCCCTTGGATTTCCAGAGCCCGTGGGCCATCTTTATTTAAACCCCCCCGGGCCAGTGCTCCTCTGAGTGTTGGTCCAAACTAGAGCCCCTTGCAGCGCCACCTCGGGGAAACTCGAGGGCTGGTTTTAGTTGTACGTATTGCTTATCTGAGTGCGCCCTGAGAGCGAGATATGTGCAGCTCCTATCGGGATTTGTCGGCACATTCGAGCAGTGTTGCTGGACTTGTTTTACCATTGTCGAGGATGTCTTGTAATACCGGGATGCCGAGTCTGATCGGAATGTCTCGGGAGAAGGAATATCCTTCGTTGACCGTGAGAGCTTGTGATGGGCTAAGTTGGGACTCCCCTGTAGGGATTTGAACTTTCGAAAGCCGTGCCCGCGGTTATGGGCAGATGGGAATTTGTTAATGTCCGGTTGTAGATAACATGAAACTTAACTTAATTAAAATGAATCAACCGCGTGTGTAACCGTGATGGTCTCTTCTCGGCAGAGTCCGGGAAGTGAACACGGTGTTGGAGTAATGCTTGACGTACGTTGTTCTAGGATCACTTCTTGATCATAGTTTCTCGACCGTGCTTTGCCTTCTCTTCTCGCTCTCTTTTGCGTATGTTAGCCACCATATATGCTAGTCGCTTGCTGCAGCTCCACATCATACCTTTCCCTTACCTATAAGCTTAAATAGTCTTGATCGCGAGGGTGCAAGATTGCTGAGTCCCCGTGACTCACTGATTACTTCCAAACCAGATGCAGGGACCGATGATACCGTTCCAGACGATGCGCTTGAGCTCAAGTGGGAGTTCGATGAAGACTTCCGCTGTTACTATGTGTCTTTCCCAGATGATCAGTAGTGGTGCCTAGTTGGGGCGATCGGGGACCGTGTCGCATGTGGGGGTTGATCTTTTATTTTGGTACCGTAGTCGGACCATGAGTGTATTGGATGATTGTAATGTTATTCATGTATTTGTGTGACGTGGCGAGTGTAAGACAACTATGTATCCTTTACCCCTTTTATCTATTTACATGGGTTGTTGTGAAGATTACCTTACTTGCGGCATTGCTTTCAATGCGGTTATGCCTCTAAGTCGTGCTTCGACACATAGGAGATATAGCCGCATCGAGGGCGTTACAGTCAATGCTAGGATGAATTTGCTAACTTTATTGTTAAACAAGAAAACTTCAATGCATATGTTAGTAGACAATTGAAACGTAATGCTTATATGCTTGACTGCTTGGGTGACTATATGTGTAGAACTATTAATCATCTCAAGATTATTAGTAAACATGCTTCCATGGTAAAAGTTCAAGTAGAACAAGTTCTCAAGGCACAAAATGACTTGCTGAATGAGTTGAATAATAAGAACAATGATAATGTTGTTAGGGTTATGACTAGAGGTGGTAAAATGACTCAGGAACCTTTGTATCTGGAGGGCCATCCTAAGAGAGTTGAGCAAGACACTCAGGGAATTAATACTGATGCACCTAGTCCTTCTAAAAACAAAAAGAAAGATGATAGGACTTTGCATGCTTCTAGTGAACCTGTTATAGACACACCTGAGAATCCAAATTATATTTCTATTTCTGATGTTGAAACACAATCTGGTGATGAACATGAACCTAGTATTAATGATAATGATGATGTTAATGTTGATGCTCAACGTAGCAATGATAATGATGTGGAGATAGATCCTACTGTTGATCTTGATAACCCACAACCTAAGAATAAAAGATATGATAAGAGAGACTTCATTGCTAAGGAAACATGGAAAAGAAAGAGAACCATGGGTTCATAAACCCATGCCCTTTCCTCCTAAACCATCCAAGAAAAAGGATGATGAGGATTTTGAGCACTTTGTTTAAATGCTTAGACCTATATTTTTGCGTATGCGTTTGACTGATATTCTGAAAATGTATCCTTATGCTAAGTATATGAAATATATTGTTACAAATAAAAAAGATACCGGAAGCTGAAATTCCCACCATTCTTGCTAATTACACACTGGTACAACGACGTGCTATACAAATGGTTTTTAACCCCTTTTCGCGACGGCATTTGGAACCGTCGCCAAGTGAGTGTGGGCGATAGGGGGGTCCTTCCCACACGACCAAGAAACCGTCGGGGATAGGCCCTCTTGGGACACCAAATGAGCTCGTGTGCGATCGAGCGAGGCATCAAAACCCAATCATTTCCGTAGGTATGTACATCCCACATGGTGAATCCTAGAAAAAAATTTCCGTAGGTATGTATATCACACACAGTTCTTTGTGTGGAAACGTTTGTGCAAGGTGGCCTAACGCAAACAGTTCGCTGCCGGAAGCCATGTGTGATTGTTAGTTAATCAAACACGCCTACTTTCTAGAAACCGTGCAGGTAGGGATGGCACCCGTAGGGTATGGGTATGGGTGGAGCCTCCCCACACCCTTACCCGTCCACCCTAAACTTACCTATCAACCATACCCATACCCGTCAGGGGTACAACTTTTTTCCATACCCGTCACCTGACAGGGTATACGGGTACCCACAGGTTAAAATACCCGCGTTTACAACACATCAAATTGAGTATAAAATAGTTGCGAAAAGCAACTTATAATCATAAATTATTAATAGCAACACATTTTAGACAACAATGTACAAAAACACATTCTCAAAAACAAAACAAAAATTTGCCCATAAAGCAACCCATAAAAATGTTAAACAACAACACATGGTCATACACTTTAAGTTCAGGAAATAAGAGATAATTTTATTGCACATTAGAGTTTTTACCTAGTGCGATTAGGGGGAAAAGTTAATACGTTAGAATATTAACAAAAACCCACTTGTCAATATTTTAGATGGGTACATGGGTACGCAGGCATGGGTTATACAATCCCATACCCATACCCTCTCTACCCGGTGGGTTTGATATTTTCCCATTTAAGTACCCATGGGTAAATTTTTATCCCATACCCTTACCCTAATAGGGTGTTTACCCGCAGGGTACGCGGGTAATGGATACCCATTGGCATCCCTACGTGCGGGTTGTTTGAGTTCATCGCCCACGGTGTTGTTTGAGTAACCGTCTGCAATAGAAAACCCCAATAAGCAGGGTAATTAGCCTATTATTGATAATCCATGTACTAATAAAATTGATATTCCTTATAAAACACACCAGATATTTCATATCCGTATAATAGCAACCATGATTTCATAATCGAAATACATCATATAGCTTCGGCACTCAGTTACGCCATTACACAACAACACCAAGTTTCACATGCAGCGTCAAAAACCTTTGGAAAGTAGCATCATACACAGTAAATAGATAGATGAATCTCATCTGGGAAACTGCAGAAGCAGAAGGAAAATATTGAGCCTTTAGTGATGTTGAATGTCCTTGCAACTTTTGGCCACTAGCTACGGATAATTGCCCGCCCAACCTTCGTCCTCTTCAGCAAGACTTCAATATTGTACCGTGGGTATTGAATGAATACCTTCCTCGCCTCTTGACCATGCAGGTGGTTTGAGAGGTAATCATCGGTGAACTTCTTTGAAAAGTACTAAAAACAAAGCTATGCATAAATCTCTGTTATAAATTTTGAAATGGCGCAAGGGGTAAAAACAAGGTAAAAGAGTTAGTACCATCCTATAGTTGACTGATGTCTGTTTCATTGTGCAAACAAAGATCTTGCTATTATTCGTCGCAAGTTTGTTCATCCTAACAATCTTTCTGAGTTTCTTGACTTAACTGATATTCATGGACATCTCATTTCCCCATTTGCAAAATGGGTCGAACAGTGGGTCTAAGCCTCTGACAGTAGGACCTACATGTGCAAGACCAAATTGTAAGAAACCCAAATATTAGAATGATTCTTGCAACTGCACAATAATGTGCTATTAGCCAAAGGACCCTACTTGAACAAACCTCGATGGTAAACCGCAGTGTCTCCCATTGTTTCCCTGCAACACACAGAAGGAAGGTCTTGATCAGGTTAACTGAGAGTTACCATACTATCAGTAGAATATGTATTGAGTACAGCCAAATTCGATTGGTGTCACATGCATAACAATACAAAATTGTACCCACAACAAATGAAAATCAAATTGCAGAACTGAACCAAACAGTTAAATGGATAGCAGACCAAATGAACCAAAATAGTTAACTAAGCACGACATTGCAGAATAGAAACATGTAGTAGAAGATAAGACAGTAAACAAAACAAAGAATGCTTGAGAACAGTACTACGAAATGTAGCAATTGTTGGACCAAAGTGTTAGCTGAACATTGCATTTTAGAGGACCAAACTGTTAACTAAACATCATATTGCATATTAACATTACAGAGGACAAATCACTAGAAGGCACTGGCGGTGGCCTCGAGAAAACAAAACGAATTGTATTTTAATGTAGAGAACCGCGTGGCGGTGTCGACGGTGGCCTCGAAGACGAGGTGCTCCTCCAGGATCTGGCGGTCGACACACATGGCAGCCATAGCGACCTCATGCGCGCATGCGGCTGCATGCTACCGAGCTTCATGTTATACTGCATGCAAAATGGCTATGGGCGGCGCTTAATTGGAGAAGGGGGGAGTGATTTCGGTGGAAGGTGTCACGCCATCGGTCAGGGCATGTGGGACGGGAAAGGAGGAGGATGGTGTGGGTGGGGTCTGGATTACCTGACCATATCGACGAGGTCGCGCAGCAAGAAGAAGGGTCGGCAGCGAGGAGGCCACGCAACAAGAAGAAGGGTCGCTGGCTAGGAGGCGGTGCGACAAGAAGAAGGGTCGCCGGCGAGGAGGCGGTGCTGCAAGAAGAAGGGTAGCCGGCGAGGACGTGGCGCTGCAAGAAGAAGGGTCACTGGCGAGGAGGCTGAGCTGCCAGTAAGCAGTATTGAAGGTTTGAACTTGGGAAGCAAGGAGGAATAGTGGAAATGTGGCTTTTGGTGGGAGGGAGGGGGCGGGGAGATAAATATTTCCGCGGTGGCAAAAAAATCTCGCTCGGTGCCGCGTGAAACTACCGCTTAAGTGTGGTTCAAGCGGGGGCGGTGGACTATAGGCGACGAAGCTTCCTGCGTAAGCCAGACAGGACGGTGTGCCAATATATTTTATATCGCATCCCACACAATTCTTTCTAGTAAACTACTTGTGGTATACCTGATTTTTTCATTATGTTTTGAAATACAAAATGGTGTTATGGATGGAAAAGTATGGTGTTTGCATTGCTAGAACACTTACGTAGAGTGAAGATGCAACTAGTACATGAGTGTCGTGTTTAAATTTGGAATTATTCTGGGTTCGTTTCGCATTTTTATGCATTAATTAAATTTCTGGGCATTTAATGTGCATAATTCAAATTTGAACTACAAGAACATGCTCCAATGCACCAAAGTTTGTTGAAAAATCACATGTGTGTCTTCGGGTGAATTTATAGGTCCCATGCAAGAAATGGGAATGAAAGTCCAACATGTGGACGTCGTGGCTTGGCCGGAAAGATTAAGAAACTTGGTTTTTTAATTCCTATAAATCCAAAACACGCCTGAAAATCATGAAACTTGGCATGACACCAACATGCTGCGGTAAATTTTTTGGCCGAATTGGGACAAGCTTTGGTGTAAGCTTCTTGCAAACTGAAGCTTCCCTCAAGAAGGCTCGTGGTTCTGAGAGGGAACATGTCACCTCTGTGTGTGAAACGACATACGTACACTGCCTTCTCCCGCCTTAAATTTTTTACACAGGTAGGTTAGACAAAATAGAAGTATTGTGCTAAATTTTGGAATTATTCTGGGTTCGTTTGGCCTTTTTTGTACATTAATTGAGTTTATGCGCATTTAATGTGCACAATTCAAATTTGAACTAGAAACACATGCTCCAGTGCACCAAAGTTGATTGAAAAATTACATGTGTGTCCTTGGGTGAATTTCTAGGTCCCATGCAAGAAATAAGAATGAAATTCAAACATCTGGGCGTCGTGGCTCGGCCGGAAAGATTGAGAAACTTGGTTTTTTAATTTGTGTAAATCCAAAACACGCGTGAAAATCATGAAACTTGGCATGGTGTCATGACATGGCACCAACATGTTGCGGTAATTTTTTTGGCCGAATTAGGACAAGCTTTGGTGTAAGCTTCTTGCAAACCGGAGCTTCCCTCAAGAAGGCTCGTGGTTCCGAGAGGGAACGTGTCACCTCCGTGTGCGAAACGACATACATACACTACCTTCTCCCGCCTTAATTTTTTTACACAGGCAGATTAGACCAAATAGAAGTATCATGCTAAATTTTGGAATTATTCCGGGTTCGTTTGGCATTTCTTATACATGAATTAAGTTTATGCGCATTTAATGTGCACAATTCAAATTTGAACTACAAGCACATGCTCCAGTGCACCAAAGTTAGTTGAAAAATCACATGTGTGTCCTTGGGTGAATTTCTAGGTCCCATGCAAGAAATGGGAATGAAATTCAAACATCTGGGCATCGTGGCTCGACCGAAAAAGTTGAGAAACTTGGTTTTTTAATTCCTATAAATCCGAAACACGCCTGAAAATCATGAAACTTGGCATGGTGTCATGACATGGCACCAACATGTTGTGGTAATTTTTTTGGCCAAATTGGGACAAGCTTTGGTGCAAGCTTCTTGCAAACCGGAGCTTCACTCAAGAAGGCTCGTGGTTCCGAGAGGGAATGTGTCACCTCCATGTGTGAAACGACATACGCACACTGCCTTCTCCCGCCTTAATTTTTTGCACAGGCATATTAGACCGAATAGAAGTATCGTGCTAAATTTTGGAATCATTCTAGGTTTGTTTGGCCTTTTTTATACATTAATTGAGTTTCTGCGCATTCAATGTGCATAATCCAAATTTGAACTACAAGCACATGCTCCAGTGCACCAAAGTTGATTGAAAAATCACATGTGTGTCCTTGGGTGAATTTTTAGGTCCCATGCAAGAAATGGGAATGCAATTCAAACATCTGGGCATCGTGGCTTGGCTGGAAAGATTGAGAAACTTGGTTTTTTAATTCCTATAAATCCAAAACACGCCTGGAAATCATGAAACTTGGCATGGTGTCATGACATGGTACTAAGATGCTGTGGTAATTTTTCTGTCCAATTTGCGAAGGCGCGCACATTAACAATCAACAAAGTCATTTTGGAACAAGTGTTGTCATGTTACAAATCGGAAACACAAGTATTATTGAAACCGTGGGCGTTCTACTTACCAACTACATGTCGCCACATGTCCCATTTTTTTATTCGCTAGGAGGTGCCATGCGGGGTAGCTATTTGAGTACGGGAGGCGTGCAATCGGACCCGTGCGCATGCTCATCGGTAGGAGAGCCCTTTGACCTCTACCTGCCGCGCACCTCCCTCCCAACGTCTGCATTAATGGCGCCCGAGCCCCTATTCTACGGCATGCCTATATGTCTCACTGGACTGAGATTTACGAGAGAAAAATGAAAATCTAAAAAGAAAGTTTTGCATGGTTTTTGATGTAAGATCTGACGGACCTATATAGCATCGACTACGACTTATAGCAATCATGATGAATATAAGGACAATGACAGTGGATAATAATTGCCTTACATATTTAGGAACATAATTAAAATCCCCGCAAAAAGGGACATAATTAAAAAAAAGCCACATGCGGCAATGCCCAAAATACACAAGGGCAAAAGAAGGAAGACAACGATCTGGCTCGCTGATCTCTACTTTCTTTATGCGTTGCTGCAAGCCGTGGGAACTAGTCTCCGTGGCAAGCGACGACGAGCTATTTCTTGTCCTCAAGATGCTGCTTGAGAGCATCCACGGATTCCTCCACCAGCCTTCTGTGCTCGATGCGCAGCATGGCATTCTCGTCCATAAGTTTCTCGACGTTGACGCCGGTCCTCTTCAACAAGGCAGTGCTCTCCTCCTGCTGCTCCGCACTTCCGACGATCTTCGCCCTCAGCAGGTCGTGCTTGGCCCGGAGCTTCGCATTGCTCTCATTTAGTTGCCAGATGACGCCGGCAAAAGAGGCTTTCATGTCGTCATGTAACCTTGCCCAGCCGGAGATCTGATCCATCTGGCTATGGACGATCACATGCATGCACCTGTGTAACGCCGTCGATGCGGCTATATCTCCCACATGTCGAAGCACAACTTAGAGGCATAACCGCATTGAAAGCAATGTCGCAAGTGAGGTAATCTTTGCAAACAACCCATGTAATACAATAGGGGAAAAGATACATAGTTGGCTTACACTCCCCACTTCACGCCATTACATGAATAAAGCATTACATCATCCAAATACAATCAAGGCCCGACTACGGAGCCAAAATAAAAGAAGAACCCCAAATGCGACAAAGGTCCCCGATCGACCCCAACTGGGCTCCACTACTGATCAACTAGAACGAAACAACATAAAGGACAAGATCTTCATCGAGCTCATCCTGAGCTTGGTTGCGTCATTTGCAAGGACTCATCGGCACCTGCAAACTGGTTTTGGAAGTATCTGTGAGTCACAAGGACTTAGCAATCTCGCACACTCGCGATCAAGACTATTTAAGCTTATGGGTAAGGTAAAGGTATGAGGTGGAGCTGTAGCAAGCGACTAGCATATATGGTGGCTAACATACGCAGCAGAGAGCGAGAAGAGAAGGCAAAGCACGGTCGATAAAAGTATGATCAAGAAGTGATCCTATAACAACCTACGTCAAGCATAACTCCAACACCGTGTTCACTTCCCGGACTTCGCCGGAAAGAGACCATAACGGTTACACACGCGGTTGACTCATTTTAATTAAGTTAAGGTTCAAGTTATCTACAACTGGACATTAACAAATTCCCATCTGCCCATAACCGTGGGCGCGGCTTTCGAAAGTTCCAATCCCTGCAGGGGTGTCCCAACTTAGCCCATCACAAGCTCTCACGGTCAACGAAGGAATAGACCTCCTCCCGAGACATTCCGATCAGACTCGGTATCCCGGTACAACAAGACATTTCGACAGGGTAAAACTAAACCAGCAACACCGCCCGAATGTGCTGACAAATCCCGATAGGAGCTGCAAATATCTCTTTCTCAGGGCACACTCAGATGAGCGCTCCATACAACTAAAACAAAACCTCAAGTTTCCCCGAGGGGGCGCTGCACAGGACTCTAGTTTGGACCAACACTCAGAGGAGCACTGGCCCGGGGGGTAAAATAATGATGACCCTCAGGAGCGTGACTCCCAAGAGAAAAGAAAAGGCTAGGTGGCGAATGGTAAAACCAATGTTGGGCATTGCTGGAAGAGCTTTACTTAAGGCGAACTGTCAAGGGGTTCCCATTATTACCCAACCGCGTAAGGAACGCAAAATCCGGGAACATAACACCGATATGATGGAAACTAGGGCGGCAAGAGTGGAACAAAACACCAGGCATAAGGCCGAGCCTTCCACCCTTTACCAAGTATATAGATGCATTAATTAAATAAGATATATTGCGATATCCCAACAAGTAAGCATATTCCAACAAGGAACAACATCTCCATGTTCCAACAAGGAATAAACTTCAATCTTCACCTGCAACTAACAATGCTATAAGAGGGGCTGAGCAAAGCGGTAACATAGCCAAACAATGGTTTGCTAGGACAAGTTGGGTTAGAGGCTTGGTTCAACAATATGGGAGGCATGATAAGCAAGTTGTAGGTATCGCAGCATAGGCATAGCAAAAGAGCGAGCAACTAAGCAAGCAAAGATAGAAGTGATTTCAAGGGTATGATCATCTTGCCTGAAATCGCGCAAGGAAGAAGAACGAGTCCATGAAGAATACAAACGGACGTAGACGAACGGTTCCTCACAAACACGACGTTAACGGAACCAACCCGAAGAAGCTACACCGGAAAGAAGCACACAACATAGTAAACAACCATCACATAATCATGGCAAGATGCACAACCAAGTATGATGCATGTCCGGTTTAATGAAGCATGGCATGGCAAAGTGCACAAGCAATTCTACAAATTAAGTAGAGCTCATTATGCAACAGAGTTACATATTGACGAAACACCACGTCAATTATTTAGTTCTCTCCCGTTTATGTACTCAACAATATTAAATGTTGATAACCATGGCAAGAGGGTGAAGCAAAAAAAACTACCTATCTAGTCAAGTTTAAATGAGGCCGGAAACAACGGAAAACAATTCTTGAAACGCCTGATATGCATATATTAGGTTTGGTACTGTTCTGCCCTAAACACAATTTTAGAGTTGTTAAACATGCAAAGATGAGTGCATCATGTTAAACTAGGAAAAATTCTACCCCATTTACATATAAAGTTTGTTAAAAACGGAGCTACGGTTAAATAGTTATGAATTAAAGCTTTTTAACATGGCATAGGAGCAAATTTACACAAACAACATTTTAAACATTTTGACCATGGATGAAAATTACATATTATTAAACTAGACAAAATTCTGAGCAAGTTTCATATATAAATTATCTACATGCGATGCACAGTTTGTGAGTTAGGGTATGCATGAAACTTAGGGGGTTTTCTGTAAAACAGGCATTCTCTGTAATAAATAGACAAATTCACAGATCCTGAAAAAAAACATCAACGGGCTGAATCTGGACAGGAAGCCCAACAAAGGAAAAAAAAGGATGGCGCTGGGGTGGCCTCACCATGGGCCTCGGCCCGGCTTGCGAGGGAAGCTGGCGGCGGCCTAGCGGGCAGGCTGGCTTAGGCGCGCTGGGCCTGCGGTTGGGGCTTGACGCTGCGTTGCGCTGCTCACCTAGCTGGGCTCAGCCCAGGTCGGTGGAGGCGGCCCAGGGGGCGTGGTCGAGCAGGCCGGTGGAGAGGGGTGGTGTTGGGCCTGGGCGTGCGGTCAACGAAGGATCGAGCGGGAAGCAGAGGAGGAACGACACGGCGGCGACCGACGGATTCTGGCGAGGGGACGGCGGCAGGCGGCGGAGATGGGCCCGGCTGGCAACGGGAATTGGTGGATCCGGCCCCCGGGCACCAGATCTGACCAGATGTGGGCAAGGACAGTGAGGGCGGCACAGATCCGGGCGAAGAACGGCGGGGGTCGCGAGCTCCGGTGAATTCCATGCGGCGGCGCGATGAAACGCGAGGATCTGCGCGAGGTGGGACTCGTCCAGGACGGCTCTTCAGGGGAAGGGGGAGAGAGAAGTGAGGACTAAAAAGAGAAGGAGAGGGCGATGGGGAGGCGAGGCAGCAGTGCTGATCTGACCGGAGTTGATCACCGGCAGCGACTCCGGCGAGTCGACGGGAAGGAGCGAAACGGCGAGGTCAGGGTCGAGGGGCTCCTCCCCTCGATCCAGGTCGATAGCGAGGGAGCGGGGAGCGCGGGCCAGCGACTGAGCGGCTCGGCTGTGCGGGCCTGGGCGGGCTTCCCGCGGGCTGCGGCGGGCCTCGCGGTGGAGGGAGCGGGGCTAGGTCACGTGGCAGCTTGGGAGAGGTGGAGGCCGGTGGCTTCGGCGGCGCCAGCCAGTGGAGAAGCGCCAAATGGTGGAGGGGGCTTCGGCCAGCACAGAAATGGAGGTGGTCGGCGGTGCTGATGATTAGGGGCGCAGAATTGGAGGTGGAGGGGAAGGAATGACCAGATTTGGAAGGAGGGATTTCCTTATATAGGCAGGGTTAGGGTTTGAGGGGTTAGGAGGGGTTTTCAGAGCCTCCGATCGTGATCTGACGGTCCGGAACGGAGGGGGTTTAGGTGGGCTGCAGATGGGTTGTGAAAAATGGGTTGGACTGAGATGAGAGGAAAAGGAGTGCAGCCCGGCAACTGTTTCCGGAGACTGAAAACATCCGACGTTTGATCGGCTATATTGCCGCTATAGTTTAACGGCTTGGCTATCAAACGAACTCCAAATGCGATGAAACTTGACAGGCGGTCTATCTACACTATAACAAGACCACACGCCAACTTTCAACCCATTCCGAGAACATTTTCTGGCCACTTATAAAATACTATTTCGGACATGCCGCGGGCGCGTGCAAGTGTGGTTGGACTCAGAACGGACAACGGAAGGAATGGGGAGACCCGGACGGATGCAAGTTTTGAAAACATGATGATGCAATGCACATGATGACATGACAAGATGCAACACGCAAGCGAATGACATGGCAACGACGGTGAATAACTGGACGACAACTGGCACATCGGTCTCAGGGCGTCACAACACTCCACCACTACGAGAGGATCTCGTCCCGAGATCTAGAATGGCACCGGAGGGACAATGGAAGAGATAAGAGAAGAGGTAAAACAAATTGCTTCTTTGACAAACGAGTGAAACCAAAGAACCTTGAAAGGTTGAATAACTTGAAAGAAAGAAAAACAACAGAGATGAACAAAGTTGAAAGCACTCCGTTAAGAAAGAGGAACAAGGAAGAACAAATTTGGACAACACTCTAGTAGAAAAGAGAAGCAAAATTTGATAAGATGAGAGAACATGAAAAGAGGGCACGATACTCCGGTTAAATGGACAATCATAAGAAGAACATGATCTTTGATGAAACAAGATGATGGTTGAAGAAAGCAACATCACAATGCCTCCGGAACGAAAGAATATAATATAGATAATTGGAAAAGAATGGAGAAGAAAATGCCATCTTATGCCACAAAAGAGCTTCAAAAGGCATCCTTAGGAAACGGGTCGAGCGCAGTTGTTGGAAAACCAACAACGAAAGGAATAAGCTTGATATGGTCTTATGGAATACATCTCAAATTATGAGGTGACAACCTGCCACTCACGGGAAGCAGAATTGGATTGATATGAACAAGGAGACGAGAAACTTAAATCACCGGGAGGATAAGTGAAGAACTTGGGTCCTTTATAAGCACCATAATAGCAACAATCCTTAGGGAAATCTTTAGGTGAACTATAACCCAAGATAACTCAATTGACGAGATTGATGGATTTAAAATATCTCATCCTTGACAACATGTGAATCATGAAACACGAACTCAAATTATCAAGAATGACATAATACCACCTCTATTGATACGGAAGGAAGAATTGCACTCCGGTTAGCAAGATGAAGAAAACTTGATCTCCTCGGAAAATAATCTCGATGAAAACTTCGAGAAGGGATAAAATCCTTGATGAACCATCATGTAAAACCTTCATGAAGAACTCTGGTAAACAAAAGGTAACGAAAATAAAGAGAAGTTGAGAACACAAGGTAAAACCTTGTAATGATTTTGATGAATCTCCGTTGTAATATAATTGAAAGAGGTTGGAACTCCGGGAAGAAAAGATAAAGCATCTCGAACTGAGAATATGATATAATGAACCACTCCGGAAAAAGGAATTAATCACTTGGATGGAACAAGAATAAGAATTATGTTATGCGTATCCTTCAACTATTTAATTGCTGACAAGCAACGGATTTGGCATACTACTTATTCTCGGAGAAAGGATTATGATAGATATAGCGCCAACTTGAGAAAGTCTTCAACAAGTCACCGGTAGGATAGAAAACAATGAAAGAATTTGTATGACAACCAAGGAAGAGATCTTGAGAGAACCACCGTAAGGGTTGAAAATGAAAGTAACAAAGGCACAATTCACCGGAAAGAATTGGAGAATGAATGAAGATACTTGAGGTAAAATAAATATATGAAAACGAAGAGATCATGAGCTGATTGGAGAAATACTTGAATGATGCACCGGTAAGATTTGGAGAACCATAGCTGAAAGCCGAGAATGAATAAATCTTAGATGATGGGCTCCGGATGAACAAACTAAAAAGGCTCCTGAATTGCTTCGGATAGGTGAAAAGAATTCTCACGATCAAAACAATTACGAGAGGATGGCAACAAGCTAGAATGACGAGTCTTGAAGAGACAAGAACAAGATTGGGAGAAAAAAAATCTTCTTCGGTCTTCACATGATGAGAAACGCCACTAAATTGTTGAGATACTACGGGATGAAAAAAATGGAAAGGTTGAACCAACGATGAAAGAAATCGACAGATCTTGGAGAAAAGCATTTACTGATGATAAATCATTCTTACATCAAACTTCGAAAAGAAATATGAGGATAGCTCCGGGAAGATTGGAAGAGTCAGGTAAGATCCTGGGAAAAGACCTGTGGGTTAGGGCCCACTCAAAAGATACACCATTGAAATGATTTCAAAGAGAGATTGCACCGGTTGAATTACATGGCTCAAAAGAGATAACATCCTCGAAAGATCTTGAATGAAAGTAGAGTGGAAACACAATTCTTCTAGATATTATGAGCACTCCGGAACAATTGAATAGCAAGAAAAGAATGAGCATGAGGAGCACCGGTGTGAGAAGGCATTTGAAACAAGGGAAGGATATGATCAACAAAGCTTGAATTAGTTCCACCGGAGAAGAAAGAGAATGAATAATGATGAACTTGTAGAGCATCTTCATGAGAAACACCGGGTAAAAACATGAAGGAAAAAAAAGAATGGAGAGAATTCTCATGAATAAAAGGATACTTGATTAAGAAATCTGAGTCCTTGAAGAAAAGGGGTGGGAGGGTGGGAAAACAAAGACAACTTGGAGATGGATGAAACAAACACCGTTGACCAAAATTTGAGTAGATCTTGCGGATGTTGAAAATGATCGGATCCACTTGAAGAGAAACACACCGGTGAAAAGGAGTGATATGACAATCTCGATTATCAAGAAGAATTAGTATTCACATCGGAGTATAAGAACACCTTTTAGGAAAGGTATGGAATCAACATTTGACTTCGAAGCAACTCGAATACCACAACTCAAAAGCAAAACAAAGGATTGGCTTGCGGAATAAGCCGGAACAAACATATGATAGAGATTTCGTCCGAAGTTTTCGTGGTGGGGCCTACACGGGCTCGATCGTACAACACCATCATGTACAAGGCAGTGCACATGACGTACGAAGCGTCCCCGAGTCGGCATAGCCAAGGACTATTTAAGACACAACGAGACCACTATAAAACCAACCGTGAATAGGCGGACCACTAGACGTCGAGCCCCAATTCCATATCATACATCTGTCGGAAAGATATCCTAAGAGCTACTTGAATTCCCACTTATGGAACTCCCGAACCTTTCCGGTTATGCAATCAGGTGTTGGGGATACAGGGGAAGCATAATATCTCACCCAAAATAACAAATCCTACATGCAGCTGTATCCATCCTTCAACACATAACCAAGAAACCTTCGGAAATCATCTACCTCAACCTTTGAAAAGCATCCGTTATACAAGTTATGGCAATACTCCCGAACTCCCGCCCTAGTACTGGGTGGCGTCGAGGTTATCTCAGCAACGAACTGTATAAAAGAGATTTTCGATGTCGGCGTACTAGACTCAGGTATTCCCAGAACTGCAACGATAAAATTATGACGACAACACCTCAGAGCTCAATTCCCCGGGACACTTCCACTAAACCCCTGACAGGAGGCACCAAGACAATGTTCTCATCATAAAACCATCGGAACGATTCCAAGATACCCGCGTGATCCTAAATTTTTTTAGTGAAATTTGAGAAGAGAAGAGTCAAAACTCTAGGTTAGTATGCCTTACCAGAGCGATGAGGAGACTGGGAAGTAAAAAGAATTCCTAACTCTCCCATAAATAATTCCTAAATGACTCAAAACATTTTTTTTCTAGACACAACTCGGCCGCTAAAAACGATCAAGAAATGGGGCTCCTAAGGTCGGGGAAGGCTCTGATTACCAACTTGTAACGCCCTCGATGCGGCTATATCTCCCACGTGTCAAAGCACGACTTAGAGGCATAACCACATTGAAAGCAATGTCAAAAGTGAGGTAATCTTCGCAAACAACCCATGTAATACAATAGGGGAAAAGATACATAGTTGGCTTACACTCCCCACTTCACGCCATTACATGAATAAAGCATTACATCATCCAAATACAATCAAGGCCTGACTACGGAGCCAAAATAAAAGAAGAACCCCAAATGTGACAAAGGTCCCCGATCGACCCCAACTGGGCTCCACTACTGATCAACTAGAACGAAACAACATAAAGGACAAGATCTTCATCGAGCTCCTCCTGAGCTTGGTTGCGTCATCTGCAAGGACTCATCGGCACCTGCAAACTAGTTTTGGAAGTATCTGTGAGTCACAAGGACTCAACAATCTTGCACCCTCGCGATCAAGACTATTTAAGCTTATGGGTAAGGTAAAGGTATGAGGTGGAGCTGCAGCAAGCGACTAGCATATATGGTGGCTAACATACGCAACATAGAGCGAGAAGAGAAGGCAAAGCACGGTCGATAAAAGTATGATCAAGAAGTGATCCTATAACAACCTACGTCAAGCATAACTCCCACACCGTGTTCACTTCCCGGACTCCGCCGGAAAGAGACCATCACGGTTACACACGCGGTTGACTCATTTTAATTAAGTTAAGGTTCAAGTTATCTACAACCGGACATTAACAAATTCCCATCTGCCCATAACCGCGGGCACGGCTTTCGAAAGTTCCAATCCCTGCAGGGGTGTCCCAACTTAGCCCATCACAAGCTCTCACGGTCAACGAAGGAATAGACCTACTCCCAAGACATTCCGATCAGACTTGGTATCCTGGTACAACAAGACATTTCGACAGGGTAAAACTAAACCAGCAACACCGCCCGAATGTGCCGACAAATCCCGATAGGAGCTGCACATATCTCTTTCTCAGGGCACACTCAGATGAGCGCTCCATACAACTAAAACCAAACCTCGAGTTTCCCCAAGGGGGTGCTGCACAGGACTCTAGTTTGGACCAACACTCAGAGGAGCACTGGCCTGGGGGGGGGGTAAAATAATGATGACCCTCAGGAGCGCGACTCCCAAGGGAAAAGAAAAGGCTAGGTGGCAAATGGTAAAACCAATGTTGGGCATTGCTGGAAGAGCTTTACTTAAGGCGAACTGTCAAGGGGTTCCCATAATACCCAACCGCGTAAGGAACGCAAAATCCGGGAACATAACACCGATATGACGGAAACTAGGGCGGCAAGAGTGGAACAAAACACCAGGCATAAGGCCGAGCCTTCCACCCTTTACCAAGTATATAGATGCATTAATTAAATAAGATATATTGTGATATCCCAACAAGTAAACATGTTCCAACAAGGAACAACATCTCCATGTTCCAACAAGGAACAAACTTCAATCTTCACCTGCAACTAACAACGCTATAAGAGGGGCTGAGCAAAGCGGTAACATAGCCAAACAAGGTTTGCTAGGACAAGTGGGTTAGAGGCTTGGTTCAACAATATGGGAGGCATGATAAGCAAGTGGTAGGTATCGCAGCATAGGCATAGCAAAAGAGCGAGCAACTAAGCAAGCAAAGATAGAAGTGATTTTGAGGGTATGATCATCTTGCCTGAAATCCCGCAAGGAAGAAGAACGAGTCCATGAAGAAGACAAACGGACGTAGACGAACGGTTCCTCACAAAGACGACGTTAACGGAACCAACCCGAAGAAGCTACACGGAAAAGAAGCAAACAACATAGTAAACAACCATCACATAATCATGGCAAGATGCACAACCAAGTATGATGCATGTCCGGTTTAATGAAGCATGGCATGGCAAAGTGCACAAGCAATTCTACAAATTAAGTGGAGCTCATTATGCAACAGAGTTACATATTGACGAAACACCACGTCAATTATTTAGTTCTCTCCCGGTTATGTACTCAACAATAATAAATGTTGATAACCATGGCAAGAGGGTGAAGCAAAAAAAAAACTACCTATCTAGTCAAGTTTAAATGAGGCCGGAAACAACGAACAACAATTCCGGAAACGCCTCATATGCATATATTAGGTTTGGTACTGTTCTGCCCTAAACACAATTTTAGAGTTGTTAAACATGCAAAGATGAGTGCATCATGTTAAACTAGGCAAAATTCTACCCCATTTACATATAAAGTTTGTTAAAAATGGAGCTACGATTAAATAGTTATGAATTAAAGCATTTTAATATGGCATAGGAGCAAATTTACACAAACAACATTTTAAACATGGATGAAAATGACATATTATTAAACTAGACAAAATTCTGAGCAAGTTTCATATATAAATTATCTACATGCGATGCACGGTTTGTGAGTTAGGATATGCATGAAACTTAGGGGGTTTTCTGTAAAACAGGCGTTCTCTGGAATAAATAGACAAATTCACAGATCCTGAAAAAAACATCAACGGGCTGAATCTGGACAGGAAGCCCAACAAAAGGAAAAAAGGACGGGCGCTGGGGTGGCCTCACCATGGGCCTCGGCCCGGCTTGCGAGGGAAGCTAGCGGCGGCCTAGCGGGCAGGCCGGCTTAGGCGCGCTGGGCCTGCGGTTGGGGCTTGACGCTGCGTTGCGCTGCTCACCTAGCAGGGCTCAACCCAGGTCGATGGAGGCGGCCCAGGGGGCGTGGTCGAGCAAGCCGGTGGAGAGGGGTGGTGCTAGGCCTGGGCGTCCGGTCAACGAAGGAGCGAGCGAGAAGCAGAGGAGGAACGACACGGCGGCGACTGACGGATTCTGGCGAGGGGACGGCGGCAGGCGGTGGAGATGGGCCCGGCTGGCGACGGGAATGGGTGGATCCGGCCCCCGGGCACCGAATCTGACCGGATGTGGGCAAGGACAGCGAGGGCGGCACAGATCCGGGCGAAGAACGGCAGGGGTCGCGAGCTCCGGCGCACTCCATGCGGGGGCGCGACGAAATGCGAGGATCTGCGCGAGGTGGGACTCGTCCAGGACGGCTCTGCAGGGGAAGGGAGAGAGAGAAGTGAGGACTAAAAAGAGAAGGAGAGGGCGACGGGGAGGTGAGGCAGCAGTGCTGATCTGACCGGAGTTGATCGCCGGCAGCGACTCCGGCGAGTCGGCGAGAAGGAGCGAAATGGCGAGGTCGGGGTCGAGGGGCTCCTCCCCTCGATCCAGGTCGATAGCGAGGGAGCAGGGAGCGCGGGCCAGCGACTGAGCGGCTCGGCCGTGCTGGCCTGGGCGGGCTTCCCGCGGGCTGCGGCGGGCCTCGCGGTGGAGGGCGCGGGGCTAGGACACGTGGCGGCTTGGGAGAGGTGGAGGCCGGTGGCTCCGGCGGTGCCAGCCAGTGGAGAAGCGCCAAATGGCGGAGGGGGCTTCGGCCGGCACAGAAATGGAGGTGGTCGGCGGCGCTGATGATTAGGGGCGCAGAATTGGAGGTGGAGGGGAAGGAATGACCAGATTTGGAAGGAGGGGTTTCCTTATATAGGCAGGGTTAGGGTTTGAGGGGTTGGGAGGGGTTTTCAGAGCCTCCGATCACGATCTGACGGTCCAGAACAGAGGGGGTTTAGGTGGGCTGTAGATGGGTTGTGAAAAATGGGTTGGACTGAGATGAGAGGAAAAGGAGTGCAGCCCGACAACTGTTTCCGGAGACCGAAAACATCCGACGTTTGACCGGCTATATTGCCGCTATAGTTTAACGGTTGGGATATCAAACGAACTCCGAATGCGATGAAACTTGACAGGCGGTCTATCTACACTATAACAAGACCACACGCCAACTTTCAACCCATTCTGAGAACATTTTCTGGCCACTTGTAAAATACTATTTCGGACATGCCGCGGGCGCGTGCAAGTGTGGTTGGACTCAGAACGGACAACGGAAGGAACGGGGAGACCCGGACAGACGCAAGTTTTGAAAACATGATGATGCAATGCACATGATGACATGACAAGATTCAACACGCAAGAAAATGACATGGCAACGATGGTGAATAACTGGACGACAACTGGCACATCGGTCTCAGGGCGTCACAACCTGTAAGAGTCCTCGCCTGCCTGCGAGACATTTTCCCAGGCTGCCCCAGTTCGGGAGGACATCTCTGCTGCATTGGCGGCACGGCGGGACATCTCTTCTGCTTCCGTGGCGCGGCCGGACCAGTCTGCCGCATCGACGGCGCGGCGGGACCTCTGTGCTGCTACGGCCGCACGACGGGACATGCTGGCTGCATTCGCGGCGAGGCAGGACATCTCTCGTGCTTGCGCTTCCATGGTCGCATCTCCCTGGTGGCAATCTCTCGACCCAGAACTCACGCTGGCCATGGCTGACGCAAGGGAGCGATGATGAATGACCTGTTTGTTTTTGTGGATGAGGAGTTGAGGAGGAATGTGCAGTAATCTTGGAGTCGTAGTATTTCTAACCGAGTACTAATACGTGATACGTCTCCAACGTATCTATAATTTTTGATTGCTCCATGCTATATTACATACTGTTTTAGACATTATTGGGCTTTATTTTCCACTTTTATATTATTTTTGGGACTAACCTATTAACTGGAGGCCCAGCCCAGAATTGCTGTTTTTTTGGCCTGTTTTAGGGTTTCGAAGAAAAGGAATATCAAACGGAGTCCAGACGGAATGAAACCTTCGGAAATGTGATTTACTCATCAGATAAGATCCAGGAGACTTGGACCCTCCGTCAAGAAAGCCACGAGGTGGTCACGAGGGTAGGGGGCGCCCCCCTAGGGCGCGCCCCCTGCCTCGTGGGCCCCTCGAAGCTCCACCGACGTACTTCTTCCTCCTATATATATCCACGTACCCCCAAACGATCGGGGACGGAGCCGAAAACCTAATTCCACTGCTGCAACTTTCTGTATCCACGAGATCCCATCTTGGGGCCTGTTCCGGAGCTCCGCCGGAGGGGGCATTGATCACGGAGGGCTTCTACATCATCATCCAAGCCCCTCCGATGAAGTGTGAGTAGTTTACTTCAGACCTACGGGTCCATAGCTAGTAGCTAGATGGCTTCTTCTCTCTTTTTGGATCTCAATACAATGTTCTCCCCCTCTCTCGTGGAGATCTATTCGATGTAATCTTCTTTTTGCGGTGTGTTTGTTGAGACCGATGAATTCTGGGTTTATGATCAAGTCTATCTATGAATAATATTTGAATCTTCTCTGAATTCTTTTATGTATGATTGGTTATCTTTGCAAGTCTCTTCGAATTATCAGTTTGGTTTGGCCTACTAGATTGGTTGTTCTTGCCATGGGAGAAGTGCTTAGCTTTGGGTTCGATCTTGCGGTGTCCTTTCCCAGTGACAGAAGGGGCAGCAAGGCACGTATTGTATCGTTGCCATCGAGGATAACAAGATGGGGTTTTTATCATATTGCATGAAACTATCCCTCTACATCATGTCATCTTGCTTAAGGCGTTACTCTGTTTTTAACTTAATACTCTAGATGCATGCTCGATAGCGGTCGATGAGTGGAGTAATAGTAGTAGATGCAGAATCGTTTCAGTCTACTTGTCTCGAATGTGATGCCTATATACATGATCATACCTAGATATTCTCATAACTATGCTCAATTCTGTCAATTGCTCAACAGTAATTTGTTCACCCACCGTAGAATACTTATGCTCTTGAGAGAAGCCACTAGTGAAACCTATGGCCCCCGGGTCTCTTTCTCATCATATCAATCTCCATCACTTTATTATTGCTTTGCTTTTACTTTATTTACTTTGCATCTCTATACCAAAAATACCAAAAAATATTATTTATCATCTCTTTTAGATCTCACTTTCGTAAGTGACCGTGAAGGGATTGACAACCCCTAAGCGCGTTGGTTGCGTTGAGCTATTGTTTTTGTGTAGGTATGAGGGACTCGAGCGTAGCCTCCTACTGGATTGATACCTTGGTTCTCAAAAACTGAGGGAAATACTTACACTACTTTGCTGCATCACCCCTTCCTCCTCGGGGAAATCCAACATAGTGATCAAGAGGTAGCAAGAAGAATTTCCGGCGCCGTTGCCGGGGAGTCTGCGCAAAAGTCAACATACCAAGTACCCATTACAATCCCTATCTCCCGCATTACATTATTTGCCATTTGCCTCTCGTTTTTCTCTCCCCCACTTCACCCTTGCCGTTTTATTCGCCCTCTCTCTTCCTCTCTCTCTCTCTGTATTTGCCTCTTTTGCCGTTTGCTTTTTGTTTGCTCGTGTGTTGGATTTCTTGTTTGTCGTGATGGCTCAAGATAATACTAAATTGTGTGACTTCACCAATACCAATAATAATGATTTCCTTAGCACTCCGATTGCTCCTCTTACCGATGCTGAATCTTGTGAAATTAATACTGCTTTGTTGAATCTTGTCATGAAAGATCCGTTCTCCGGCCTTCCTAGTGAAGATGCCGCTACACATCTTAATAGCTTTGTTGATTTGTGTGACATGCAAAAGAAAAAGATGTCGATAATGATGTCGTTAAATTGAAGCTATTTCCTTTTTCGCTTAGAGATCGTGCTAAAGCTTGGTTTTCGTCTTTGCCTAAAAATAGTATTGATTCAAGGAACAAGTGCAAAGATGCTTTTATCTCTAAGTATTTTCCTCCCGCTAAGATCATCTCTCTTAGAAACGATATTATGAATTTTAAACAACTTGATCATGAACATGTTGCACAAGCTTGGGAGAGAATGAAATTAATGATACGTAATTGCCCTACTCATGGTTTGAATTTGTGGATGATTATACAAATTTTTTATGCCGGATTGAATTTTGCTTCTAGAAATCTTTTAGATTCGGCCGCGGGAGGCACTTTTATGGAAATCACTTTAGGAGAAGCTACTAAACTCCTAGATAATATTATGGTTAATTATTCTCAATGGCATACTGAAAGATCTACTAAAAAGGTGCATGCGATAGAAGAAATTAATGTTTTGAGTGGAAAGATGGATGAACTTATGAAATTATTTGCTAATAAGAGTGTTTCTTCTGATCCTAATGATGTGCCCTTGTCTACTTTGATTGAGAATAATAATGAATCTATGGATGTGAATTTTGTTGGTAGGAACAATTTTGGTAACAACGCGTATAGAGGAAATTTCAATCCTAGGCCTTATCCTAGTAATCCCTCTAATAATTATGGTAATTCCTACAACAATTCTTATGGAAATTATAATAAGATGCCCTCTGATTTTGAATCTAATATTAAAGAATTTATTTCTTCGCAAAAGAATTTTAATGCTATGATTGAAGAAAAATTGCTTAAGATTGATGATTTGGCTAGGAACGTTGATAGAATTGCTCTTGATGTTGATTCTTTGAAACTTAGATCTATTCCACCTAAGCATGATATCAATGAGTCTCTCAAAGCCATGAGAATTTCCATTGACGAGTGCAAAGAAAGAACCGCTAGGATGCGTGCTAAGAAAGATGCCTTTATAAAAGCGTGTTCTTCTAGTTCCTATGAAAATAATGATGAAGATCTAAAAGTTATTGATGTGTCCCCTATTAAATCTTTGTTTTGCAATATGAATCTTGATAATGATGGGACTGAATATGATCCACCTTTACCTAGAAGGCGTTCTAAGAATTCGGAATTTGTTGATCTTGATGCTAAATTTGATAAAAGTGGGATTGAAGAAATTAAAACCCTAGATGTTGCTAAACCCACTATTATGGATTTCAAGGAATTTAACTATGAAAATTGCTCTTTGATTGATTGTATTTCCTTGTTGCAATCCGTGCTAAAATCTCCTCACGCTTATAGTCAAAATAAAGCGTTTACTAAACATATCGTTGATGCCTTGAGGCAATCTTATGAAGAAAAACTTGAATTGGAAGTTTCTATCCCTAGAAAACTTTATGATGAGTGGGAACCAACTATTAAAATTAAAATTAAAAATTATGAGTTTTATGCTTTGTGTGATTTGGGTGCTAGTGTCTCTACTATTCCCAAAACTTTGTGTGATTTACTAGATTTCCGTGATTTTGATGATTGCTCTCTAAACTTGCATCTTGCGGATTCCACTATTAAGAAACCTATGGGAAGAATTAATGATGTTCATATTGTTGCAAAAAGGAATTATGTGCCCGTAGATTTTATCGTTCTTGATATAGATTGCAATCCTTCTTGCCCTATTATTCTCGGTAGACCTTTCCTTAGAATGGTTGGTGCAATTATTGATATGAAGGAAGGGAATATTAGATTTCAATTTCCATTAAAAAAGGGCATGGAACACTTCCTAGAAAGAAAATAAAATTACCATATGAATCTATCATGAGAGCCACTTATGGATTGCCTACCAAAGATGGCAATACCTAGATCTATTCTTGCTTGTTATGCCTAGCTAGGGGCGTTAAACGATAGCGCTTGTTGGGAGGCAACCCAATTTTATTTTTATTCCTTGATTTTTTCTCCTGTTTAGTAATAAATAAATTATCTAGCCTCTGTTTTGGTTGTGTTTTTTGTGTTTAATTAGTGTTTGTGCCAAGTAGAACCGTTGGGAAGACTTGGGGAATGTCTTGTTGAACTTGCTGTAAAAAACAGAAACTTTAGCGCTCACGAGAACTGCTGTCATTTTTATTTGGAAAGTGATATTTAGTTAATTCTTTTTTCAGATGATTAATAGATAAATTTCTCAAGTCCAGAAGTTTATTTTAGAATTTTTGGGGTTCCAGATCTTGCGCTAGCTACAGATTACTACAGACTGTTCTGTTTTTGACAGATTCTGTTTTTCGTGTGTTGTTTGCTTATTTTGATGAATCTATGGCTAGTAAAATAGTTTATAATCCATAGATAAGTTGTAATACAGTAGGTATAACACCCATATAAATAAATAATGAGTTCATTACAGTACCTTGAAGTGGTCTTTTGTTTTCTTTCGCTAATGGAGCTCACGAGTTTTCTACTTTAAGTTTTGTGTTGTGAAGTTTTCAAGTTTTGGGTAAAGATTTGATGGATTATGGAACAAGGAGTGGCAAGAGCCTAAGCTTGGGGATGCCCATGGCACCCCCAAGATAATCTAAGGACACCTAAAAGCCAAAGCTTGGGGATGCCCCGGAAGGCATCCCCTCTTTCGTCTACTTCTATCGGTAACTTTACTTGGAGCTATATTTTTATTCACCACATGATATGTGTTTTGCTTGGAGCGTCTTTTATGATTTGAGTCTTTGCTTATTAGTTTACCACAATCATCCTTGCTGTACACACCTTTTGAGAGAGCCATACATGATTTGGAATTTGATAGAATACTCTATGTGCTTCACTTATATCTTTTGAGCTTTATAGTTTTGCTCTAGTGCTTCACTTATATCTTTTAGAGCACGGTGGTGGATTTGTTTTATAGAAACTATTGATCTCTCATGCTTCACTTAGATTATTTTGAGAGTCTTAATAGCATGGTAATTTGCTTAAAATCCTAATATGCTTGGTATGCAAGATTAATAATAAAACTTTCTTATGAGTGTGTTGAATACTAAGAAAAGTTTGATGCTTGATGATTGTTTTGAGATATGGAGGTAATAATATCAAAGTCATGCTAGTTGAGTAGTTGTGAAATTGAGAAATACTTGTGTTGAGGTTTGCAAGTCCCGTAGCATGCACGTATGGTAAACGTTATGCAACAAATTTGAAACATGAGGTGTTATTTGATTGTCTTCCTTATGAGTGGCGGTCGGGGACGAGCGATGGTCTTTTCCTACCAATCTATCCCCCTAGGAGCATGCGCGTAGTGCCGAGGTTTTTGATGACTTGTAGATTTTTGCAATAAGTATGTGAGTTCTTTATGACTAATGTTGAGTCCATGGATTATACGCACTCTCACCCTTCCATCCTTGCTAGCCTCTTCGGTACCGTGCATTGCCCTTTCTCACATTGAGAGTTGGCGCAAACTTCGCCGGTGCATCCAAACCCCGTGATATGATACGCTCTTTCACACATAAACCTCCTTATATCTTCCTCAAAACAGCCACCATACCTACCTATTATGGCATTTCCATAGCCATTCCGAGATATATTGCCATGCAACTTTCCATCATTCCGTTCATCATGACACATTCATCATTGTCATATTGCTTAGCATGATCATGTAGTTGACATAGTATTTGTGGCAAAGCCACCGTTCATAATTCTTTCATACATGTCACTCTTGGTTCATTGCATATCCCGGTACACCGCCGGAGGCATTCATATAGAGCCATCTTTGTTCTAGTATCGAGTTGTAATCATTGAGTTGTAAATAAATAGAAGTGTGATGATCATCATTATTAGAGCATTGTACCAAGTGAGGAATAAAAAAAGAAAGGCCATAAAAAGGAGAAGGCCCAAAAAAAAGAGAAAGGCCATAAAAAAGAGAAGGCCCAAAAAAAGAGAGAAAAAGAGAGAAGGGACAGTGTTACTGTCCTTTTACCACACTTGTGCTTCAAAGTAGCACCATGATCTTCATAGTAGAGAGTCCCTCATGTTATCACTTTCATACACTAGTGGGAATTTTTCATTATAGAACTTGGCTTGTATATTCCAACAATGGGCCTCCTCAAGTGCCCTAGGTCTTCGTGAGCAAGCAAGTTGGATGCACACCCACTAGTTTCTTTTGTTGAGCTTTCATACATTTATAGCTCTAGTGCATCCGTTGCATGGCAATCCCTACTCCTTGCATTAACATCAATCGGTGGGCATCTCCATAGCCCATTGATTAGCCTCATTGATGTGAGACTTTCTCCTTTTTGTCTTCTCCACATAACCCCCTCCATTATATTCTATTCCACCCATAGTGCTATGTCCATGGCTCGCGCTCATATATTGCGTGAAAGTTTATAGGTTTGAGATTACTAAAGTATGAAACAATTGCTTGGCTTGTCATCGGGGTTGTGCATGATGATAGCATTCTTGTGTGACGAAAATGAAACATGACTAAACCATATGATTTTGTAGGGATGAACTTTCTTTGGCCATGTTATTTTGAGAAGACATAATTGCTTAGTTAGTATGCTTGAAGTATTATCATTTTTATGTCAATATGAACTTTTGTCTTGAATCTTTCGGATCTGAATATTCATACCACAATTAAGAAGAATTACATTAAAATTATGCCAAGTAGCACTCCGCATCAAAAATTCTATTTTTATCATTTACCTACTCGAGGACGAGCTGGAATTAAGCTTGGGGATGCTTGATACGTCTCCAACGTATCTATAATTTTTGATTGCTCCATGCTATATTATCTACTATTTTAGACATTATTGGGCTTTATTTTCCACTTTTATATTATTTTTGGGACTAACCTATTAACCGGAGGCCCAGCCCAGAATTGCTGTTTTTTGCCTGTTTTAGGGTTTCGAAGAAAAGGAATATCAAACGGAGTCCAAACGGAATGAAACCTTCGAAAACGTGATTTACTCATGAGATAAGATCCATGAGACTTGGACCCTCCGTCAAGAAAGCCACGAGGTGGTCACGAGGGTAGGGGGCACGCCCCCTGCCTCATGGGCCCCTCGAAGCTCCACTGACGTACTTCTTCCTCGTATATATATCCACATACCCCCAAACGATCGGGGACGGAGCCAAAAACCTAATTCCACCGCCGCAACTTTCTGTATCCACGAGATCCAATCTTGGGGCCTATTCCGAAGCTCCACCGGACGGGGCATCGATCACGGAGGGCTTCTACATCATCATCCAAGCCCCTCTGATGAAGTGTGAGTAGTTTACTTCGGACCTGCGGGTCCATAGCTAGTAGCTAGATGGCTTCTTCTCTCTTTTTGGATCTCAATACAATGTTCTCCCCCTCTCTCATGGAGATCTATTCGATGTAATCTTCTTTTTGCAGTGTGTTTGTTGAGACTGATGAATTGTGGGTTTACGATCAAGTCTATCTATGAATAATATTTGAATCTTCTCTGAATTCTTTTATGTATGTTTGGTTATCTTTGCAAGTCTCTTCAAATTATCAGTTTGGTTTGGCCTACTAGATTGGTTGTTCTTTCCATGGGAGAAGTGCTTAGCTTTGGGTTTGATCTTGCGTTGTCCTTTCCCAGTGATAGAAGGGGCAGAAAGGCACGTATTGTATCGTTGCCATCAAGGATAACAAGATGGTTTTTTTATCATATTCCATGAAACTATCCCTCTACATCATGTCATCTTGCTTAAGGCATTACTCTGTTTTTAACTTAATACTCTA
The DNA here is from genome assembly GCF_018294505.1 of Triticum aestivum. Lineage (NCBI taxonomy): Eukaryota > Viridiplantae > Streptophyta > Magnoliopsida > Poales > Poaceae > Triticum > Triticum aestivum. The sequence goes on from NC_057794.1 coordinate 166,557,540, forward strand.
GATGCATGATGGATAGCGGTCGATGAGTGGAGTAATAGTAGTAGATGCAGAATCATTTTGGTCTACTTGTCTCGGACGTGATGCCTATATACATGATCATACCTAGATCTTCTCATAACTATGCTCAATTCTGTCAATTCCTCAATAGTAATTTGTTCACCCACCGTAGAATACTTATGCTCTTGAGAGAAGCCACTAGTGAAACCTATGGCCCCCGGGTCTCTTTCTCATCATATCAATCTCCATCACTTTATTATTGCTTCGCTTTTACTTTATTTACTTTGCATCTCTATACCAAAAATACCAAAAAATATTATTTATCATCTCTATGAGATCTCACTTTCGTAAGTGACCGTGAAGGGATTGACAACCCCTAAGCGCGTTGGTTGCGTTGAGCTATTGTTTTTGTGTAGGTACGAGGGACTTGAGCGTAGCCTCCTATTGGATTGATACCTTGGTTCTCAAAAACTGAGGGAAATACTTATGCTACTTTGGTGCATCATCCCTTCCTCTTCGGGGAAATCCAACGCAGTGCTCAAGAGGTAGCAATACGCTCCTAAGTGGGAAACCGTTTAGGTTTTGATCAATGTGAATAGGTTTGGAATTTGGAATGTGACAGGACACATGCTCAAAATTTACTGACGCTTATAAGTGCGACACTATTCCCGAAAGGCGTAACGTGGGCACATACACCTTCTCGCCCAAGTACGTGGCATTTGCACCATACGGTGCACCGCAATAGGCAATGTCAGCACACGTCTTGTTCCAACAACCGTGCGCGCTCGTTATTACCATCACACATGCTTCTTTTAATTAGAATGTGTGTGCCTGTCTAGCGCACACACGTTGATCTATCTAACTGTTTCAGTTTTTTGTGGCTAATCGCAAATAGTTCATCCATGTGAAGTGTATGCCATCAATCGCAGACACTTTGATCTGGCTGACCCATTTATTTTCTGTTGCCTAATCGCAAATAGTTAATCCTTCTAAAGCGTATGCCCTCAATCGCACGCACCTTTATCTAGCTGCCCATTTCTATTGTTCCTCCTCATCACAAACAGTTCATCTGAGTGAACCGTATGTTGTATATCGCACACGCCTTCATCTAGCTGCCCGTTTCTTTTGTTCTGCCTCATCGCAAACAATTCATTGAACTGAACCGTATGCCCTGCATTGCACACGCAACTAAAATCTGAATCGTGTTTGATGGCTCCACCATCGCAAATGTTTTGCACCTTTTTGACGGTTCTTTTACACCACCGTTTGCGATTATTGCATCGCACACAGTTTCATCGATGGGTCTCTGATCGTAGTGTCGCATTAGCAGCATCCTGTAGTAGTGACACTTTTAAGGGTAGAATACCAAAGAAACTAGGGGATCCAAGAATACCAACTATACCATGCTCCATTAAAAGAAACTATGTTAAAACTGCTTTATGTGATTTGGGAGCCGGTGTTAGTGTTATGCCTTTCTCTTTATATCGTAGACTTGATTTGAACAAGTTTACACCAACTGAAATATCTTTGCAAATGGCTAATAAATCAACTACTATACCCATCGGTATTTGTGAAGATGTGCCTGTTGTAGTTGCAAATGTTACTATATTAATGGACTTTGTTATTCTTGATATTCTTGAGGACAACAACATATCCAATATCCTTGGTAGACCATTTTTCAATACTGTAGGGGCTGTTATTGATTGCAACAAGGGAAATGTCACTTTTCATGTTAATGACAATGAGCATACAGTACACTTTCCGAAAAAACAACCTCAAGTTAGTAGCATCAATTCTATTGGAAAAATTTCAATTGTTGCTATTGGAGGTTTTGAATTCCCTATTCCTACTATCAAAAAGAAATATGATATTCTTATTGTTGGGGACATGCATATCCCCGTTGAGGTAACCTAGTGTTATATGAAGATTCTCCGGTTTCATGTCATTCGGAAGAAGTTTGTTAATAAGACTTGATCAACCTTGTTAATGGATTCCTTTTGATGGGCATGAGATGGCTGAATTTAGTAAACACAACTTTTTGTACCCACTTTTTACTTTCCGTACCCACTTTTACTTTCTGTTATTTAGAATAAATAAGAAAAAATACTATTATTTGTCTGTTTTCTGAATTGTCCATGAAATAAAAGAAGACCAAAAAAATTAAAGTTCTCCAAATGCCTTGATAATTTTGTATGATTTTTTATAGAATATTTGAGATTTTTTGGCACTAAAAACACATCAGGGGGTGCACCAGTGGGCCACAAGCCCACAGGGCGCGCCTAGAGGGCTTGTGGGTCCCACGTGGGCCCCCCTCACTTATTCCAGCACCCATTCACTTTGTCGTCCTCCAGAAAAAATCCGACCATTGCTCAAACCCGTGTTGTTGCTCATTTTGCTGCCATTTTCGATCTCCTTGGTTGGAACTCCATTTCTGAAATTGTTTCTGGTATTTGTTCATCGAGTAAATAAAAACCATGAAGAGGTGGTTAAGGGGTTCTTCAAGCTGAAATTCAGGGGGAAATGAGAATGAGGAGAAGAATAAGCCCAAGTACAACCTTCCTCGCGTCGCGGAGGTTCGGCCGTGTGAGTTGATACGTCTCCAACGTATCTATAATTTTTTTATTCCATGCTGTTATATTATCAATCTTGGATGTTTTATAATCATTTTATAGTCATTTTATATAATTTTTTGGTACTAACCTATTGACATAGTGCCAAGTGCCAGTTGCTCTTTTCCCATGTTTTTTTACATCGTAGAAAATCAATATCAAATGGAGTCCAAATGCCACGAAACTTTACGGAGATTTTTGATGGACCAGAAGGAACATAATGGGCCCTGGCTGCGCCTAGGGGTGCTCCGAGGAGAGCACAACCCAGCAGGAGGCCTAGGCGCGCCCTGGTGGGTTGTGCCCACCACAGGTACCCCTGGACCACCTCTTTGCTCTATAAATACCCCAATATTCCCCAAACCCTAGGGGAGTCAACGAAATATTGATCCAGCTGCCGCAGAGTCTAGAACCACCAGATCTAATCTAGATACCATCTCGGATGGGGTTTACCACCTGCATTGGTGCCTCTCCGATGATGCGTGAGTAGTTCTTTGTAGACCTTCGGGTCCGTAGTTAGTGGCTAGATGGCTTCCTCTCTCTCTCTCCCTCTCTCTCTATCTCTTTGTCGTGGAATTGTCATGGCAGATGTCCTAGTGTGAGGACTTAGTCGTGGAGCCATCGCACTAGGTTGGGTTAAATAGGACAAAAGGACACAAGAGTTTATACTGGTTCGGCCCCTTGCGGTGAAGGTAAAGGCCTACTCCAGTTGAGGTGGTATTGCTTAAGTCTCGATTACCAGGGAGCGAATACGCTTGACCTAGCTTTCGATCTGTTGTTTGTTGCCCTAAACCACCGCTGGGTCGTCCCTTTATATACACAGGTTGACGCCCACCGGCTTTACAGAGTCCCGACCGGCTCATATAACATGTCCGGCTCGGCGACCAAATACACATGACTTATAATACAAGTCATACATATATGGCAGTTTACACTTATGGGCTTTAAGCCGCCTCTAGGCCTTGGGCTTCTTAATGAGTCTTCATAGTGAACCGCCATCTTCAGCGCCTTCATGGGCTTTGTCTTGGTAGACCGCCGTGGCTTAACCCGGCCCCTCCTAGGCGGGTTAACCCAATAGTTATATCCCCAACATTAGGCCCCAGGTTGATTTGAACTTCGTTCATGTCAATCTTCAACATTTTGGAAAAAAATCCTTCTTCATTTGTTCTTCACAAAATATTGTAACCTGCCATGACGTCATCCCCTGGAATTATGGAAACCCGGCATGACGTCATCTGCCATTAATTTAGTATGAGACGCAACATATCTTAACGGATCTTTATCTTCAATTAACCACCCCAAAAATCGAGGCGTCAATACGGATGGATAATCATTCTTTTGGCCTCCTCATTTCTCACGCCTGCCTACTGACCCTTTCCTTACAAATAGGCCTCGACAACCCATCCATTTTCCTCCTTCTCCCTTCTCGTCTTCCTCCTCTCTTCGCAACGTCCAGCGTGCCCAATCTCCGCCACTGTCGACCTTTGTCTACTGCTTCAACTCCGGCCGCCGCATCACCCTGAACAAACCAGAACCTCACGGTGCCTCTCCGTTGTTCATCAGCATCAGTAAGCCTTCACTTTTCCTCTTAATGGATCTGCCTTAGGTTTCTCTGTTCATCAGTGTTCATCACCGTTCATCCTTCCCTCTTAGGTTGCACAGTTTTGATCTGAAAACGACACAAATATTGTGCGGTAGCAGGTTTAGCACTTATTTTTAAATATCATACCATATCCTCATCACAATAGATCTTATCTAGGCATCCTCACTTTTCTACTGCCGCCACATTAGGTTTAGATTTTATTTCATTTCTCTGAACTGCTGAAGATCCATTCTTATATTTCCAATCTGTAAAACCTGTTTGTCCCAACACTTAGTAAAATTCACTTTTGTCAGACCTTGAATATTAGTGCTTGTCATGGTGGCTTACATCACTGGCTTGTAATTATCCATATATCATTAGGTCCTATTTAAGCCGCCATTCAGAGTACATGCTGTAGTATTTTACTTCCGACTTTAATGAATCCACTTGACATGACACAATTTTTCTTTTCTTTAGGCTTTTCACAATGCCGCCAAAGACAGTCACTTCGTGCAACTTGGTTAAGTCCATTGTAACTGAAGATACTCTCAAAGACTTTGTCAAGATCGGGTACTTACCAGCAAAGAATGTTATGCATTATCGTGCCCCCAATCCAAACGAAGAAAGACCTCAACCGAAGTATGGTGAGGTCATTGTATTTACTGACCACATGAACCGGGGCTTCTCACCACCAGGCTCTAAGTTTTTCCGAGATGTTCTGCACTTCTTTCAACTCCATCCACAAGACATATGACCCAATTCCGTGTCAAACATTTGCAACTTTCAAGTCTTCTACAAAGTATACCTTCAAGAGGAGCCAAGTGTTGAACTTTTCAGAGAGTATTTTTACTTGAACTGCCAAAACGAATTCATAGATGGACCCAGTTTGGAGCTCGCCGCAATCTCAATTCAACGAAGAAGAGATGATATCTTCCCCTATGCCTGTCATCCCAAGGACTAGAACCAGACATGGTTTTATTGCAAAGATACCTCCCAGCTGACGAGAATCCATTGCCGGGTTATCGTGTCGAGCGCCTGGACCCAAAACACTTTCTTCCTCAGAAGCTTACCGCTTCCGAACGTGCAAAGCTTTCCCCTATTACTACAAAGGTCAAAGCTCTGTTGGGGAACAGTTTGACTAGCATTGACTTGGTTCGGTGCTGGGTCTCTTGGCGAATTATACCCTTGAGCCACCGACCCGACTTAATGTGTAGTTACACTGGTGGCATAAAGGATCCGCTGCGCCATAGCTCTGTACGCTTTACTGATGAGGCAATCAACGAAATGACCAAGTCTCTTCTGAATGAAGACCCGTAAGATTGTAGCAAAGTGGGTCTAAAGCCTTTCTGCAAACTTAACCCGCCACCAGATGTGAGTCTCCAATTTTCTTAATTTTACCTCATCCTTTAGCTATTTTATTAACTCAACTTTGATGATTTTTTCACAGGCTGATTTTGATTTTTGGAAGAAGAAGTATGACCATGAAGCTGCCAAGAAGGCCAGGGCTGCCAAGAAAGCCGCCAAGAAAAACACAAAGAAAAATAAAAGAAACCAAGCGTCTCCAGCATGTTTGAACTGGATGACAGCTCTGAGTCGGAGGTAGCCCTTGACTCCCTTGGCTCCTTCTTCAATCATCTTATTGACACTGATTATGCTCAGGATTGTCGGATTTCGGGTTCCGGCAGACCATTGAGGTTCGAACACTGGGGTGCGCACGGAGATTTCGCCTCCTACCTACCTGCATCCCTTCGCCTTGCTAAGATCTAAACTATGGAAAGAACAACACAAGAGACACAGGGTTTATACTGGTTTGGGCCACCGTTGTGGTGTAATCCCCTACTCTAGTGTGTGGTGTGGTGGATTGCCTCTTGGGCTGATGATGATGAACAATACAAGGAAGAACAGCCTCGCGAGGGTCTGTTCTTGGCTGGGGTGATGAACTGCTGGGAGGAGCTCAGTCACCCTTCTCTCTCTCTTTCTGATCGAAACCCCTCTCAAGAACATCCTTCTCCGAACTCCTCCGCTCTCTCTGTCTGTCTCTGTCCGTCTCTGTCTAGCGGGTGGCTGATCCTATTTATAGAGGCCCTGGTCCTCTTCCCAAATATCAAGCGGGAAGGGAGCCAACAATGGCGGGCTAATTTGAAGGGGGACAGCTAGTACTAGATACCCTGACAAAAGTAGTCTTCGCCCGCGCAAAGCTCTGGTGATGACGCCGTCTTGGGCTCCACGGTGACCTCTGTCTCGTAGTCCTCCTGGTCTTGGTCTCGTTGCACCGAAATGGCAACCTTTGCCTGATGCCTCGGTACTCCGCGGCTGCGCTTGCCCCTTTGCACTAAAGAGGAAAGGAGGACACTGCACGGGCTGGCACCCGCCTGGCGCCCTCGGTCGTCACGGCTTGCGTCACGGACACCTCGTGAGGTACCCCGCCTTGATCTCTCCGCCTCCTCGTGAGCCAGCCTGACGAGGCCGTGCCTGAGGAAGCTCCGCGTCGTCCGCCTCGCGAGGCTTGGCCCCTCGCGAGGCTTGGCCCCTCGCGAGGGTCTTGGGTTTGTGTTGGTGAAGATGGGCCGCACTGGGCCCCCCTTTTGAGCCACGCCATAGGTCGCAGGCAGGCAAGTCTAGGGACCCCCGTTCCCAGAACACCGATAGTAGCCCCCGGGCCCAAGGCGCGCACGGACTTGGCCGTGCAGGGAGGCGGAAGGGCAAGAGCGAAGCGCCGCGGGCCCTAACAGCCTGCGGCCTTGGGCGCCGCGTGGCGGTTGGTTGGACGTGGGCGCCCCAGCAACCGCGCGAGTTGATAAAGGAGCGGCATCCACCCAGGCTTGGCTTCTTGCTTTCCCTGGTTGCTGCTCAGATCCCCTTTCATGCGCCTCTCCTTCCTCCAAATTTCCAGATCCACTCCGTCCGTGTGACCTAGAAAGCCATGGCGCCTCGTCAGCCCCCGGCCGTAGCTTGGTACTCGTCTGCCCTGGATCCGCCGAACGTGTCGGAGGCGAGCCTTGCCCGGTTGCGTCGGATGGCGACGGCGCGGGGCATCAACGGGGCGAAGGTGTTTAAAGCCGGCTCCGCCACCCCTGAGGGTCAAGGGAGCATCTTCCATCCGCTCTTCGTAAGTGCCATTGCTGCTGGCCTGGTGCCTCCCTTCTCCGAGTTCTTCTTCTTTGTCCGCCGCCACTATAAGTTACAAGCCCTACATCTCCACCCCAACTCCGTCCTTCTCCTGGCAATCTTCGCCTATTACTGCGAGGCTCACGTAGGGGTGCAGCCCTCAGTGGCCTTGCCGCGCCACTACTTCTACCTCCGGACCTCTTGTGGTACTGCTTCCGCATGCGCGAGCTTCGTCGCGTATGGTGGCGTCATTGCCATTTCGAACCCCGGGAAAAGGATTGAGGGCTTCAGGAGCAAGTGGGTCTTGGTGGATGCTGGGCGCATCCACCCTCGGCTGATCTTGCCCACGGAGCAGCCCACGAGCTCCAGCAATTGGGGTCAAGCGGAGCTCACGGACCCCCGTGCGAAGCTGATGTTGGAGAAGATGGACGCGGATCTGAGGCCGGCCAATATGGCAGCGGCGAAGCTAACCGGCGCGTCGCCGCTGAGGGTGCTCCTAGAGCACCAGCTGGCTCCGCTTCGGCAGTACTCACTTCCAATGTGGAGGCCCCGTCCGAGCCCCGCGGCCTTAGCCGACGGAGATCTGGCCGCTGTCCTCCAATCTCTGGTCGGGGGCGATGTGGCGAGGTTGGCGGGCGCTCCTACGCCCTTGTTCCTCCGTGATGACTGGGAGCAGGTACTGGAGTCCATGCCCGTCTTCAACGGGGATGGGCCCGTTCCCATGGAAACTCCCGAGGAACCGGTGGACGTGCCCTCCGACGACTCCAGCAAAGAGGAGGAAGGAGGGGAGCGGGGAAAAGGGCCTGACCCCAAGGCGACTGACGGAGAGTCGAGGGCTCCCCTCCCCCGGCGCAGGTCCCGTGTTCTTCGCCTCTCTCCGAGCGATGACGACGAGGATGACGACGAGGACAACGACGAGCAGGACGGCGAGAGCTCACCCCCAAGCCCTAAGAAGGACAGGACCGGGCTGATCTCCCGCGGGTCTGCCCCGGCCCCGGGGCGGACCGCAGATGCACCCTCCGCCTCCAAGCTTCCCGAGCTTGACCCTTCCAGCCGGCTTTCAAGCTTCAAATTTGGCTGGAGGCCGCTTGAGCTCACTGGCGATGACCCGTAAGCATTCGATTCTTGTCTTTATTTCTTGCTCTACTTCTGAGGCTTGACGTCCGCGTTTCTTGGATAGGCTGGCGCCCGCAGCAAAGAAGCCGAAGGGGGCTCCCGAGGTTCCACCCGTGGCAGCGCCTCTGCCTGCGAGGGAGGGTGACCGCGACGCACAGGCTCCTCCTGCCCGGTCGTCCTCGTGAGGCCTGGCTGAGCCGGCTGGGGCGAGCTCAGCCCCCACGGCCCAAGTGGCTCCCGAGGTGCTCTTGCCTGCCGCCGCCACTACAGCTATTGGGGCACGGAAGACTCCGCCTCAGGATGCTACGGCCGCGCTGCCGCCTTCTCCTCCTACCCCACTGGCTGCTGTCTCTCCGACTCCTTCTGCCGTCCTAGATCGTGCCGTTGCTGAGCTAGACCGACTGCGGCAGGATCTTCTTGGCGCCGACCCCCGCTTGGTGGCCGGGCGCTTGGAGCTGGCTTCAGGATGGGTTCGCTCCGATGCTTCGATTCGGGCGGCGCTGGTCCAGGCCTTGACGGCATGCGACAAGGAGAAGCAGGCCATCCTTGAGGCGAAGGCTGCTCATGACGCAGCCCTGGGGGAGGTGATCCACGTCTGTGGGCGTTGCAAGGCGCTAGAGGGCGAGCTGCAAGATTTGCGGGACCAGCTCGCGAACGAGGTCCGCCTTTGCCAAGAGCAGGAAGAGGGCGTGAAGGCTCGCGAGGCGGCTGTCAAGGAGAGGGAGGTCAAGCTCAAGAAACGCCGCGACCGCCTAGGCACGCTGGAGAAGGAGTTGGGGGCGAGGAAGGCCAAGCTGGACGACGAGGCCCTGGTTCTTGCCGAGGACCGCGTGTCCTACACGGAGATGGAGGCGAGGGCTCGCTCCTCACTAAGGACGCTTTACGACAGTGGCTTGGAGAGCCCACTGGCTAGCGCCAAGGACGGCCCCGCCAAGCTGCTTCCCTTCCTGGTTCACGCTCTTGAGGATGTCGCCCTTGGCCTTGGCCCCACGGCCGAGGCCGAGGCGCGTGTCCTGTCTTCTGCAGCACTGACGCGGGTCCTCACCCACATCTACCTTCGCGATCCCGGTGTCGACCTCGATAGCCTGCTGGAGCCAGTGAGCGGCGAGCATGCCGCTGCCACTGCAGAGGCCGTGAAGGGTCGCGCAGAGGCCCTACTGGGGAAGTTCTGGGCCTTCAGCACCAAGCCGAAGCAAGACGCTGCGATCCCACCGCTCCGTGAGGCGTACCCAATCCGCGCTGCTCCACCGTCGACAAGTGACTCCGTCGTAGCTCCTATCCTGCCTTTAATTCCTGCACATGTATCATGCCTCGGGGAGGCGTTTAAACTTGCATTTGGCTTTGAGATAACAGTGTGGACTGTAATATTTGCTTTTGAATTCCTTGAAATTTGCGCCTTTCCTTCCTACTTGCTTATGTTCTACGCCGACAGAGCCCGGCCCCGCGCATGCCTCACCCAGCGTTGGTCCCGACCGGAAACCAGGATGGGGCCAAGGAGTGAGGGGCCATGTGACAAGTTAGGCTCCTGAATCGCGATGCTCAGGAGTCCCCCTTGGCGCACGAACAACAAGTAGGGAGGTGTTATGCGGGTGGATCTACCGTTCTACGTCTGCAGAGCCCGGCCGCGCACGTGCCTCACCCAGCGTTGGTCCCGACCGGAAACCAGGACGGGGCCACGGAGTGAGGGGCTACGTGACCAGTTAGGCTCCTGAGTCGCGATGCTCAGGAGTCCCCCTTGACGCTCAAACGGCCTTCGTACCTTGGCTCCGCTCGAGGAGAGACGCGCGACGAACCAGGCCTGGGGGGACCTAGCTGGGCGACGTGCGTCTGGGTGTGACCCAGGCGCAGCCCCCGTGCCCAGCCCCCTCACGCGGCACTCCCGAGGGGAGGCGTTACGATGAGGCTAGACACTGATCTCTGGGCACCCTGAGGTTGGTGCGGCCCGGGGGCCACCCTTAGTTGTTTATCACCAGCGCGGAGCATAGCACTACCGTATGTGTACGGGCATAGCCGCTCCTCGGTACTGTCGTCAGCCAGCGCGGAGCATGGTGCTTCCACTGATACGTGGTAGGGGCCCCCCTCCGGGAGGAGCCCCCGGGGCGTGTACAACCCTGCCCTGACACGTGGCTGGCACGGTAGGGCCTGGCGAGGTGTATGTGGGCACCCGTGAGCCAGCGCGGGGCTCACGGGGCCCTACCTCTAGGCGGGTTGCGCCTGGCACTGGGCCTTATCTTGTGATGTGTCCCTGCAAATTTGGTTAGATGTCGGCACTCTACGTCCTCGGGTCCCGGCCCTCGAGCTAGTCTCAGCCGTCGCTGGTATGCCAGGTCGCGATGCCATGGACAAGGCCAGAGGGTGATGGCTGGAGAGCCAGTAAGAGCCCTGAGTCGCGATGCTCAGGTACCCCCCCCTTTAACGTGCAAGTGGTCGGCACGGGGAAGAAGAGGTGCCGTGGATCGGCATCCAATAATCAAGCATGGTGGGTCTAACGCATAATCAGAAATAAACGCAAGTGGGATACATGCCGCTGGGCCTGGCCCGAGCGGCTTGGGGATCATGCAGCCCGAGGGGCGCCCCCAACAAGGTAAGCTAACAACATGGAATAAAAAACGGATACACACCGCAAGGACGGACCCACGCAGCCTGGGAATAATGCAGCCCTGGGGGGCGCTCCCAGCTGGAATTAAAACTCGAAAGATGTCACCTGATGATGTTGAGGACGAAGGAGTGTTGATGTAGCAGGCTCGGTGGGCTGCGGGAGCCGATCCTCACGAGCCCCCAGGCCCAGGGGCCTCGGGAGGCTCCGGAGGCGCTGGCGGCTCCTCGCGGGCCATCTCCATCCCTGTCAGGGCTGCGGAACGCCTGGCCTCTCGTGCCTCTGTGATGCCCCTCATGGGGCGCTGGTACGTGTCAGCTACGTTCGGCAAGCCGTAAGGCATGCGAACGTAGCTGTGGGGTGGGCCTCCGCAGCGCCCCACTCGCGAGGGCCAGAGGCGCTCCAGAGAGGCGACTCGGTTGAGCCCTGGTATGTCGATGCAGTCGCGCAGCCCACCATCCTCGCCTGGATGGGGAGCCACTGCTGGTAGGCGGCGGCCGCCTTTCATGACTCTTGACTCCTGTAGCTCCTGAATGGCCTTTCTGACGAACTCCTAAGGGTCTGGATCTCCTTGCCTTGCTCCTTCTTGAGGGAAACGCGCTTCGAAACACGCCTCCATGTGGTGCCCAAGCGCCTCCCTCATGACCCTAGCTAGGTCGGTGGCCCTCCAGGGGAGAGCCCCCGAGCCCTTCCTGAGGAGGGCGCCGGGCGCGCTTTCCTATGCGATGGAAGGAGGTTCCCCCTGGGTAGACGCGGGCCCAGAGGGGCCTGTCTCCTGAGTGGTCGGGCTGGACGATGTCTTCTTCTTCTTAGGGGCGGTCTCGGGAGGCCTCCTGCTTCCACGATCCGGGTCTTCCAGTGACGCGGCCTGAAAGGCTCGTTCCAGGGAACACGCCGCGTCCCTCTCTTCACAGGGCACCGTGATGACTCCGTCGCTTCCTGGCATCTTGAGGACGTTGTAGCCGTGGTGAGTTACGGCCATGAACTTGGCCAGCGCTGGGTACCCAAGTATGGCATTGTATGGCAGGCGAATGTGAGCGACGTCGAAGTCAATGAGCTCGGTGCGGTAGTTGCCACGTGCCCCGAAGGTGACAGGGAGGCGGACCTGCCCAATCGGGACCGTGGAGCCGTCGGTGATATCGGAGAAAGGCTTGGTTGGCTGAAGCTGGCTGTAGGGCACTTGGAGGTTGTTGAATGTTTCCACGGACAGGACGTTGAGCCCTGCCCCACCATCGATGAGGGTCATGGTGACCACCACGTTGCTGATGATTGTGGAACAAAGCATCGGGAGGACTCCGGCTGTAGCCGCACACTTGAGCTGATCTGCTGAGCTGAACGTGATGGCGCACGCCGACCACCTGAGAGGGCGCGTGGCTTCGAGCCTGGGGAGGACTGCGTTCACTTTGCGTGCGAACTTCTTGAAGATGCGCTGAGAGGCTGGGGCTTGTGCCTCGCCCAGGATGCAGGCGATCGCGCGCGGCTCCTGGAAGCCCCCAGCCCCCTCGTCCTGGTGGCGGTCCTCGTTTCTCCTTGGCTGTGGCGGCTGTGGTGGGAGGCCTGCGTGCCTTGCGGGCGATCCTCGCGAGGCGGGTCTTGCCAGCGATCCTCGCGAGGTTGATCGCGCCACCCTTGGCGCGGGCCACGGTCTTCCCAGCGTCTTGCGTTCCTTCCTCCTCCTCGGCCGTAGCCCCGGTCACTGCGGTCAGGGCGACGGCCGATCCTTCCTTCTCGCATGGCTCGGAGCTCTTGACATTCGTTGGTGTTGTGGGTGTGGAGGTCATGGTACGCACAGTACCGGCTGCCCTTGGATGGTTCGGGCTGATCTCTGCCTCACTTGGTGTCTGGTTCTGCCGCGAGCACGGCAGCCCCCTTGCGCTTCACATCCTTGGCCTTGGGCTTCTTCTCTTCTGGGTCCGCGGCAGGCAGCTCGAGGAGGAAGAGTCGCCCTTCCTCGGCCCTGGCGCACTTGGTTGCCAGGTTGAATAGCTCCAAGGAAGTGTACAGGTCTTCATGCATCGCCAGCTCCTCCTTCATCTTGACGTCGCGCACGCCGTCGGAGAAGGCCGAGATGATGGCCTCCTCAGTCACCTTGGGAATCTTGAGGCGGGTTGTTGAAGCGCTGGATGTACTTCTGCAGGGTCTCCCCGGGCTGTTGCTTGATGTGGCGCATGTCGCTCACGGCGGGTGGCCAGTCGCGAGTGCCTTGGAAGTTGGCGATGAAGCGGGTGCGCATCTCGTCCCAGGAGGAGATTGTGCCTGGAGCCAGGTTCAGGAGCTAGGTGCGGGCCCTGTCCTTGAGCGCCATGGGGAACTAGTTCACCATGACCTTCTCGTCTCCGTTGGCAGCTTCGATGCCCAGCTCGTAGAGCTGGAGGAACTCCACAGGGTCAGCCGTGCCTTTGTAGCGAGGAGGCAAATCTGGCTTGAACTTGCCAGGCCACGCGACGCTGCGTAGCTCAGCGGTGAAGGCGCGGCAGCCTGCTGTGGCCACGGGAGGCCTTGGATGATGGGGAGCTTGGTCCTGCATGTCCCCACGCGCTGCAGCTGGGAGCAGCGTGGGGTCTTGACGCACGGGAGCAGGAGCATGGTCGCGACGTGCTGGAGCAGGGAGCGCTCGGGCAGCTTCTTGCGGGCGAGGGACTTCTTGACAGCTCTGCTCTTGCCGTGCTGGCACCTGACGGAGCGGGTTCCGCCCAGGGGCCACGTGCCTTGGAGCCATGGCGCCTTCCTGAGGAGGAGGCGGCCGGGGCACCGCCGGAGCTTCATCGCCCGCGTGGGGCAGGGTGCGGTGCAGCGGAACAGACGGCGCAGGAGAGCCCCCTGCGGCACGGACGAGCTCGGCGACGTGGTCGAGCCATTCTTCGTAGATGTCGTCGACGGGATGGTAGCGTAGGAGCTCGTTTTCCGCGATGAGTGCAGCCCGAGTCTCCATGGGCGCGCGGAGCGCGCGGGACGATGAACCAGCTCGGGCGAGCGAGGGAGTTGCGGTGCGGCCGTCTTGCCGCATGGACGGATGCTGGGACGATGCTTGCTGCTCGTACCCCGCCGGGCCTGTGGCGGCGTTGACGGCGGGTGACGGGGAACGGCGAGGACGCCCGCCGACAGGGGCCATCTGGGCGACGCGGGAAGTGAGTGCGGCCCGGCGCTCGGCGCGGGCCCGACGAGTGTCAGACATGGGCGTGATGGTCGGAGGAGAACAGGGCGGTGGAAGACGAATCCCGGCGCACCCCTACCTGGGGCGCCAAATGTCAGATTTCGGGTTCCGGTAGACCCTTGAGGTTCGAACACTGGGGTGCGCGAGGAGATTTCGCCTCCTACCTACCTGCACCCCTCTGCCTTGCTAAGATCTAAACTATGGCAAGAACAACACAAGAGACATAGGGTTTATACTGGTTCGGGCCACCGTTGTGGTGTAATACACTACTCTAGTGTGTGGTGTGGTGGATTGCCTCTTGGGCTGATGATGATGAACAATACAAGGAAGAACAGCTTCGCGAGGGTCTGTTCTTGGCTGGGGCGATGAACTGCTAGGAGGAGCTCAGTCACCCTTCTCTCTCTCTCTTTCTGATCGAAACCCCTCTCTCAAGAACCTCCTTCTCCGAACTCCTCCGCTCTCTCTGTCCGTCTCTGTCTAGCGGGTGGCTGATCCTATTTATAGAGGCCCTGGTCCTCTTCCCAAATATCGAGCGGGAAGGGAGCCAACAATGGCGCTAGCTACCCTGACAAAAGTAGTCTTCGCCTGCGCAAAGCTCTGGTGATGACGCCGTCTTGGGCTCCACGGTGACCTCCATCTCGTAGTCCTCCTGGTCTTGGTCTCGTTGCACCGAAATGGCAACCTTTGTCTGATGCCTCGGTACTCCGCGGCTGCGCTTGCCCCCTTTGCACTAAAGAGGAAAGGAGGACACTGCGCGGGCTGGCACCCGCCTGGCGCCCTCGGTCGTCACGGCTTTCATCACGGGCACCTCGTGACGTACCCCGCCTTGATCTCTCCGCCTCCTCGTGAGCCAGCCTGACGAGGCTGTGCCTGAGGAAGCTCCGCGTCGTCCGCCCCGCAAGGGTCTTGGGTTTGTGTTGGTGAAGATGGGCCGCGCTGGGCCCCCCTTTTGAGCCACGCCGCAGGCCGCAGGCAGGCAAGTCTGGGGACCCCCGTTCCCAGAACACCGACAAGGATGACAAGGGACCAGCCAAGCAGCTGAAGAAGAGGTAACTATTATTTCTCCGGCTCAGAGCCTTTGCCAAGACAGAAAATTTGACGGGTAATCCAGAAAGTATGCTTTTCGCACCCCTTAGCTCATTTGGACCCTCACTTTCTTTTGGAGCAACAACAACATGAGAGCCGGCGACAAACTCGGACCAGCGGCTGTGAAGAGTTATCGTCCAGTTTACCGAACACTCTAGCTCCATGAAAACGGCAAAATGAGGTACTTCCAAGCTTAACTCTTTTCATCCCTTAGCGGGTCTCAGTTGTCAGCTACTTATTTCTTTCGATTCATCCTTATTAGGAGGTTTCTCGCTCTTCCTCCGGCGATTCATCTCAAACCCAGCTACCGGCTTTTAAGACTGCCCCTGGGTAACATCTCTTTTGTTTTCTATCTCCTTATACTCTTATACTTATACTGATCTCTCATGAATCATGCAGTGGAAAAGCCAAGCCTAACAAGAGGGCAAAGGTGGTCAAGTCGGCTGAAGTTCCCAAAGTTCCTGAGCCGGAACAACAAATTCCAGCATCTAACACATCCATGGTACCACCCGATGAGCCTGTCCTTGATGACCCACCAGAAATTCCTGACCACTCCAGCGACTAGACAACACTCAATCCTTTGAATATTGAGTCATCAAACCCACTTAAACCGTCAGAGACTCATACTGATGATGTTACGATCACTAGCACCGGCTTTACAGAGCCGGGAAATCCAATGGTGTTGGCCCAACACTTCACTGACCAAGAATTCATTGAAAAGCGAAATGTGAGATTTGACGTTGCTCACTATTATCACTTGAGCAGCAGTGAGGTACTCTCTGGCCACCTCAATCAAGTACACACCAGCCGAGATCTTGAGATTGATATGGTGAAGCAAATGCATCAAAAATATGAGGTATGAATTTCCGGCTTAAGTACAGTATGCATATCCTGTCAGCCCCAAGGCAACTGTGTATAATAGAATTGAATACGCTGTAGACTTTTAGAATAGCAATTAGTATAAAAGCATATTTGACTTAGACCGGATTTGAATGATCAACATTGCATCCGTAACCCACAAGGGCCGGTTTAATCAGCATGAATAAGCCGGTATTTATCAGTAATTATAGACCAGAACTATACTCATGTAGTCCCCATGAGCCGGCTGTGGTTATCCGTGGCACTGGCGGGTCATCATAAGGTAGTAATAAAATATGAACAAATATGCATTAGCCCCCAAGTGCTATGTACTATTGCTTGCAAAGTGCTTCGGACTTAATCATATAAACCATTGTTGGAAGAGTTTCTTCGGTGTACATTAGCCCCCAAGTGCCAAGTGTTGTTGCTTGCAAAAGGATTGGGACTTATATTCCTGTAACCCGGACATAAATGTGTTTGAAATTCTGTGTTTTGTATAGGAAGCCACCGCTGAACTTCAATCACAATTGGCTGATGCAAAGACCCAGCTGGAGATTCAAGAGTCTGAGACCCAGAAAGCCGATTTAAAATTCAAGTTTAGTCTAGAAGAAATGGAAAAGCTGAAGACCGGCTTTCATGCTGAAAGAAATTCCTGGGCCGAAGAGAAAACTGCTCTAATGCAGCGCGCTGAAAAGGCTGAAGCTCATCTGGAAAACATGACCTCTGAGCTTACTGGTTTAAAACGCCGGGTGTCTTAGATGGTTTCTTCTATCTTTGGTAAGTCGCTCTATGAACATTGAAATTGAATCTCTTTCATGATTGTATAAACCGCCCCTGATTACTTCCATGATTTTTACAGGTCCAAGGAGTAGTAATCTGAATTAAGATGTACTGGTGAAGCTTAAAGCTATATATATGCTGGTTGAATAGCTATATATACCGGAACTCAATGCACACTAGCTACAATTTCCCCAACAAACCAATGACCCAACCTGCTAAGTGACATGTTGAAGAAATTGTCAATTCTGCCTGCAAGGATTCAAGAGATAAAACGGTCCTGTGCAAGAGCCGGTGCTGTGACATCTTTGAGCCGTGCCAAGGCATGGGTACCCGAGCTAGACCCGACCGAGGTAGCTACCGGGTATCCCAGCCTGAAAGAAGATGGCACTCCTTTTGATCAGCAGGACTTTGCCGCCTGTGTTAAAGAAATTCATCCTCATGCGACAGTAATTGCCGGTGAAACCAATCTCTCAAAATATCAGGCGGCTTATGATGCGGAGAACCAGAAGATGGGCACGCCAGCTTATAAAGTGATGGATCTGATTCCTCCAATTCGTAAGCACACTTTCGCCCCTGAAGTTGACCCGTCAAATCTTATTGATGATGAAACGAAATTCCATGCCTTATGTGGCATTAACTGGTCAACACCAAACTTCCAGACGGCGGAGGAGGACGAAGAACTGGAGAAGGATGACCCAGAAGGCTCAAATCGGCAAGGCCAGGACTAATGATCCGACGGGCGGTTTATATACTTTATCCTTTGAAAACACTTGATCTTGTCTGGCTCACGGAGTCGTGTAATAGGCCAGTAAACTTTGATGTGTTGTGCCATCGTGCATGTTCTTTGTTTTGTGCTACATCATTTGATCCGCCATTTAAGGAGCGTATCAGTTTATGCTTATGATAACATCAATTTATGCAGAAGAATCTTTATCATTATCCTGCAAACAAGTAAATCGCAAGTGCCTTGGCGGTTTACTGTGGGGCAGGTCATGATATCGTATATAAACAACTGGCAAAACAAGTCATAACTATGGCCGGTTTAACCATGAATATATATATATATATATATATATATATATATATATATGAAATATCATACCTGTGATATGTGATTGAACTCTGCCGGCTTATCATACCAAAGCAGTTAGAATGATAACCCAAACAGATAAGATAATATTCTCAAGTATTTGATGTGATCATATGCTGCCGGTTCACCAAAGACCTATGTTTGAGCTGTGCTATGCAACAAACTCTCTTTGGTCTTGTAACCCGGTAATTAACTCGCCAAATATGTCAGAGCTATGCTCATATGAAGTGATAATATTTGTCTTCATAGCAGAAATCCGATGGTAATCAGAGCTGTGCTCTTATGAAATTTTCATTTTGGCTTGATAGCCGAATTATCAAGGTAATTAGAGCTGTGCTCTCATGAAATTTTCATCTTGGCTTGATAGGCGAATTATCAAGGCAATTAGAGCTATGCTCTCATGAATTTTTCATTTTGGCTTGATAGCCGAATTATCAAGGTTATCAGAGATGTGCTCTTATGAATAATCATATTGGCTTTTATAGCCAAATTACCAAGATAACCAGAGCTGTGCTCTTATGAAATATCATATTGGCTTTTAAAGCTGAATTAAGAAGATAACCAGAGCTGTGCTCTTATGAAATGATCATATTGGCTTGATAGCCGAATTACCAAGATAACCAGAGATGTGCTCTTATGAAATTATCATATTGGCTTGATAGCCGAATTACCATATTGGCTTGATAGCCGGAATCAGAAGGGTAGTAACGCTATGTTCTCTTTGGTGAATACACCTATGTTTGAACAGGAAGCCCCAAGTGATTTGTAACAATGGTGTTGTTCCAGATCAAGAGGGTAGTGACGCTATGTTCTCTTTGGTGTATACACCTATGTTTGAATAGGAAGCCCCCAAGTGACCATTGGAAGTGATAAAGACTCATTATTTAAAAATGAAACGATAGAGGCCCTGATTTAACAGGGATGCCAGATTTATTATATTCTTTATAATATATACATTGTCAAAATATGTACATCGGGAGAGCTAGTGGCTCAAGTATAATAACGCCGAAGATGAGCAATGTTCCATGGTCAACGAGTCTCCTCCTCTGACTTACGTGAATCCCTGTGTTCTTGAATGTCGATAAGGTAATATGATCCATTGTTCATATTTTTGCTGACCACAAAGGGTCCTTCCCAAGGTGGGGATAATTTGTGCATATCAGTTTGGTCTTGGATAAGCCGGAGTACCAGGTCCCCCTCTTGAAAAGTTCTGGTTTTAACCCGGCGGCTGTGGTAACGACGTAGATCTTGCTGGTAAATTGCCGAATGAGCCACTGCAAGGTCACGCTGCTCATCCAATAAGTCAAGTGCATCCTGGCGTGCTCTTTCATTATCAGCTTCAACATAAGCCATCACACAAGCTGAATCATGACAGATGTCACTGGGGAGAACCGCCTCTGCTCCATAGACCATGAAGAAAGGTGTATAACATGTAGATCTGTTGGGGGTGGTATTAGTGCTCCATAACACAGAAGGTAACTCCTCCACCCAACAACCCGGCGTCCTCTGTAAGGGAACCATAAGCCGGGGCTTGATGCCTTTCAGGATCTCTTGATTAGCTCTCTCTGCTTGACCATTAAATTCAGGGTGAGCCACTGATGATACATCAAGTTGGATGTGTTCACATTGACAAAAGTCCTCCATGCCCCCCTTGGATAAATTAGTGCCATTACCATTAATAATACCGTGGGGAAAAGCAAAACGGAAAATCACCTTTTTCATGAATTGAACCACCGTCACTGCGTCACATTTACTGACCGGCTTTGCTTCAACCCACTTTGTAAATTTATCGACTGCCACTAAGAGATGCGTCCTTTTGTCTTTGGACCTTTTGAAAAGTCCAACCATATCAAGCCCCCAGACTGCAAATGGCCAAGTAATTGGAATCATCCTCAACTCTTGAGCTGGCACATGGGCGCGTTGTGCAAACTTCTGACAACCATCACATCTACCGACCAGATCCTCCGCATCAGTGTGCGCTGCTAGCCAACAGAATCCATGACGGAAAGCCTTGTGTCGGTTTCAAAACCGGCGGATCTCGGGTAGGGGGTCCCAAACTGTGCGTCTAAGGCGGATGGTAACAGGAGGAAGGGGACACGATGTTTTACCCAGGTTCGGGCCCTCTTGATGGAGGTAAAACCCTACATCCTGCTTGATTTATTCTTGATAATATGAGTAGTACAAGAGTTGATCTACAACGAGATCGGAGAGGCTAAACCCTAGAGGTTAGCCTATGGTATGATTGTATGTTGTCCTACGGACTAAAACCCTTCGGTTTATATAGACAGCGGAGGGGGCTAGGGTTACACAAGGTTGGTTACAAAGGAGGAGATATACATATCCGTATTGCCTAGCTTGCCTTCCACGCCAAGTAGAGTCCCATCCGGACACGGGACGAAGTCTTCAATCTTGTATCTTCATAGTCCAACAGTCTGGCCAAAGAATATAGTCCGGCTGTCCGGAGACCCCCTAATCCAGGACTCCCTCAGTAGCCCCTGAACCAGGCTTCAATGACGATGAGTCCGGCGCGCAGTGTTGTCTTCGGCATTGCAAGGCGGGTTCCTCCTCCGAATACACCACGGAAGAATTTGAATACAAGGATAGTGTCCGACCCTGCAAAATAAGTTCCACATACCACCGTAGAGAGAATAATATTACCACAAATCTAATCTGCTGACACGTTTTGGCAGCATGACATCACGCCACGGCCCGGTAATTATTTGAACCGTTTTTCTTTAACCAGCCCCGCACATAACGCGAGGCGGTTTCTTGACACGTCTTGTCAAAGCAGAGATCGTGTTCCCCTTATTACGGGATTCTCATCAATACGGACGTGGGTAACCCAACCGTGCCTAGGACTCCTAGATTTTAGGCAAGTCCCAAACGGCCACGAGGAGGACGCTTGATATTCACCCTCTTTATAAAGGGACAAGGCTGTTACTTTTTTCCCTCCCGTGCTCAATCGAATCCCTCCCCCGCCTCGAGTTCTAACACCCAAAGCCAAGGTCAGGTGCTTCGGACCTTCAATCATGTCCGGATCCAGCCTTCAAGGCCGGTGGATGTCTTCCTCCGTCACGGAGGAGGACATCAAGAAGTTGAGGGAGGCCAGATATCTGACCGCCGAAATTTCGCATAGGCTGCCCACCCGAGGGCAGGTCGTCCCTACTCCCGAACCCAACGAGAGCGTTGTGTTCGTCTCCCACTTCCTCCGAGGACTAGGCCTCGCTCTGGATCCCTTTGTCAGGGGTCTTATGTTCTATTACGGGCTGGATTTTCACGATCTGGCCCCGGACTCCCTTCTTCACATCTCGTCATTTATTGTCGTTTGTGAGGCCTTCCTCCGCATTACCCCTCACTTCGGCTTGTGGCTCAAGACCTTCGATGTGAAGCCGAAGATGGTCGAGGGACAGTACGCAGCGTGCGGAGGTGCTTTAATAAGCAAAATTGCTGATGCTCCATGGCCAAAGGGTTCCTTTCCAGAGGTGTCCGGATTGTGGCAACGGGAGTGGTTTTACGTCACAGCTCCCCGAAGTGCCAAGTGGGTAGCTGCCCCCACCTTTCGCTCGGGCCCTCCACCACAACTGATGTCATGGATCAGCAGGGGACTGAGCTGGGGTCCAGCCAAGGACGTGCCAATACTGCAGAGCCGTATCCGAGATCTCTTCGAGGGAGATTTCAGTCTGGTTATGGTAATGCAAGTCATGCTGGTTCGTCGAGTCCAGCCTTGCAAACGCCGGCCCCTCCGCATGTGGGAATTCAACCCAGAAGGACCGCGCACTATTCAGAATTTCCTCGGCATGACGCACGAGGAGATGTACAAATCGTTCTTCGGACCCCAAATAGAGTGTCCGGACACTACCGAGGACGTGGGCCTGAGCAGCAACCGCACCGCTGCCCAAGTAAGTAATCCCATGGCCGAACACACCGTCCTTTTATTTATCATGACATCATTCTGAAGAATCGCTCTTTGACCAGGACTGGATAACAAAGGCGAAGATGATCCGGTGTTCGGCCCCCCTTCCTGAAGGCTTGGAAAATCCGGTGCTGGAAAAGATGCTCGAGCCAGCACCTTGTCCGGTGCCCTCAAAGGAAGATGAAGGGGGGAATAAAGAGGGTGAAAGCGGGCCTCCATCGCTACCTATTCCAACCGAGGGAATGAGCGCCTCCGCGAGGGAGGATAACCGAGGGGAAGAATCTGACATTCTCTCTCCCCGGGGAAGGAAGAGGACTACCTCCGAAGATCCGGAAATCAAGGTTTCCAAACGGGAGAAGAAATCTCCGCCAGAGGGTCCTGCCTCGGAGGGTGTTCTTGCCGCACAATGTCCGCGCGGGGATCAGCCCTCTAACGAGCTGTAAGTAATCAAAAGGTATTTAATAGTGAAGATATCCTACCTTACTTCTGAGGAAAATAACCGAAGTATTTATCTTGCAGTTCGGATCTTAGCCCTTCTCAGCTGAGCTCGTCTTCGGGGGATCTTCTTCCGGAGATGATGGAGAGCGAAACGCCTCCCCCTGCCACACCGCCTTACGAAGCGGGCGACCCTGAGGTGTCATCGCGGAGGGCTTCTCCTGATCCGGCAAGGCCAGAAGGTAATCCTATGGCCACCCAAAGTCCTCAGTATCCGGCTCTCGAAGAGAGCAATCAAAAGAGTCCGGCATCGTCTGGTGCGCGGTCGGATGTACGGAGGGATCTGCTGGAGAAGGCGGCTATCTCAGAAGAGCACCGCACATTGATGGGTACGGTGATTGAAAGCATTTCGTCCGCCGAAAGCGGGCTACATGAAGCCTTTATGAGTCTACTGATGGGTTTTGAGGTATGTGAAATGATGTATATTTTTGAAAGTACCGCACGTTTTTAGATGTGCCCTGTGTAGATAGTAGCCCCTGAGACTCTGGTTGTCGTCGAAAACGGCGGCAAACAGAGGATCATAGTCCCAGGTAATAACCAGACTACCTTTATGTGCAGGTGGTGGAAACTCCGGTGGCTAGCCGGACTGATGGGTATGCCGAACTAAAGCGGCAGTTGGATGCGGGAGCGGCTTGACGAGGCACAGGGTGAGTGGCCTTTCTGGTGATCGTCACATAATAAGAGCAGCATGATGCCAGTATCTTTAATATGTTGTGACTGCAGATGGAGCAGCCACCGTGGAGACCCTTCGGGCGGAGCTTGCCCGAGCCAAGGAGCAAGCAAGGAGTAGCAATGCGGCTGCTTTGCAAGCGGCCGAAGAGTTAAGGGCCGAACAGGCCGCACATTGCGAGAGCAAAGAGAAAATGGCCAAGATGGCTGTAAAGTTAAAAGATACTGCCGACCGTTGCCAGCTTCTTGAAGAAGAAAACCGGGCGAAGGCGACGGACCTGGAAAAGGCCACGATGGCGACCAAAGACACCTGCTCTGCGATGAGAGCGAAAAAGGAGGAGCTACGTCAAGCCAGGGATATCGCGGCTGGGAAACCCTTTATGCTGCAGAGGAAGTTTGGAGATCCTCGGTATGCCCCTCTGGACCGGCTGTGGAGTTCGGCGGACGCATATCTGGACTTGGCGGCGAGTGCTGTCGATGCGGCCGAATACTTCCGAGATCAAACAGATCGCGAAGTGGACAAGCTATTCTAGTCACAATTTAACGTTCCAGAGCGTCCGCTTCCATTGACTGATCGACTTGCCGAATGGGCTGAGCTGAATAGATTGTCCGGACTCGCCATGAGGTCTGTTGTGGATCATCTGTGGCTGGAAAGGCCAAAGCCGAAAAACTATTTTAGTTTGGTGCAGCAGTTCCTTGGTGCGGTGCCACGCATTAATGCGATGAAGAGGTCGGCGTGCATAGAAGGCTCGCGGATGGCCCTTGCCCGTGTCAAAACATACTAGGCGGAGATGGATGCCACCAGTGTTACGGCGCAGGGTTCGGCCATAGGCCGAGTGGCTGCCGAGCACTATTTTGATGAAGTTCTTGAAGGCACTCGTTCGATAGAGGCCCAGTGCTCGAAGAATATTACGTTTGAGTGACATGTATTCCCATTGTAAAAACAATGTTTTATTAAGTTTATCAAGGCTGTATTTATACTTTTGCCCGAAAGTATTATGATGCCTCCTGTGCGGCCGTTTATGTATATATGTATATAACCTGAAAGATTGCAGTCGTCGGCTTCCGCCCCCACGCATATAATGCGGGGGTGTTCGCAGAAGACGCATGTTCACACTTGATCCAACGTCTTGGTCCATTAAGGAGGTGATAGCGCAGCGAACTAGGCAACCGGACTATAATGCTTTAACACTTTCACTTAGCCAGAGGAGTTTGACAGTGGGGCTACTATATAGCCCCTGGTGGCTCCGCACTCATCCGAATTCGGGGTGCGTACATGCCTGGCCGGGAAACGGCCCTTCGTTAAGGCGGAGGAATCCCAAAGATTCCGATAGGTCATCGAGTGGTTGACCAGTCTCACGCTTTATCATGACAGTCAGTTTTCGGCTTTCTCTACTGAGGTGCTCATCCGGATGAACCATGGCATAATTGCAGTAGTTCTCCTGGTGCCGCCTTAGCAGATAGAGCGGAATGTAAGGCAACTAAACACAGGAGCCGGGCAAACCCAACATTTGACCAAAGACATGATTCGGAGCTGATGCATATATGGCCAAACTCGCGACGCCGAACACTCCCTAAGGTATTCGGTCTTTATGGTGTAAACCAGGCCTAAACAGTGCCTTTGTAATAAGCCCCTGGTGTCTAGGTACGTGCAATATTCTGACATGGCCACATGCCAATACGTCAGCATCCTTCTCAGTTGTACTCAGAATCCGAGGGATGTGTATCAACAAGAGACAGTAAAAAAGGTTTATGCAGGGTCTTAATCTAAAAAGAATCCTTGGAACGGGTCCCTGCTGCACGTCTGCGCCTGTGTCTCCGTTGTGCCGTATTCTGGACGGGTGTAGCATGATGGTCATCTGAAAAAGAGAGGAACTTAATTGAAAAGTTGTCATGCAAAAGGTAAGTTATACTAAATAACCAATATGAGTAAAGTTGAGCCTGATTGTCACTTTTGCGCGCGCTTTGAGCCCCTTGTATTGTAATAGGGGTATAGCCATCAAACCTGTATCAATTACATATAGCAGTACCACACTCGTCCAACCGTGTCTGTGGTCTTAGCGACCTGTCAGATGCTTTAGTTGGTGAGGCCGTTTAGTGTGCGGCTGCCAAGGCAGCCGCACGGTCTTCCGCGTGCAAGGAGCGCTCAATATTTCCATTTAGTATAATGATGCCATGTGGACCGGGCATCTTAAGCATGAGGGAAGCATAATGCAGTATTGCGTTAAAGCGAGCGAAAGCTTCGCGTCCGAGTAGTGCTTGATAGCCACTTTAGAACGGAGCGATGTGGAACGTTAAATTTTCGCCGTGGAAGTTATCGGGAAAGACGAATATAACCTTTAGTAGCAGGGAGCCCGTGCAATGGGCCTCTAGGCCTGGCGTTACTCCTTTAAAGGTAGTATTGCTGCGGCTAATTTTTGTTGGGTCTATCCCCCTTTTGCAGACTGTGTCCTGATATATCAGGTTTAAACTGCTGCCACCGTCCTTCAGGACTCATGTGAAGTGGTATCCGTCAATTATTGGGTCTAATACCAAGGCATCCCATCCTGCCCGCCGGATACTTGCCGAGTAATCTCGATGGTCGACGGTGACCGGTTGGGACGACCAGTGGTAGAACTCCGCTATGATAGGCCCTGGGACATATGTCCCTAGGAGTGCCGCTTTGTTTCTCCCCTTTGTTACGTGTAACACGTTTACTGTTTTAACTTCTGGTGGGAATTTCTTTTGTTCCCCAGTGCTTTGCTTGCGAGGCTTGTCCTCATCTTCGCTTGGTGTATCCTGCCCCTTATGTTCGGCATTGAGCTTGCCGGACTGCTTGAAGACCCAACATTCTCTATGGGTATGATTTGCAGGTTTATCGGGGGTGCTATGGATCTGACATATTTGGTCCAGAATCTTGTTTAGGCTGGACAGTTCGTCTCTGTTGCCTTCGGGGGGCAGCTTTTGCTGACTTGGCCGAGAGCTTTTGAATCCGGCGTTTACCGCTGTGCTCTTCGGGCTGTCTTCTTTATTCCGGCGCTTGTTTTTGCTGCGTCATGATTTCCCGTTTCCGTCCCTGACTTTGGATGTACTTCGGTCTCTGGTGCTGCATCGGGCTAACCAGCTGTCCTCGCTCGCGCAAAAGCGGGTCATGAGGCTTGTTAATGCTGCCATTGTTCTTGGCTTTTCTTGGCCGAGGTGTCTGGCCAGCCATTCGTCTCGAACACTATGCTTGAAAGCTGCTAAGGCTTCGACGTCCAGAGAGTCGACTATTTGGTTCTTTTTAGTGAGGAACCTGTTCCAAAGCTTTCAGGCTGACTCTCCGGGCTTTTGAGTTATATGACTTAAATCATCTGCATCCAATGGTCGGACATAGGTCCCTTGAAAATTTGCCCGAAAGGCGTCTTCGAGCTCTTCCCAGCTTCCAATGGAGTTTTCGGGGAGGCTTTTAAGCCAGTGCCGAGCTGGCCCTTTGAGCTTGAGGGGTAAGTACTTGATGGCGTGGAGATCGTCTCCTCGAGCCATATGGATATGGAGGATGTAGTCCTCAATCCAGACCCCAGGGTCTGTCGTTCCATTGTACGCCTCTATGTTTACGGGTTTGAATCCCTCTGGAAATTCATGGTCCAGCACCTCATCGGTGAAACATAGGGGGTGTGTGGCACCCCTGTATTTGGGTGTACTGAGGTATTGGGATGTTTGTTGTGTTGCATTGTGTGCTGGAGCGCGCTTGCGTGGCTCGTAGATGGATCTGGTTGCGCCGTACTTTTGATGCGAGTCCTCACGTGGATTGCGTACTGGCTTATGTGCGGCGTCGTTTGCCGTTCTATGTTGGCCATGAGGTCGTCTATCCGACTGGATGGCCGTTTTGTTTTTTGATTGCGGGGGATCTAAGGCCTCCTCATCGAATTCAGGTAGCAGCTTTCGCTTCGGGTAGCTCTTGGTGTGGCGATTACCGCCGTACTTCGCTGCAGTGTTGAGTACTTCACTCCATCTGATTCTGAGTGTGTCTTGTGCAGCCCTAAGCCTTTGCTTCTGCTTTTTCAGACTCCTCGCAGTGGCAACCAGCCTTTGATGGGCATTTTGTTGCTCCGGGTGCCTGTCCGGTGTGATGTCGTTCGGACTGTTATCTTTGACGGGGTCGGGTTGTTTGGTTTGATTCTCCGTGTTGCCCTGGTCAGGCGATGGTTCACCCTGCTCTATCGCTGGGTCTATATGACCGCTGTTTCTGTAGAGGCAAGATTTGGAGCGGCGCTTACGCCGCAGCTTTGACTGCTTCTCGAGGGAACAACCCCTCGCTGCGTCCTTCCGTTCCTCGTCGTCATTTTCTTTGGGTGTGTCCACCATGTATACATCATATGATGGAGTGGGCGTCCAGTGCCCCGTGGGCAGTGGTTCCTGCTCATCTCCTACATCGTCGTCCATACCGTCGATGTCTTCAGAGTCGAAGTTGAGCATGTCGGTCAAATCGTCGATAGTGGCTACTAAGTGGGTGGTGGGTGGGCAGCGAATTTCTTCGTCATCCGCATCCCAATCCTGCTGAACATAGTTCGCCCCGGACTCTCCTTCCAGGGAGAGAGACCTTAATGAGTTCAGTTTGTCGCCGAAGGGCGAGTGCTGAAAGATATCCGCGGAGGTGAACTCCATGATCGGCGCCCAGTTGGATTCGATAGGCTCGGGCGCAGGCGGCTCGGAGTCCGTGGCTGGGGAAGAATCCGGTAGTTCGGCGTCACGGCTCCCGTGAAGGGTAAGGTCGATACTCGGCTCGATCGCCAATGAGAGTGCGGCCTCCGTGGCGGGGTCTATCCACCCATCCATGGATGGCGCATCTGGCTCCGAATTGTGGGTCGGAGCGGTTGCCCGCGCGATCTCCTGAACACTGTCCGATGGCAGAGCTAAATCATGCTCATCGTGACCGTGTGGCGCACTAGGAAGGGGCTCGAATCCGTTGAAGATCAAGTCTCCGCGGATATCGGCCGTGTAGTTTAAGCTTCCAAACCTGACCTGGTGGCCAGGGGCGTAACTCTCGATCTGCTCTAGATGGCCAAGCAAGTTGGCCCGCAGTGCGAAGCCGACGAACACAAAGATCTGTCCGGGGAGAAAAGTCTCACCCTGAACTGCATTGGTATCGATGATTGAAGGAGCCATCAAGCCTAACGATGACAACACAGAGGAACTCTCAATGAAAGCACCAATGTTGGTGTCAAAACCGGCGGATCTCGGGAAGGCGGATGGTAACATGTGGCAGGGGACACGATGTTTTACCCAGGTTCGGGCCCTCTTGATGGAGGTAAAACCCTACGTCCTGCTTGATTTATTCTTGATAATATGAGTATTACAAGAGTTGATCTACCACGAGATCGGAGAGGCCAAACCCTAGAAGCTAACCTATGGTATGATTGTATGTTGTCCTATGGACTAAAACCCTCCGGTTTATATAGACACCGGAGGGGGCTAGGGTTACACAAGGTCGGTTACAAAGGAGGAGATATACATATCCGTATTGCCTAGCTTGCCTTCCACGCCAAGTAGAGTCCCATCCGGACACAGGACGAAGTCTTCAATCTTGTATCTTCATAGTCCAACAGTCTGGCCAAAGGATATAGTCCGGCTGTCCGAAGACCCCCTAATCCAGGACTCCCTCACCTTGGCAACGAGAGATTTAGACCCTGCATGATGACCACAATCCCCTTCATGAATCTCTCGTAGAATCTCACAACCTTCTTCAGGAGAAACACAACGTTGAAACGCCCATGTAACCCTATGATGATGCAACTCTCCATTGACAATAGACATTGACTTAGCGCGCCGGGTTATCTGTCTGGCCGGAGTTTCATCCTCAGGTAACTCACCCCGGGTCATATATGCCAAATATGGAACTGTCCAATCAGGAATCACATGAAGAGCCGCCACCAGTTGTGCTTTCGAGTCAGGGATAGCCAAATCCTCTTCTGTAGGCAATTTAACAGAAGGGTTATGCAGAATATCCAGGAAAGTGTTAGGTGGCACCGGTTTACACTGAGATCCTAACCGGCTTAAAGCATTAGCCGCCTCATTTTTCCTACGATCAATATGTTCAACTTGATAACCCTTAAAGTGAATGTTGGGGAGCATAGTAATTTCAAAAAAAATTCATACGCACACGCAGGATCATGGTGATGCATAGCAACGAGAGGGGAGAGTGTCATCCACGTACCCTCGTCGACCGTTAAGCGGAAGCGTTATGAGAACGCGGTTGATGTAGTTGAACGTCTTCACGATCCGACCAATCCAAGTACCGAATGCACGGCACCTCCGAGTTTGGCACACGTTCAGCGCGATGACGTCCCACGAACTCCG
This sequence comes from Triticum aestivum, assembly GCF_018294505.1. Taxonomy (NCBI): domain Eukaryota; kingdom Viridiplantae; phylum Streptophyta; class Magnoliopsida; order Poales; family Poaceae; genus Triticum; species Triticum aestivum. The sequence goes on from NC_057794.1 coordinate 166,586,908, forward strand.
ATCTAGCAGAGCTTCACGGGAGAGTTCCGTCAGCACGACGGCGTGATGACGGTGATGATGTTGCTACCGACGCAGGGCTTCGCCTAAGCACCGCTACAATATGATTGAGGTGGATTATGGTGGAGGGGGGCACCGCACACGGCTAAGGGATCAATGATCAACTTGTGTGTTCTAGGGTGCCTCCCTGCCCCCATATATAAAGGAGCAAGGGCGGAGGCCGGCCGGCCCCTATAGGGCGCGCCAGGAGGAGTCCTCCTCCTACTAGTAATAGGACAAGAAAGGAAGGGGAGAGTGGAGAAGGAAGGAGAGGGAGGAAAAGGGGGAAAGGGCGGCCGTCCCCTAGTCCAATTCGGTTTGGGCTAGGGGGGCGCGCGCCCTGCCTCCTCACTTCCACCACTTGGCCCGTGAGGCCCATTACTTCTTCCTCGTATTCCCGTAACTCCCCGGTACTCCGAAAAATACCTGAATCACTTGGAACCTTTCCGATGTCCGAATATAGTCGTCCAATATATCGATCTTTATGTCTTGACCATTTTGAGACTCAGTGTCATGTCCCCGATCTCATCCGGGACTCTGAACTACCTTCGCTACATCAAATCACATAAACTTATAATACCGATCGTCACTTAACGTTAAGCGTGCAGACCCTACGTGTTCGAGAACTATGTAGACATGACCGAGACACGTCTCCGGTCAATAATCAATAGCGGAACCTGATTGTTCATATTGGATCCTACATATTCTACGAAGATCTTTATCGGTCAAACCGCATAACAACCTACGTTATTCCCTTTGTCATCGGTATGTTACTTGCCCGAGATCCGATCGTTGGTATCTCAATACCTAGCTCAATCTTGTTACCGGAAAGTCTCTTTACTCGTTCTATAATGCATCATCTCGCAACTAACTCTTTAGTTGCATTACTTGCAAAGCTTATAGTGATGTGCATTACCGAGAGGGCCCAGAGTTACCTCTCCGACAATCGGAGTGACAAATCCTAATCTCGATCTATGCCAACTCAACAAGTACCATCGGAGACACCTGTAGAGCACCTTTATAATCACCCAGTTACATTGTGACGTTTGGTAGCACACAAAGTGTTCCTCCGGTAATCGGGAGTTGCATAATCTCGTAGTCATAGGAACATGTATAAGTCATGAAGAAAGCAATAGCAGTAAACTAAAACGATCAAGTGCTAAGCTAACGGAATGGGTCAAGTCAATCACATCATTCTCCTAATGATGTGATCCCGTTAATCAAATGACAACTCATGTCTATGGCTAGGAAACTCAACCATCTTTGATCAACGAGCTGGTCAAGTAGAGGCATACTAGTGACACTATGTTTGTCTATGTATTCACACATGTATTATGTTTCCGGTTAATACAATTCTAGCATGAATAATAAACATTTATCATGATATAAGGAAATAAACAATAACTTTATTATTGCCCCTAGGGCATATTTCCTTCAGTCTCCCACTTGCACTAGAGTCAATAATCTAGTTCACATCTTTATGTGATTAGTTCACATCTCCATGTGACTAATACTCAAAGGGTTTACTAGAGTCAATAATCTAGTTCACATCGTTATGTGATTAATACCCAAACAGTGATCATGTTTTGCTTGTCAGAGACATTTAGTCTACGGGTCTGCAACATTCAGATCCTTATGTATTTCAAAAATTTCTATGTCTATAATGCTCTACACGGAGATACTCTAGCTAATTGCTCCAACTTTCAATATGTATCCAGATCGAGACTTAGAGTCATCTAGATCGATGTAAAAAGCTTGCATCGACGTAACTCTTTATGACGAACTCTTTTATCACCTCCATAACCGAGAAATATTTCCTTAGTCCTCTAAGGATAATTTTGACCATTGTCCAGTGATCTACTCCTAGATCACCATTGTACTCTCTTGCCAGAAAAATGCTAAGGTATACAATAAGACTGGTAAACAGCATAGCGTACTTTATAGAACCTATGACTGAGGCATAGGTAATGACTTTTCATTCTCTTTCTATTTTCTGCCGTGGTCAGGTTTTGAGTCTTTACTCAACTTCACACCTTCAAACACAGGCAAGAACTCCTTCTTTGACAGTTCCATTTTGAACTACATCAAAATCCTGTCAAGGTATGTACTCATTTAAAAAACTTATCAAGCATCTTGATCTATCTCTATAGATCTTGATGCTCAATGTGTAAGCAGCTTCATCGAGGTCTTTCTTTGAAAAACTCTTTTCAAACATTCCTTTATGCTTTCTAGAAAATTCTACATTATTTCTGATCAACAATATGTCATTCACATATACTTATCAGAAATGTTGTAGTGCTCCCACTCACTTTCTTGTAAATACAGGCTTCACCGCAAGTCTGTATAAAACCATATGCTTTGATCACTTTATCAAAGCATATATTCCAACTCCGAGATGCTTGCACCAGTCCATAGATGGATCGCTGGAGCTTGCTCACTTTGTTAGCACCTTTAGGATTGACAAAACCTTCTGGTTGCATCATATACAACTCTTCTTTAAGAAATCCATTAAGGAATAAAGTTTTGACATCCATTTGCTAGATTTCATAAAATGTGTCAACTGCTAACATGATTCAGACAGACTTAAGCATCGCTACGGGTGAGAAAGTCTCATCGTAGTCAACCCCTTGAACTTGTCGAAAACCTTTTGCAACAAGTCGAGCTTTGTAGATAGTAACAATATTATCAGCGTCCGTCTTCCTCTTGAAGATCCATTTATTCTTAGTGACTCACCAATCATCGGGCAAGTCAATCAAAGTCCACACTTTGTTCTCATACATGGATCCCATCTCAGATTTCATGGTCTCAAGCCATTTTGCGGAATCTGGGCTCATCATCGCTTCCTCATAGTTCGTAGGTTCGTCATGGTCAAGTAACATGACTTCCAGAAAGTATTACCATATCACTCTGGTGTGGACCATACTCTGGTTGTCCTACGAGGTTCGGTACTAACTTGATCTGAAGTTTCATGATCATCATCATTAGCTTCCTCACTAATTGGTGTAGAGATCACTAGAACTGATTTCTGTGATGAACTACTTTCCAATTCGGGAGAAGGTACAATTACCTTATCAAGTTCTACATTCCTCCCACTCATTTCTTTCGAGAGAAACTTCTTCTCTAGAAAGGATCCACTTTTAGCAACAAAATATCTTGCCTTCGGATCTATGATAGAAGGTGTACCCAACAGTTTCTTTTGGGTATCCTATGAAGATGCACTACTCTGATTTGGGTTCGAGCTTATCAGTTTGAAACTTTTTCACATAAGCATCGTAACCCCAAACTTTAAGAAATGACAGTTTTGGTTTCTTGCCAAACCATAGTTCATACGATGTCATCTCAACGAATTTAGATGGTGGCCTATTTAATGTGAATGCAGCTATCTCTAATGCATAACCCCAAAACGGTAGCGGTAAATCAGTAAGAGACGTCATAGATCGCACCATATCTAGTAAAGTGCGATTACGACGTTCGGACACACCATTACGCTGTGGTGTTCTAGGTAGCGTGAGTTGCAAAACTATTCCGCATTGTTTCAAATGAAGACCAAACTTGTAACTGAAATATTCTCCTCCATGATCAGATCGTAGAAATTTTCTTTTCTTGTTACGATGATTTTCCAATTCACTCTAAAATTCTTTGAACTTTTCAAATGTTTCAAAATTATGTTTCATCAAGTAGATATACGCATATCTTCTCAAATCATCTGTGAAGGTCAGAAAATAGCGATACTCGCCGCGAGTCTCAACACTCATCAGACCGCATACATCAGTATGTATTATTTCCAATAAGTCAGTTGCCCGCTCCATTGTTCCGAAGAAAGGAGTCTTAGTCATCTTGCCTATGAGGCATGGTTCGCAAGCAACAACTGATTCATAATCAAGTGATTCCAAAAGCCCATCTGCATGGATTTTCTTCATGCGGTTTACACCAATATGACCTAAACGGCAGTGCCACAAATAAGTTGCACTATCATTATTAACTTTGCATCTTTTGGCTTCAATATTATGGATATGTGTATCACTACGATCGAGATTCAATAAACCATTTATCTTGAGTGTATGACCATAGAAGGTTTTATTCATGTAAATAGAATAACAATTATTCTTTGACTTAAATGAATAATCGTATTGCAATAAACATGATCAAATCATATTCATGCTCAACGCAAACACCAAATAACATTTATTTAGGTTTAACACTAATCCCGAAAGTATAGGGAGTGTGCGATGATGATCATATCAATCTTGGAACAACTTCCAACAGACATCGTCACTTCACCCTTAACTAGTCTATGTTCATGCTGCAACTCCCGTTTTGAGTTACTACTCTTTAGTGACTGGACTAGTATCAAAATACCGAGGGGTTGCTATGAACACTAGTACAGTAGACATCAATAACATGTATATCAAATATAACTTTGTTCACTTTGCCATCCTTCTTATCCGCCAAGTATCTAGGGCAGTTCCACTTCCAGTGACCATTTCCTTTGCAGTAGAAGTACTCAGTTTCAGGCTTGGGTCTAGCTTTAGGCTTCTTCATGGGAGTGGCAAACTTGCCATTCTTATTGAAGTTCCCTTTCTTTCCCTTTCCCTTTTACTTGAAACTAGTGGTCTTATCAACCATCAACACTTGATGTTTTTCTTGATTTCTACCTTCGTTGATTTTGGCATCACAAAGAGCTTAGGACTCGTTCCCGTTATCCCTTGCATATTATAGTTCATCACGAAGTTCTAGTGACTTGGTGATAGTGACTAGAGAACTCTGTCAATCACTATCTTATCTGGAAGATTAACTCCCACTTGATTCAAGTGATTGTAGTACTCAGACATTCTAAGCACATGCTCACTAGCTGAGCTATTCTCCTCCATCTGGTAGGCAAAGTACTTGTCAGAGGTCTCAAACCTCTCGACTCGGGCATGAGTCTGAAATGCCAATTTCAGCTCTTGGAACATCTTATATGCTCCGTGGGATTCAAAACATTTTTGAAGTCCCGGTTCTAAGCCGTAAAGCATGGTGCACTAAACTATCAAGTATTCATCATACCGAGCTTTGTCAAACGTTCATAACGTGTCCATATGCTCCTGCAATAGGTAGTGGTGCATCAAGGACATAATTTTTCTGTGCAGCAATGAGGATAATCCTCAGATCACGGATCCAATCTGCATCATTGCTACTAACATCTTTCAACTTAGTTTTTCTCTAGGAACATATCAAAAATAAACGGGGAGCTATATCGCGAGCTATTGATCTACAACATAGATATGCAAACACTATCAGGACTAAGTTCATGATAAATTTAAGTTCAATTAATCATATTACTTAAGAACTCCCACTTAGATAGACATCCCACTAATCATCTAAGTGATCACGTGATCCATATCAACTAAACCATGTCCAATCATCACGTGAGATGGAGTAGTTTTCAATGGTGAACATCACTATGTTGATCATATATAGTATATGATTCACGCTCGACCTTTCGGTCTCAGTGTTCCGAGGCCATATCTGCATATGCTAGGCTCGTCAAGTTTAACTCGAGTATTCTGCATGTGTAAAACTGTCTTACACCCATTGTAGATGAACGTTGAGCTTATCACACCCGATCATCACATGGTGTCTCGGCACGACGAACTTTGGCAATGGTGCATACTCAGGGAGAACACTTTTACCTTGAAATTTAGTGAGAGATCATCTTTTAATGCTACCGTCAAACTAAGAAAAAATAAGATGTATAAAGGATAAACATCACATGCAAAAAAAAAGTGACATGATATGGCCATCATCATCTTGTGCCTTTGATCTCCATCTCCAAGGTACTGTCATGATATATATCAATGTTGGGGATATCACTTATCGGGAACTTATCGGTCAACCCATGATAAGGGGTAAATCGGCCAGTTTATCGGCATATCGGCCGATTTATCGCCATATCGGCTGATTTATCGGCCGATTTATCTTATCGGTCTGATAGCGGTAAGCGATAAATCGGCTGTTTTATTGGCATATTGGAAGATATCTTGAACAGTGATCTATATCATCACCGGCATGACACCATGATCTCCATCATCTTGATCTCTATCAATGTGTCGTCACATGGTCGTCTCGCCAACTAATGCTCTTGCAACTATTGCTATCGCATAGTGATAAAGTAAAGCAATTGTTTGGCGCTTGCATCTTATGCAATAAAGAGACAACCATAAGGCTTCTGCCAGTTGTCGATAACTTCAACAAAACATGATCATCTCATACAACAACTTATATCTCATCACGTCTTGACCATATCACATCACAACAAGCTTTGCAAAAACAAGTTAGACGTCCTCTACTTTGTTGTTGTAAGTTTTACGTGGCTGCTATGGGTTGAGCAAGAACCGTTCTTACCTATGCATCAAAACCACAACGATAGTTCGTCAAGTTAGCGATGTTTTAACCTTCAACAAGGACCGGGCGTAGTCACACTCGGTTCGACTAAAGTTGGAGAAACTGACACCCGCCAGCCGCCTATGTGCAAAGCACGTCAGTAGAACCAGTCTCACGTAAGCGTAATGTCGGTCCGGCCGCTTCATCCAACAATACCGCCAAACCAAAGTATGACATGCTGGTAAGCAGTATGACTTTTATCGCCCACAACTCACTTGTCTTCTACTCGTGCATATGACATCTACGCATAAACCTGGCTCGGATACCACTGTTGGGGAACGTAGTAATTTCAAAAAAATTCCTACGCACACGCAAGATCATGGTGATGCATAGCAACGAGAGGGGAGAGTGTCGTCCACGTACCCTCGTAGAGCATTAACCGGAAGCGTTATGAGAATGCGGTTGATGTAGTCGATTGTCTTCACGATCCAACCGATCCAAGTACCGAATGCACGGCACCTCTGAGTTCAGCACACGTTCAGCTCGATGACGTCCCATGAACTCTGATCCAGCAGAGCTTCACGGGAGAGTTCCGTCAGCACGACAGCGTGATGATGGTGATGATGTTGCTACTGACGCAGGGCTTCGCCTAAGCACGTCTACGATATGATCGAGGTGGGTTATGGTGGAGGGGGGAACCGCACACGGCTAAGGGATCAATGATCAACTTTTGTGTTCTAGGGTGCCCCCTGCCCCCGTCTATAACGGAGCAAGGGGGGAGGCCGGCCGGCCCCTATAGGGCGCGCCAGGAGGAGGAGTCCTCCTCCTAGTAGGAGTAGGACTCCCCTTTCCTACTCCTACTAGGAGGAGGAAAGGAAGGGGAGAGAGGAGAAGTAAGGAGAGGGAGGAAAAGGAGGCAAGGGGGGCCGTCCCCCTAGTCTAATTCGGTTTGGGCTAGGGGGGCCGTGTGCCCTGCCTCCTCACTTCCTCCACTTGGCCCATGAGGCCCATTACTTCTTCCTCGTATTCCCGTAACTCCCTGGTACTTCAAAAAAATACCCGAATCACTCGGAACCTTTCCTATGTGCGAATATAGTTGTCCAATATATCGATCTTTACGTCTCGACCATTTCGAGACTCCTAGTCATGTCCCCGATCTCATCCGGGACTCCGAACTACCTTTGGTACATCAAATCACATAAACTCATAATACCGATCATGACCGAACATTAAGCGTGCGGAACCTACGGGTTCGAGAACTATGTAGACATGACCGACACACGTCTCTAGTCAATAATCAATAGCGGAATCTGGATGTTCATATTGGTTCCTACATATTCTACAAAGATCTTTATCGGTCAAACCGCATAACAACATACGTTGTTCCCTTTGTCATCGGTATGTTACTTGCCCGAGATTCAATCGTTGGTACATCAATACCTAGCTCAATCTTGTTACCGGAAAGTCTCTTTACTCATTCTGTAACGCATCATCTCACAACCAACTCTTTAGTTGCATTGCTTGCAAGTCTTATAGTGATGTGCATTACCGAGAGGGCCCAGAGATACCTCCCCGACAATTGGAGTGACAAATCCTAATCTCGATCTATGCCAACTCAACAAGTACCATCGGAGACACCTGTAGAGCACCTTTATAATTACCCAGTTACGTTGTGATGTTTGGTAGCACACAAAGTGTTCCTCCGGTAATCGGGAGTTGCATAATCTCATAGTCATAGGAACATGTATAAGTCATGAAGAAAGCAATACCAGTAAACTAAAACGATCAAGTGCTAAGCTAATGGAATGGGTCAAGTCAATCACATCATTCTCCTAATGATGTGATCCCGTTAATCAAATGACAACTCATGTCTATGGCTAGGAAACTCAACCATCTTTGATCAACGCACTAATCAAGTAGAGGCATACTAGTGACACTACGTTTGTCTATGTATTCACACATGTATTATGTTTCTGGTTAATACAATTCTAGCATGAATAATAAACATTTATCATGATATAAGGAAATAAATAATAACTTTATTATTGCCACTAGGGCATATTTCCTTCAATGACCTGCAATATCATCAACCTCTCGATGGTAAGCCGCCATGAGTGGATCTTTAGAGTCCCAAGTGCCAGAAACTTGTTGAGCCACAAGATCTGAGTCGCTGAAACACCGCACCTGGCTTAAACTCATCTCCTTAGCCATCCGAAGACCATGAAGCAAGGCCTCATACTCAGCTGCATTGTTAGTACAAGGGAACATCAGCCGGAGAACATAAGAAAATTGATCACCTCGTGGGGAAGTTAATACAACTCCACCCCGAGCCTTCCAACTGCCTTGATCCATCGAAGTGAATAGTCCAATACGTGTTGTCCGGCTTCTCCTCAGGCGTCTGCAACTCTGTCCAATCAGTGATAAAATCCATAGGTGCTTGAGACTTGACGGTTGTATGGGGCACCTACTTCAAACCATGAGGCCCAAGCTCAATGGCCCACTTGGCTACCTGCCCTGTGGCTTCTCTGTTTTGAATAATATCCCCTAAGGGGACAGAACTAACCACATTGATAGGATGACCCAGAAAATAGTGTTTAAGCTTCCGGCTAGCCATAAAAACCCCATACACTAACTTCTGCCAATGCAGATACTTCTGTTTGGACTCAATAAGGACCTCACTGATGTAGTAAACCGGTCGTTGAACCGGATATTCTTTGCCAGTTTCCTTCCTTTCCACTACAATGGCAACACAGACAGCTCGGCTATTGGTAGCCACATATAACAGCAAGGGCTCCTTGTCACTGGGAGCGGCAAGAACTGGCGGCTCAGCCAATTGTTTCTTCAAAGCCTCGAATGCCTGATTAGCAGCATCACTCCAGACAAAGTGATCTGTCTTCTTCATCATCTGGTACAGAGGAATAGCTTTCTCACCCAACAGGCTTATAAACCGGCTTAAGGTTGCAATACGACCGTCACGCACTGAACATCATTAATACACACCGGTTTAGCCAGAGAGGTGATTGCTTTTATCTTCTCCGGGTTAGCCTCAATACCCCGTTCTGAAACTAGGAAACCCAATAGTTTGCCGGCTGGCACACCAAAAACACACTTGGGCGGGTTAAGCATCATCTTGTAAACCTGGAGGTTGTCAAAGGTCTCCTTCAAATCATCAATCAAGGTTTCCTTCTTTCTAGATTTCACCACAATGTCATCCACATAGGCATGCACATTACGATCGATTTGATTGTGGAGGCAATTTTGCACACACCGTTGGTAAGTTGCCTGGGCGCTCTTGAGCCCAAAAGGCATAGACACATAGTAGAAGGCTCCAAATGGAGTGATAAAAGCCGTCTTCTCCTGGTCCTTAACTGCCATCTTGATCTGATGATAACCAGAATAAGCATCCAAAAGTCTCAAATGCTCACAACCCGCTGTAGCATCAATGATCTGATCAATACGAGGGAGAGCAAAGGGATCAGCCGAACAAGCCTTGTTTAAGTCCGTGTAATCCACACACATACGCCACGTGCCGTTCTTCTTAAGCACTAGCACCGGGTTAGCCAACCACCCAGGATGAAAAACTTGAACAATGAACCCAGCTACCAAGAGCCGGGCCACTTCTTCACCAATGGCCTTACGCCTCTCTCCATTAAAACGACGAAGAAACTGCTTAACCGGTTTAAACTTCGGGTTAATATTGAGAGTGTGCTCAGCGAGTTCCCTCGGTACACCTGGCATGTCAGAAGGTTTCCATGCAAAGATGTCCCGGTTCTCATGGATGAACTCGATGAGCGCGCTTTCCTATTTCGGATCCAGATTAGTACTGCTGCTGAACTGTTTAGATGAATCACCAGAAATGAAATAGACTAGCTTAGTATCATCTGCTGACTTAAACTTCAAGACCGGATCATGCTCCGTAGTTGGCTTCTTCAAAGATGTCATATCAGCCGGGTCAACATTATCTTTGTAAAACTTCAACTCCTTTTATTGCACAGACGGACTCAGCATAGGCTGCATCGCCTTCCTCTCACTCCAAAGCTATCTCCTGGCTTCCATGCACCGTGATGGTCCTCTTGTGACCCGACATTTTGAGCTGTGGATAAACATAACAAGGCCTTGCCATAAACATGGCATCAGCCAGCCATCCAAACAGAGCATGGTAAGGGCTCTTGATCTTGACCACTTCAAAGGTCAACGTCTCAGACCTGGAATCGTAACCATCCCCAAATGCAACCTCTAGAGCTATTTTTTCAACCGGGTATGCTGACTTACCGGGCACCACACCATGAAAGACAGTGTTTGATGGCTTGAGATTTTTATCAGTTAACCCCATGCGACAGAAGGTTTCATAATAAAGGATATTGATGCTGCTCCCCCATCTATGATTACCTTAGTAAATTTATATCCTCCAACCCGAGGCGCTACCACCAAAGCCAAGTGACCCGTATTATCCACTCGGGGCGGGTGATCCTCATGGCTCCACACAATGGGCTGCTCAGACCAATGCAAGTAACGAGGAACTGCCGGCTCAACGGCGTTCACAACCCTTTTATGGAGCTTTTGATCCTGCTTGCATAAACTTGTGGTGAAGATGTGGTACTACCCACTATTCAATTGCTTCGGGTTACTTTGATATCCAGATTGCTGTTGCTGATTCCCCTGACCGGACTGTTGATGATAACCGCCCTGATTGCCTTGATTGCCTTGGTTACCCCAAAAACCGGTATTAGAATCGCCACCACCGTATCTCGGGCCCTGAGAACGGGAACCTGAGCCATCGCCCAGCCCATGATTGTTTTGGAACAAGTCGGAATTCCTGAATGCTCTCATAATGTGGTAGTCCTTCCAAAGGTGCGTGGATGGCTTGTCCCGTGAACCATGCTTTGGACAAGGCTGATTCATTAGATACTCCAGGTTTATATCTGACCCTCCTGCCCAAGGAGGTGGCTTTCCTTTACGACGCTGACCATTGTTATGTGTGTTGGTATTGGCCACAAAATCTGAATTATTATCAGCCTTGCGTTTACCGTTGCCAGGCTGGCTCGCCAGGTTATGATTCTGGCCCTTGTCCTTGCCGCTCTTCCTTCCCTTTCCCGGCTTTTCATCATCAGACTCGGGGGCCTTGGTACTATCAGAGTCGGCATATTTTATTAGAGCCGCCATCAGCTCCCCCATATCGTTATAGTGGCGCTTGAGCTGTCCTAACTTCTGTTTAAGAGGCAAAAAACGACAATTCTTCTCTAACATGAGGACTGATGAACTGGCATTAATGTTATCTGAAGAATGTAGGATGGCTTTGACCTGGCGCACCCAATGGGTTGTTGATTCTCCCTCCTCTTGGGCGCAGGCATCTAAGTCCACAATTAACATGGGTTGTTTGCATGTATCCTTGAAATTCTGGATGAACCGGGCCTTCAACTCAGCCCACGATCCAATTGAATTGACAGGCAGTCCCTTCAGCCAGGTACGGGTCGTCCCATCCAACATCACGGTGAAATATTTAGCACACGCAACATCGCTGATCTCCGGTAGCTCCATGGCCATCTCGTAAATCTCAATCCACGCCTCAGGGGGTAAGTCGGCTGTGTAGTTGGGCACCTTACGCGACCCTTTGAAGTCCTTGGGCAGACGCTCATTACGTAGAGCCGGCACTAAACATGGTACACCCGTGCTTCAAGAGGTCATGCCTGCTTCCACCGAGGTTGTCGGATAAACCGGAGATGGTTGATGAGTCGCGTGCTAAGCCGCCAGCTCAGCTTCCCGATGTACTATATCCTGATCCATCAAGGCCTGAGTGTTATGGTGCGGGTCATTTACATGGGACGGGTTACGACGCCGCTCGCTGCTTGGTACCACTGGGGAGTCCATGTGTCTGCTATAACTCTGGCTTGGGCGAGGGGTTGAATGGATCCTCTCACGACTGTAAGAATAAGCCTCCTGCTGAGCCAATGCTGTCTGAAGAAGCTCTCTAGCCCTCCGCGTTTCAACTGCGGCTGGAGACTTGCCTTCCACCGGGAGAGCCACCAAAGCGCGACGCCACAGCGATCATGTTATCCAATTGGTTAGAGTAATGACCCAGTGGTGTCGGCACACGCTGTGGTGGGATATTATTCTGACGGGGCGGGTCAGTCGTGCGTGGTTGAGCCGGTGCTCTGGTCTCAGGCGCGGCTGCTGCCCGATTCATCCCTGGTGGGTCACTGGTCCCTGCACCAGGTGTATTGAAGAGATTTCTTGCCTCGTAAACCGGAGGCAGCCGACTTCGGTGCCTTCTCCTCAGAACTTCATTTGATGCGTTCTGATCTAACAAGAGCCGGAAGGACTCAGCCTAGATTCTTTGCAACTGAGCCTCCAAGGCGGTTCTTTCCGTAGTCATCCTCATGTCCTCCGCTGCTAGATCCTCCTTGGCTTGAGCTATCTTATCTCGTAGCTTTGCAACTTCCACGTTATGTTGATCTTGACTTGCTAGGTTAACCTCTGCCATCAATAATGTTGTCAAAGTGTCCAGTAAACCGGACAGGACCTGAGCCAGCGAGCGCACGGGGCCTCCTGCCCCGGCCGCCGTCGCTGCCACGGCCCCGGAAACCATTGCCACCACGGTTGAAGAATTCTGTATTGACTACATGCCGACCATGAAAATCGCGACTCAGTTCAGCGGCTCATAGGTGTCCGGAATACTATCGCCACCGGAACAGCCCCCAACCTGCCGTCCTGCAGTTGATACAACGAAGTAGTCTCACCCGTGGACGACTCACCATCAGAGTAGATCTCCGTCTCACCACTAGACATGGATTTTCCTCAAGTTCTGCTCCATGGATGAACCCCACGAAATCATGTTTCATGGCGGGCTGAACTCAGGCGGGTCTCGCACGCTGAGCCGTCTCGATGATGTCGGTGCAGATGTCCGGCTCAGCGCCTGGCTCACCGATTTTGCCGACGAAAACTTGGATTCTGCCGAAGGGGACCCATTACCCGTACTCAATTGAGCTGGCCTCGGGGCCCCAGCCTGCATCGTCGATGTAGAGCTTGCCGCGATGACTCTTGGTCATACGGCCCACAGCATATCCCTTAATCCCTTCGAAGTTGCCCTTCAAGAACTCAAAACCACTGTGCGCTGGCCCCACGGTGGGCACCAACTATCGTGGAATTGTCACGGCAGGTGTCCTAGTGTGAGGACTTAGTCGTGGAGCCATCGCACTAGGTTAGCTTAAAGGGGTTAAACGGGACAAAAGGACACGGGGATTTATACTAGTTCGGCCCCTTGCGGTGAAGGTAAAGGCCTACTACAGTTGAGGTGGTATTGCTCAAGTCTCGATTACCAGGGAGTGAATACGCTTGACCTAGCTTTCGATCTGTTGTTTCTTGCCCTAAACCGCCGCTGGGTCGTCCCTTTATATACACAGGTTGACGCCCACCGGCTTTATAGAGTCCCGGCCGGCTCATATAACGTGTCCGCCTCGGTGACCAAATACACATGCCTTACAATACAAGTCATACATATATGACGGTTTACACTTATGGGCTTTAAACCGCCTCTGGGCCTTGGGCTTCTTAACGAGTCTTCATAGTGAGCCGCCATCTTCAGCGCCTTCATGGGCTTTGTCTTGGTAGACCGCCGTGGCTTAACCCGACCCCTCCTAGGCGGGTTAACCCAATAGTTATATCCCCAACACTCTTGATTCTCAATACAATGGTCTCTTGGAGATCCATATGATGTAACTCTTTTTACGACATGTTTGCTGGGATCCGATGAACTTTGAGTTTATGATCAGATCTATCTTTTTATATCCATGAAAGTATTTGAGTTTCTTTGATCTCTTTTATGGATGATTTCTTATAGCCTTGTATTTCTTATCCGATATTTGGGTTTTGTTTGGCCAACTTGATCTATTTATCTTGCAATGGGAAGAGGTGCTTTGTAGTGGGTTCGATCTTACGGTGCTTGATCCTAGTGACAAAAGGGGAACCAACACGTATGTATCGTTGCTACTAAGGATAAAATGATGGGGTCTATCTCTACATAGATAGATCTTGTCTACATCATGTCATCGTTCTTATTGCATTACTTCGTTTCTCCATGAACTTAATACACTAGATGAATGCTGGATAGCGGTCGATGTGTGGAGTAATAGTAGTAGATGCAGGCAGGAGTCGGTCTACTAATCTTGGATGTGATGCCTATGTAATGATCATTGCCTGGATATCATCATGCGTATTTGAAGTTCTATCAATTGCCCAACAGTAATTTGTTCACCCATTGTTTGCTATTTTTCTTGAGAGAAGCTACTAGTGAAACCTACGGCCCCCGGGTCTCTTTCTCATATTATTTGCCTTTGCGATCTACTTTTATTTGCCTTTTATTTTTCAGATCTACTAAACCAAAAACCCAAAAATACTTTGCTGCACTTTATTTTATTTGTGATCTATTTATTCAATCTATTACCACTTTCTCCCGTACAGGCACCAATTTCTGGCACTGTTACATGAAAGGGATTGACAACCCCTTTAACACGTTGGGTTGCGAGTACTTTTTATTTGTGTGCAGGGGCTGTTTACGTTGTTTTGCTTGGTTCTCCTACTGGTTTGATAACCTTGGTTTCATATCCGAGGGAAATACCTACCGTCGTTGTGCTACATCATCCCTTCCTCTTTGGGGAAATACCGACGTAGTTTCAAGAGACATCAAAAGGAATTTCTGGCGCCGTTGCCAGGGAGGATCTTCAACATATACTAGTTTCCTAATGACAAATCTCATCTCCTCGCAATGTACATTATTTGCCTTTTGCCTCTCATTTTCCTCTCCCCCACTTCACAAAATTTGTCGTTTTATTCGCCCCTCTTTTCCGTTCGCCGTTTTCGTGCCGGATCTATTTTTGTGCACGTTCTTGTTTGCATAGTCATGATGCCTCAGAGAAAATATTATGATGTTCCTTACCCCAATATTTTTCTTGAAATTGAGAAAAGTGCTAAGGAATATATGACTACACAATTTGAACATAATAAGTATTTTATCGAAGAACTTAAGGAACACTCCGTTGTGCTTGATGCTATAACAAAACAACTTGATGATATTAGCATAGAAGTTTGCAATCTCCAATCTAAGTATGTCCAAGCCTCCGATGCCAGAGCCAGCATTCTGAAGCCTTTGCTAGAAGACATACTGCAAGCTGTGGCCCTGCTGAGAAATCTACCACGTACAAATCATCTTTTCGATACCCTTCAAACACTAGAGACTTGTCATATTCCATTAGTACAAGGCAACGATATTTTCCAAACATTATGATCATGTTCAAATCGCAAAGCATTGAGATAGACATTAAGTTGAAGCCAAGGGATTCAACAAGCATGACTTTATCCATGTGTTGATCCCTTGAGATTGCAACTCTACCTAGACCCAATACCTTACTTTTACCAGTGTCAGCAAATGTGACGTGGCTCTTGTCGGATGGACGTAAGGTTGAGTCCATAAGAAGACTTCTTTTTCCAGTCATGTGATTTGTACACCCACTGTCAATAATCCATTCTGAAGACGCTGGTGTCATACCCTACAGTGCAGTTAGGGGGATAGGCTTCACCAAGAGCATTGTGAAGCAAAAACATTTGACGAACCAGTGGGTTATGAAAGCTTAGATCCAGGTTAGGACTAATAGGGAGAGTAGAAAGCGATTCAGGTACTAAGTACATAGTAAGACCATTTGGGCATTTGATCTTGCGCCCTACAAGATGTTTAAGGTCCCCGGCAATAGTGTCAGACGATTTTGGTTTTCTGCTGGAGACCTTTCCCTGCAAAAGAGAGTTAAGCCTTCTTAACCACCCACATCTTCAAGGGTGGCTTAGAAGCAATAAGTCTAAGTGCAGCATCTGAGAATTTTGGCTTTGAAGCCTTAGCAAACAGTCTTGCAGGCGGACAATAGTACTCATAAGAATAAGCAGAATAGTTCTTGGTCTTATGAACATGGCAGTTTGATGAACCGCTCTCATATTCATATGCCTGAGCATGATTTTCCTGCAAAACATTTGCGTTAGTGCGACTCAGGTGAGTCCTCTGTCTATATGAAGCCTTTGGACCGTATGAAGCCTTTGGTCTGAGGTTTGTCTTCTTCACGTGAGGTGTCATGATGACATTCACAGGAAGACTCTCCAGACACCTTTTCGGAACCCAGATCTTCTTCATAGGCGGTCCATTCCTGCAGTTAGTACCAATGTACCTGGCAAACACTTCACCATTCTGATTTTTAAACAGTATATAGTTTGCATCAAAGGATTCATCAATGATAATGGGGTTAGCACAAGTGAAGCCAGATAGATTTGATGGATCTGCTGAAGGTTCCTTTGCAGCAACCCACATGGTTTTGGGGTACTGCTCAGGTTTCCAGTAAGAGCCATCTGCATTCATTTTCCTTACGAACCCTACACCCTCTTTCCTAGGGTTTCCGTTTAGAATCTGCTTTTTCAGGACATCAACTAGCGTCTGATGCCCTTTAAGACTTTTGTACATCCCTGTTTCAAGCAATGTCTTCAACCTAGCATTCTCATCAGCAATAGCGGTGGTATCCTCAGCAGAGGGGTTAGTTACCGCATCAACAGTTGAACATATTGCAACAGCAGTAGCAGTAGAACATTCAGCAACAGAAGTAGCATTATCACGCTCAATGCATTTAAGACATGGTGGTTCAAATCCTTCCTGAGCGGGACTGATCTGTTTGGCGCGAAGTGACTCGTTTTTCGTTTGAAGATCTTCATGAACCGCTCTCAATTTCTCAAGATCTTGCTTCCTTTGAAGATAATCATAGGAAAGCTTTTCATGAGTTGTTGAGAGAGTTTCATGACGACTTTCAAGTTCCTGATACTTAACGTGAAGATTTTTTATGTCTTCAATTAAGGATTCAGATCGAGTCATTTCAGCACCTAACAGATCATCGCTTCTGTCTAACAGTTTTTGAATATGTTCCATAGCTTTCTGTTGTTCAGTTGCAATTTTAGCAAGTGTTTTGTAGCTAGGTTTTGAACCACAATCAGAGTCATCGTCACTAGATGTTTGATAGTGATTAGTGCATGTGTTTACCTTGGCACCGCGTGCCATGAAGCAGTAGGTAGAAGCGGAGTAGTCCTTGTCATTTGCATCGGTGTCAGTGATGAAGTCATTGTCTTCAGTGTTGAAGATGGACTTGGCAACGTATGCTGTAGCCAGACTTGCGACGCCTGAGTCGGATTCCTCCTCAGATTCCACCTCCGCCTCCTCAGAAGCAGACTCCTCCTTTGAATCCATTTCCTTGCCAACAAACGCACGTGCCTTGCCAGATGAGCTCTTCTTGTGTGATGAAGACTTTGAGGAAGACTTGGAAGAAGACTTTGAGTATTTCTTCTTCTTCTTCTTGTCGTCAGAGTCATATTCCTTGCTCTTCTTCTTATTTTTGTTCTCATTGTCCCACTGTGGACACTCAGAGATGAAGTGGCCAAGTTTCTTGCACTTGTGACATGTTTTCTTCTTGTAGTCATGAGCAGGAGCTTCATCATTCCTTGAACTTGATCGGGAAGACTTTCTGAAGCCTTTCTTCTTGGTGAATTTTTGGAACTTCTTGACAAGCATAGCAAGTTCCCTTCCAATGTCTTCAGGGTCATCAGAACTGCTATCAGATTCTTCTTCAGATGAGGAGACAACTTTTGCCTTCAAGGCACGAGTTCGCCCATAGTTTGGACCGTAGATCTCTCTTTTCTCCGAAAGCTGAAACTCATGTGTGTTGAGCCTCTCAAGTATGTCAGACGGATCGAGTGTCTTGAAATCAGGACGTTCTTGAATCATCAGGGCCAGGATGTCAAACGAACTATCAAGTGATCTCAGCAGCGTCTTGACGACTTCGTGTTTGGTAATCTCAGTGGCGCCGAGGGCTTGAAGCTCATTTGTGATGTCTGTGAGTCGGTCAAATGTGTGCTGGACATTCTCATTGTCATTTCGCTTGAAGCGGTTGAAGAGGTTGCGAAGGACACTGATTCTCTGATCTCTCTGGGTTGAGATGCCTTCATTGACCTTGGAGAGCCAGTCCCAGACTAGCTTGGATGTCTTCAAAGCACTCACACGGCCATACTGTCCTTTGGTCACATGACCACAGATGATATTCTTGGCAGTAGAGTCCAGTTGAACGAATTTCTTGACATCAGCAGTAGTGACACCTTCTCCAGCCTTGGGAGCCGTTCTCGATGACATACCATAGGTCGACGTCAATGGCTTCAAGATGCATACGCATCTTATTCTTCCAGTAGGGATATTCAGTTTGGGGCATGCAGCGGAGACTTTAATTATCCCTGCAGTCGACATAGCTAAAACTCCAGGTGGTTAAACCGAATCACACAGAACAAGGGAGCACCTTGCTCTGATACCAATTGAAAGTGTGTTATATCGACTAGAGGGGGTGAATAGGCGATTTTTATGAAAGTCTTCAAAACGTGGAAGTTATGAAGACAAATGATAAAATTAAACCTATTACCATGCAGCGGAAGGTAGGCTACACTAGGCAAACCATAGTCAAGTATTCAATGAAGTGAAAGCACAAAGACTAATAGCAGCTAGGTAGTAAGGATCAGGTAGGAACATATTGTGAAGCCAAATAGAACACGCAGTCATTCAGTGAAGACAAATGATATAGCAAACATACAATGACTTCACAAGGAGTAACAGTAAGTAAAGTGAAGTGAACATGAAACCAGTGACTCGTTGAAGACAATGATTTGTTGGACCAGTTCCAGTTGCTATGACAACTGTACGTCTGGTTGGAGCGGCTAGGTATTTAAACCTTAGGACACACAGTCCCGGACACCCAGTCCTGAACACGTAGCTCAGGACACCCAGTCCTCACCGTATTCTCCTTGAGCTAAGGTCACCTAGACCTCGCCCAATCACTCTGGTAAGTCTTCAAGGTAGACTCCCAAACCTTCACAGACTTCGTTCACCGGCAATCCACAATGTCTCTTGGATGCTCAGAACGCGACGCCTAACCGGCTGGAGGATGCACAGTCCTCAAGTGTAATAAGTCTTCAGATCACACAGACAAGAAGACTTAAGTGATGCCCAATTCTCTCTGGCTCTGGTGGTTAGGGCTTTATCCTCGCAGGGAATTCTCTCTCAAAGGCTTCGAGGTGGGTTGCTCTCAAACGACAAAAGCCGTACTTTCAATCTGAGCAACCAACCGTTTATGGTTGTAGGGGGTGGGCTATTTATAGCCACTTGGCAACCCGACCTGATTTGTCCGAAATGACCCTGGGTCACTAAGGAACTGACACGTGTCCCAATGGTCAGATTTCAAACTCACACGGCAACTTTACTTGGGCTACAAGCAAAGCTGACTTGTCCGACTCTGGACAAGATTCGCTCCCATAGTCTTCACTCGAAGACATAGGTTTTTGGTTTAGGCATCACTTCAGTCATTCTGACTGGTTCTCTTGGACCCCACTTAACAGTACGGTGGTTCCTATGACTCAACACAAAAGAAAAAGAACTACCAAAGATCTAAGTCTTCGAGCTCCATAGGCTTCATATCGTGTCTTCTCTTGTCATAGTCTTCAATGTGAATATCTTCATATACCACCTTTGACTTCAATGTCTTCATAAAGTTTTAGGGGTCATCTCTGGTAGTAAAACCGAATCAATGAGGGACTTCTACCTGTGTTATCCTGCAATTCTCACAAACACATTAGTTCCTCAACTAGGTTTGTCGTCAATACTCCAAAACCAACTAGGGGTGGCACTAGATGCACTTACACAAGCTACTCTAGTTAATCAAGTGGTCGCTAAACCAATCTCACTAGAGGATAAAAATGATGAAGATCTTAAAATGATTGGTGTTTCTTCTATTGATTCCTTTTTTAGTAAAGTTAATATTGATGAAAAAGGGACTGGAGAAGATTCAACTTTAGCTAGAAGGCGTCCCAATGATTCGGAGGGTGAAAATCTTGTTGAGAAAATTGATAAAAGTGGGTTTGAAGAGGTCAAAACTTTAGCTAGTGATGTGCCCACTCTTTTGGATTACAAAGACTTTAATTATGATAGTTGCTCTTTGATTGATTGTATTTTTTTGTTGCAATCCATGATAAATTCACCCCATGCTTATGAACAAAATAAAGCTTTTACTAAACATATTGTTGATGCTATGATCAAAGCTTTTGAAGAAAAGTTGTAATTAGAAGTTTCAATTCCTAGAAAATTGCATGCTGAATGGGAACCTACTATCAAAGTCAAGATTAAAAATTATCAGTTTTTTTTTGCTTTGTGTGACTTGGGTGCTAGTGTTTCTACTATTCCAAAATCTTTATGTGATGTGCTTGGTCTTACCGATCTTGAATCGTGTTCTTTGAATTTGCACTTGGCGGATTCTACTATTAAAAAGCCTATGGGAAGAATCAATGATGTTCTTATTCTTGCAAATAGGAATTCTCTGCCCATATATTTTATTGTGCTTGATATTGATTGCGATCCGTCTTGTCCAATTATTCTTGTAGACCGTTTTTACGCACTATCGGTGTCGTGATTGACATGAAAGAAGGAAATATTAATTTCCAATTTCCTTTGAGGAAGGGTATGGAACACTTTCCTAGAACAAGAATTAGGCCACCATATGAATCAATCATGAGGGCATCTTATGGATCTCGAACTAAATATGACAAAGCATAGATCCTTGCTTGATGCCTATCTAAGGGCATAAAACTACAGCGCTTGTTGGGAGGCAACCCAATGAATAAAATTTATTTTTGCTTTTTGATTCCTGTTTTTGGGTGTTAGCACAATTATGCTACTCTTATGATTGTGTTTTTTATCTTTTAAATAGTATTTGTGCCAAGGTAAGCCTTTAGGATCTTCTTGGGTGATAGTTGTTTGATCTTGCTGAAAAAATAGAAACTTTTGCACTCACGAAAATAATTCTCATTTTTTACTCAATATAAAAATTGCTCAGGTCGTCCTAATTTTTCAGAATTTTTGGAGTTATAGAATTATTCGAAATAGTCAGATTGCTACAGACTGTTTTGTTTTGACATATTCTGTTTTCTTTGTGTTGTGTGCTTATTTTCATGGCTCTATGGTTTTCTTTGATGAGTTTTTGCCATAGAAAAGTTGGAATACAGTAGATATAATGCAAGAACAAAATATGAATTGGTTTGATACAACACTTATAGTAGTGATTTATTATTTTCTAATACTAGCGGATCTCACGAAGGTTTTGTTGAGTTTTGTGTGATTGAAGTTTTGAAGTTTTGGGTTATCTTATGATGGATCAAGGAATAAGGAGTAGAAGAGCCTAAGCTTGGGGATGCCCCGACATCCCAAGCTATTACCCAAAAATGAGCAACCAACTAAGCTTGGGGATGCCCCCGAGTGGCATCCCCTCTTTCTTCTAACGACCACCAGTATTTTACTCGAAGCTATATTTTTATTCGTCACATACTATGTGTTTTGCTTTAAGCGTCTTGTATGATATGAGTCATTGCTTTTTTTTATTTTGTGTTTTAAGTCTTGATCCCTTGCCGGACACACCTATTTTATAGAGCCAAAGTTATGTCATGACTTGTTAGAATTGCTCTCTTTGCTTCACTTAAATTTTTTATGAGCTATGGACTTGCTCTAGTGCTTCACTTATATCTTTTTGAGCACGGTGTGCTTTAGTATTTTTGAAGAAATGCTCTCTTGCTTCACTTAGATTTATTTGAGAGTTAGTAAAATTTTCAAGAAATTCTCTCTTGCTTCACTTAAATTTATTTGAGAGAAAGAAATTTTATTCTCATGATCTTCACTTATATTTGTTTGAGCTTATGAAAAGAAACACATGAAAATTAGTCCCAAAGTGATAGATATCTAAGAAGGATATAATAAAAACTTTCATGAAGATCATTTGACAAAATAAACTTGATTATTAGTAATAGTTTTGAGATATGATCATGTGATATGTGAGTTATGTTGATGAGTAACTATGCTTTAGTAAGAATATTGGTGTTAAGGTTTGTGATTCCCTATGCAAGCACGAAAGTCAATAATCATGCAATGAGATTATATCCTACTTATGGTGCATTATTTGGTGTTAGTTATGCTTAATGCTTTCTTATGAGATTATCTGTTTCTTGGTTGGTCGCTTCTCAATCTTTTGCTAGCCTTCATTTTGCACTAAGTGCTTGTGCATCCAAAATCCTTTAGACTAGTTTTTCCACATGAGTCCACTATACCTACCTATATGCGATATTCTTTTGCCATTCTAAGCAAATTTGCATGTGCCATCTCTAATTTTCAAAATAAACTTCTCTTTTGTGTGTTCGTTTCGCTCGCGGAGCGGTGAGGGGTGGCTAATATTTTCCATGCTAGATGTGTTATTCTCACGATGAGTGTTTATTCACTTGTAATTGCATGAGAGTAAGGCAAATGTATTAGGGATGCCCAGTCCCGAAATGAAAAAAAAAGAATTTACTTTATGTTGTCAAATAATAAATTCCTTGGAAAGTGTTGGTATGGAGGGCAACCGTGGATACGGCTAGCCATGGAAAGTGAAAGTATGGTGGAAAAAGGAGTAAACTTTATTTTTTTGTTTGGGAACATCCTATGATATATCTAAGCATGGAAAGTATTGGGAACTTTAAGTCATTTTCGTTTTTGGGATGGATACACCTCCCAAAATGTTTTTTATCTCTAAGTTTTTCACTTTGAGCTCTGGCACCTCTACAAATCTCTATTTCCCTCTGCGAAGGGCCTTTCTTTTACTTTATGCAATTTTTATTTTTGAATTTGAGTCTCCATATTCTCTTATAAAAGCACCAATTAGGAGGCAATATGATCGTACTTGAGTATTGGGTGTAGCTAATATGTGAGTGTGTTTCATGAATGGATCAATGGTTGAGCATGATGGGCTAGGGATAACTTATTTTAGCATTGATATTTTGAAAGACATGGTTGCTTGTTAGTATGCTTAAGTATTTAAGTTATCATGTCAAAACTAGACTATTGCTTTGAACAATATAGAAGTCCAAATGTCCATGCTATAAAGAAAACAATATGATATGACATGTTAGGCAGCATTCCACATCAAAAATTCTGTTTTTATCACTTCCCTACTCGCATGAGTAGGAGTTAAGCTTTCGGATGCTGATACGTCTCCAACGTATCTATACTTTTTTTATGGTTCCATGTTGTTATATTATCAATCTTGGATGTTTTATAATAATTTTATAGTCATTTTATATCAGTTTTTGGTACTAACCTATTGACATAGTGCCAAGTGCCAGTTGTTGTTTTTCCATGTTTTCTACATCGCATAAAATCAATATCAAACGGAGTCCAAATGCCATGAAACTTTATGAAGATTTTTTATGGACTAGAAGGAACATAATGGGCCCTAACTGCACCTGGGGGGTGCTCCGAGGAGAGCCTAACCCACCAGGCGCGCCAGGAGGCCCAGGTGCAGTGGGTTGTGCCCACCTCAGGTACCCCAGGACCGCCTCTTTGCTCTATAAATACCCCAATATTCCCAAAACCCTAGGGGAGTCGACGAAATATTGATGCAGCCGCCGCCGAGTCTAGAACCACCAAATCCAATCTAGACACCATCTCGGATGGGGTTCACCACCTCCATTGGTGCCTCTCTGATGATGCGTGAGTAGTTCTTTGTAGACCTTCAGGTCCGTAGTTAGTAGCTAGATGGCTTCCTCTCTCTCTATCTCTCTCTCTTGATTCTCAATTGAATGGTCTCTTGGAGATCCATATGATGTAACTCTTTTTGCGGTGTGTTTGTTGGGATCTCTTTTATGCATGATTGCTTATAACCTCATATTTCTTATAACCTCGTATTTCTTCTCCGATGTTTGGGTTTATCCAATTGAACTTTGAGTTTATGATCCAATTGAACTTTGAGTTTATGGTCTCTTTTATGCATGATTGCTTATAACCTCGTATTTCTTCTCCGATGTTTGGGTTTTGTTTGGCTAACTTGATCTATTTATCTTGCAACGGGAAGAGGTGCTTTGTAATGGGTTCGATCTTACGATGCTTGATCCCAGTGACAGAAGGGGAACCGACATGTATGTATCGTTGCTACTCAGGATAAAACGATGGGTCTATCTCTACATAGATAGATCGTGTCTACATCATGTCATCGTTCTTATTGCATTACTCTGTTTCTCCATGAACTTAATACACTACATGCATGCTGGATAGCGGTTGATGTGTGGAGTAAGAGTAGTAGATGCAGGCAGGAGTCGGTCTACTAATCTTGGACGTGATGCCTATGTAATGATCATTGCCTGGATATCACCATGAGTATTTGAAGTTCTATCAATTTCCCAACAATAATTTGTTCACCCACCATTTGCTATTTCTCTCGAGAGAAGCCACTAGTGAAACCTATGGCCCCTAGGTCTCTTTCTCATATTATTTGCCTTTGCGATCTACTTTTATTTGCCTTTTATTTTCAGATCTACTAAACCAAAAACCCAAAAATACTTTGCTGCACTTTATTTTATTTGTGATCTATTTATTCAATCCATTACCACTTTCTCCCGTACACGCACCAATTTCTGGCACTGTTACATGAAAGGGATTGACAACCCCTTTAACATGTCGGGTTGCGAGTATTTTTTATTTGTGTGCAGGGGCTGTTTACGTTGTGTTGCTTGGTTCTCCTACTGGTTCGATAACCTTGGTTTCGTATCTTAGGGAAATACCTACCGCCATTGTGCTGCATCATCCCTTCCTCTTTGAAGAAATACCGACGTAGCTTCAAGCGACATCATGAGTGGCCAAGTGATGTATTCTTGAGGGAGGCCGGAATTTATAATGATTTCTATTATTTGGCAGAGAATGCCGGCCTCACTGCCTTCCTCCAAGATAAGTGTGAACAATACCTTCTACTCACAAACACCTTCGTGCAAAATTTTCACTTTTATCCTAGGAAATCACCACCCACGATAGAATTTCATTTATATGATGAGCATAAGGAGATGACGCTTTATGATTTTTGTGATGTTTGCAAATTACCTTATGAGGGCAGCATTAGTGAACCACGTCCTACAGACGTGGAAGACTTTATTGTTGAAACTACTATAGGGGAAGAGAGAGGGGTGTCGGAAGCGAGAGTGGCTAGCTTACATTTTCCTGTTTTACGCTATTATTCATTATTTGCTGGGAGATGTTCGATTGGTCGTGGGAGGAGTGGAGGCCTTAGTGCCCCTGACCTTGCTATTTTGCGCCATGCTTTATATTGTGATAGAACTTTTAGTTTGGGCGCCATTGTTGCTCGACGGTTAAACATAAACCGCTCGAAGGGTCCTATCTTTTGAGGCATCTATGCCTCCCGCCTTGCTAGACGTTTTGAGATACCCATTAGGCATGATGACAAGGAGGATATGTTGTTACCCTCTATATTTTTGAACTATAATAGTATGGTAGCACATGATTTTATTAAGAAAGACGATGATAAACGACTCCTCTACAACCTAGTATTTAGTTAGGGTACTTGTGATACTATTGCTCTCCCTGCACCTTCTTTGTTCGATATTTATTCAGGCAGGTACAATATTATGCCCGAGGACATCTGCAGATTTTGGGGTCTTTCAAAACCCCCAACACCCGAGCCAGCACCAGCACCTGCTCCGTACCAGGAGCCTGCTTATCAGTGGGATCCACAAGAGCTCGCCAACCAGTGGAACCCTCAGGACCCTCCGCCATAACGAGGAGAGGGTTATTTCGAGCCGTGGCCCTAGACCAACTTAGGCCAAAAGCCTAAGCTTGGGGGAGTACGTATTTCTCACCGACATTACATTCATGTTCACACACTCATTTTAGTTGTCGGTGTTCATACTTTTTCATTGTATTATCCATGCTAGTTTATTTTTCCTGCTTTCTTCTTGTCTGTTTGAAAAACTTTGAGAAAATAAAAAAATAGTCCTTGCTTCTTTTTAGATTTTCTTTCTAGTTTATTTTAGTAGTAGTATTAAAAGAGAACCCAAAAAGATTTCTCATTCTTCTTTTGCTTGTTGGGAGCTTTCCCATGTAAACACTTTTTCTCGTTCTTATTTTACTTTCTTTAGAAAAACAAAAACTCAAAAATATATTTTAGTGCGTTTCTTTGAAGTTCTTTTTCCTTTCTTTGGGTCGTAAGGAGAAGACCATGATGAAAATGTTGAGTGGCTCTCATATGCATTATTGTTAATCTAACAAAGAGCCCATATTACCTTGTCTTCTCCTTGGAATAAATGTTTGCAGATTCCAACTTAGTCCAATGCACGTGCACTCTTATTATTGTCCACACTGTTCGTTCATGCAAGTGAAAGGCAATAATGACGATATATGATGAAATGATTGAGATGGAGAAAAGCTGGCACAAACTCGACCTATTTTGTTTTTGTAAATATGATTAGCACATCGTTCTTGATTCAGCCCATTATGAATGAAACATGTTTGCAATGACAATTAGAGATTACAGTTACTCATGCCATGCTTAATTAGCTAGGAGTAGATAATGGTTTACCTTCCGTGCCAGCATGCTTTTAAAATGGTTATGATGTATTATGATAGGATGGTTGATAACCCACAAGTATAGGGGATCGCAACAGTTTTCGAGTGTAGATTATTCAACCCAAATTTATTGATTCGACACAAGGGGAGCCAAAGAATATTTACAAGTGTTAGCAGCTGAGTTGTCAATTCAACCACACCTGGAGATTAATTATCTGCAACAAAGTGATCAGTAGGAAAGTAGTATGATAGTTTTGATAGTAGTAGGAACAACATTAGTAACGGTAACAATGATAGCAATGATTTCGTAGGAAGTGTAACAGTAATAGTAGTAACTTAGAAAGAACAATATAAGAGAAATTCATAGGCATTGCATCGGTGGATTTTTTGGATGATATTCAACATATAACAGTCATAACCTAGGGCGAGACGACACTAGCTCTAGTTCATAAATATAATGTAGGCATGTATTTCGTAAATAGTCATACATGCTTATGGAAAGAACTTGCATGACAACTTTTTTCCTACCCTCCCGTGGCAGCTGGGTCCAATTGTAAACTAAAGGATATTAAGGCCTCCTTTCAATAGAGAACCGGAACAAAGCATTAACACATAGTGAATACATGAACTCCTCAAACTATGGTCATCATCAGAAAGTATCCCGGCTATTGTCACTCCGGGGTTTACGGATCCTAGCACGTAATAGGTGAATATAACTTGCAAGGTCGGATCTAGAACATAGATATAATGGTGATAACATAAACGGTTCATATCTGAAATCATTGCACCCAGGCCCAAAGTGATAAGCATTAAGCATGGCAAAATCACACAACATCAATCTCAGAACATAATGGATACTAGGGATCAAGCCCTAACAAAACTAACTCGATTACATGATGAATCTCATCCAACTCCTCATTGATTAGTGAGCCTACGCAGGAATTACTCACTCCTGGTGGGGAGCATCATGGAATTGGCGATGGAGAAGGGTTGGTGATGACGAAGATCAAAGATCCCCCTCTCCGGAGCCCCAAACGGACTCCAGATCTGGCCTCCCGATGAAGAACAGGAGGCGGCCGTGGCTCCATCTCATGAAACATGACAATTCTTTCTCCCTGTTTTTTCTGAAAATATGATTTTATAGGGTTGGAATCAGGGTCAGCAGGGCCACCAGGTGGGCACAACCCACCTGGGCGCGCCCGCTAGGAGGGGGGTGCCCCCTGGTGGGTTGTGCTCACCCAGGCCCCCCTCCGGTGGTTCTTGGCTCCAGTATTTTTCTTTTATTCCATAAAAATTATCCAAAAACTTTCGTGCCATTCGAGAACTTTTATTTCTACACAAAAACAACACCATGGCAATTCTGCTGAAAACAGCGTCAGTTCGGGTTAGTTCCATTCAAATCATACAAATTAGAGTCCAAAACGAGAGGAAAAGCATTAGGAAAAGTAGATACGACGGAGACACTCCCCTAAGCTTAAACCTTTGCTTGTCCTCAAGAAATTTAGTTGATAAACTGAAAGTGAAAAATAAAAACTTTTACGAACTCTTTTTCTCTTGTTTACATGGACAAGCTTAAGTAGCACCCAGGTTTTCAGCCAGGATCATGACTAACCATGTCGACAATAACTCTTAAAAATTATATTAACTCATATCAATGGCATAATCAACTACTGAGCAATAATAAAAATTATATTAAAAGTATGCACTTCACCACTAAGGAACTTATGGTGTTTCATAGCCTCAAAATCTAAGTACCGCGCGGGTAAGATAGGGTCATAAGGCCAAGGCGATACACCCAGCTCTCTTGCTAAACGTGAGGCATAAATCCCAGCATAAAAATAACCACTACCAGCATTGTGTTGCAATATGCGTGCAACAATTGCTCCAAGGCTATGACATATATCACCAGTGAGGGCAGTGTGTATGAGACTCAAGTCAGGAGCACAAAGTGTGCTACAGTCCTATTTGCCTACAATGCATTTTCCAGTAAATAGTGCAAAGTATTGAATTGAAGGGAAATGAATGCTCTTTATTCAACCTTGTGTCGCCCCTCTAGTCTCACCATATCAAAGGCTAGTCAAGAATATCTCATACTCAGATCTTGGTGGTTCGTCCAGCGAACCCCAAAATGGGATTTTGCAGTAATTAGAAAATGTCTCTAGAGGTAAAGTAAATGAATGGTCATACAATTTAAATGACACTCTCGACTCACGAAGATGAAATTTAAATCTTTAGTAAACGATTATGTGAGACTGAGTTATTGGTTGCACTTATATTCAATGTAGGGACTGAGCTCGGCGTTGTGAACATATTTCTCAAATTCTTCTTTAATACCTGCACGCGCCATAAAATCGTTGCATGGCCATAAACATGATTTGGTGGCGGCATCCCGTATGGAATTTTCAACGTAAGACCGACAGTCTGAGCTACTACTAGAGGATGCCTCTGAGGACCTACGCCTCGAAGAACTCCTTCCAAAGAGGTTCATCATATTTGCATACAATTTTCTGAAAATTTTCAGGTCACAAAATTTTTGTAAACAAGACTTTACAAGATTGATAGAAACTACTCATAGGGATGCATAGAGGCCATATCAAGCATTCAAACTACTTAGAACTCTAAGAAGTCATCATGCAAGCTCATCTACAGCAGCACCAAGAGTAGATAATTGGACCAACGGAGGAGTCACATACCAAGTAGAAATCCCCCAAAACAGTTTTGGAAACGGAGCTTCGAGCAAAGAGATTGAAATCCACGGGTTTGAGAGCAAGAACACGAGAGAGAGAGAGAGAGAGAGATCAATGGTGATTTTTTCTAGATGTAGGTGATGGCATGGGCTAAAGAGATATGTGTGGGGCCCATGTGGGGACCACAACCCACTAGGGCGCGCCTGGAGTTGTTGGTGCGCCCAGGTGGGTTGTGCCCACCTGGTGCACCCCCTCTGATGTTATTTGCACAAAAAATTCTTAAATATTCAGAAAAAATCATATAAAATTTTGAGGACATTCTGAGAACTTTTATTGTTGGGTCCTTTTTTATCGCACAGAAAATCCAGAAAACATGATAAACATGGCATTTTATTTTATTTAACTAAGAAAAACAAAAAAATAAAAGTAAGGATAGAAAGTGGTGCCTACTCAATTCATCGACTTCATACCCCTCAAAAATAATCCATTAATAAGGTTGGTCAAGTCTTATTAACAACCATTTTTGATTAGCATGAAACCGAAGAACTTTTGTAAAACACTAGGTTACCTCAACGGGGATATGCACGTCCCCAACAATTAGCATTTCATATTTCTTTTTGGAAGTAGGTAGATGTATTTGAAAACTTACAATAGTGAGTGTCGGAGATTTTTCAATAACATTAATACCATTCACTTGGAATTGTTTCTTCGGGAAGTGCACTGTATGCTCACTACCATTGATATGAAAGTGATCTTTCTTTTATTGCAATCAATAACAGCCCCTACAGTATTCAAAAAGGATCTACCAAGGATAATCGACATATTGTCGTCCTCGGGCATCTCAAGTATAAGAAAGTCTATTAAGATAGTAAAATTTGCAACAACAACGGGCACATCCTCACAAATACCGATTGGTATGGCAGTTGATTTGTCAGCCATTTGCAAGGATATTTTAGTAGGTATGAGTTTATTCAAATCAAGTCTTTTGTATAAAGAGAAAGGCATAACACTAACACCATCTCCTAAATCACACAAAGCAGTTTTCACATAATTTCTTTTAATGGAACAGGGTATAGTTGGTATTCCCGGATCTCCAAGTTTTTTAGGTACTCCATCCTTAAAAGAATAATTAGCAAGCATGGTGGAGATTTCAGCTTCCGGTATTTTTCTCTTATTGGTGATGATGTCTTTCATGTACTTTGCATAAGGGGCCATTTTTAAGATATCGGTCAAGAGGGTACGCAAAAAGATCGGCCTAATCATTTCAGCAAAGCGTTCAAATTCTTCATCATCCTTCTTCTTAGTTGATTTAGGTGGAAAGGGCATAGGTTTTTGAACCCATGGTTCTCTTTCCTTACCATGTTTCCTAGCAACAAAGTCTCTTTTATCGTATTTTTTATTCTTGGGTTGTGGGTTATAAGATCAACAACTCGTTCTATTTCAACATCATTATCTGGTTCTTTATTATTTGTTTGAGTGTCTTCATGAACCTCATCATCATATTTTTCATTATCAGTATGTGAGTGTTCATTACCAGATTGAGTTTCAGGATCAGAAATAGAAACATCATTATTAGCTTTAGGAGGTTTTTCTATCTCGGGTTCACTAGAGGTATGCAAAGTCCTATCATTTATCCTTTTCTTCTTATTTTTGGTAGGACTAGGTGCATTTGTGTTATGTCTTTGAGAGTCTTGTTCAATCCTTTTTGGGTGTCCCTCATGGTATAGTGGTTCCTGAGTCATTTTACCTCCTCTTGTTGCTACTCTAACAGCAAAGTCATTTATATTATTGTTCATTTGATCAAGCAATTCTCTTTGAGATTTAGCAACTTGTTCTAGTTGAGTTTGAACCATAGAGGCATGTTTTCCTACACCTCTAACATCATTTGAAATTATAAATAACAAGTCACTTAAGCGAGCAATCATATCAGAATTGTATTTCAATTGTTTCATAACATTTGCATTGAAGTGATCTTGTTTTCTAATGTAGTTATCAAACTCATAAAGGCATTGACTAGGATGCATATTATAAGGATTGTCATTATCATTGAATTTCATTAAAGAACTTACCTCTACCACCTTAGGTGGCGGTGGTGTTTCAATATCATGTATTTCTTTGATAGGAGGTAAATTTTTGACATCCTCAGCTTTAATACCTTTTTCCTTCATACATTTCTTCGCCTCTTGCATATATTCAGGACTAAGATATAAGATACCCCTCTTCTTCAGAGTGGGTTTAGGCGGTGGTTCGGGAAGATTCCAATCATCATAATTTTTCAATATGTTATTCAATAATTCTTCAGCTTGTTCAACAGTTCGTTCCATGAAAACACAACCAGCACAACTATCTAGGAAGTCCCTAGAAGCATCGGTCAGTCGATTATAGAAGATATGAAGTATTTAATTTTTCTTGAGAGGATGAGCAGGCAAAGCATTCATCAATTGGAGAAGCCTCCCCCAAGATTGTGGGAGACACTCTTCTTCAATTTGCATAAAGTTAAATATTTCCTGTAAGGCAGCTTGTTTCTTATGAGTAGGAAAATATCTTTTAGAGAGGTAGTAAATCATATCCCGTGGACTACGCACACAACCAGGAGCAAGAGTATTATACTAAGTCTTAGCATCACCCTTTAATGAGAATGGAAATAATTTGAGAATATAATAGTAGCAAATTTTCTCATCATGAGAAAATAGGGTGGCTATGTCATTCAACTTAGTAAGGTGTACCACAACAGTTTCAGTCTCATAACCATGCAAAGGATCATATTCAACCAAGTAATTAACTCTAGGTCTACAGAGAATTCATAATCCTTATCATCAACAAGAATAGTCGAAGTAGCAAACTTAGAATCACATTTCATTCTAGCACTCAAACATTTTTATTTCAGTTTGCATAATAATTTCTTAAGATCACCCCTATCATTGCAGAAAAAAAGTCTCTAGTTGTCTCCTCATCCATAACATAACCTTCTGATATCTTAGGCAATTCATATCTAGGAGGACTAGGTCTAATAGGTGTCTCAAGATTTTCATATTTAGGTATTTCAGAAGTTTCAGTAATTTCATTCTCTTTAGCTCTAGTAATTTGTTCATCAAGAAAATCACCTAGTGGCACACCATCATCAAGCGAGGTACTAGCATCACCATAAGAATTATCCATAGCAGAAGTAACATCATCAATAACTTGCAACATGTTAGAGTTAATAGCATAGGGTGGTGTTGCAAGTTTACTCAAAATAGAAGGTGAATCAAGTGTAGAGCTAGATGGCAGTTCCTTACCTCCCCTCGTCTTAGAGGGAAATATCTTAGTCTTGGTATCCTTCAGATTCTTCATAGTGATAAATTGATAATAATCCCAAGTGATTCAACAAATATAGCTATGCTCCTCAAAATGGCTCCAGAAAAAGGTCTTGATAACCCACAAGTGTAGGGGATCGCAATAGTTTTCGAGGGTAGAGTATTTAACCCAAATTTATTGATTCGGCACAACGGGAGCCAAAGAATATTTGCAAGTGTTAGCAGCTGAGTTTTCAATTCAACCACACTTGAAGATTAATTATCAGCAGCAAAGTGATCAGTAGCAAGGCAGTATGATAGTTTTGATAGTAGTAAGAACGACAATAGTAACGGTAACAATGATAGCAATGATTTTGTAGCAAGTGTAACAGTGACAGTAGCAGTACTAACTTAGCAAGAACAATATAAGAGAAATTCATAGGCATTGGATTGGTGGATTCGTTGGATGATATTCATCATATAACAGTCATAACCTAGGGCGATATGACTCTAGCTCAATTTTATAAATATAATGTAGGCATGTATTTTGTAAATAGTCATACATGCTTATGGAAAGAACTTGCATGGCATCTTTTGTCCTACCCTCCCGTGGCAGCGGGGTCCAATTGGAAACTAAGGGATATTAAGGCCTCCTTTTAATAGAGAACTGGAACAAAGCATTAACACATAGTGAATACATGAACTCCTCAAACTACGATCATCACCGGAAAGTATCCCGGCTACTGTCACTCCAGGGTTTACGGATCATAACACGTAATAGGTGAATATAACTTGCAATATCGGATATAGAATATAGATATAATGGTGATAACATAAACGGTTTAGATCTGAAATCATGGCACCTGGGCCCAAAGTGACAAGCATTAAGCATGGCAAAGTTATATCAACATCAACCTCAGAACATAATGGATACTAGGTATCAAGCCCTAACAAAACTAACTCGATTACATGATGAATCTTATCCAACTCCTGACCCACCAGCGAGCCAACGAAGAAATTACTCACTCCCGATGGGGAGCATCATGGAATTGGCGATGGAGAAGGGTTGGTGATGACGAAGATCGAAGATCCCCCTCTCCAGAGCCCCAAACGGACTCCAGATCTGGCCTCCCGATGAAGAACAAGAGGCGGCGGTGGCTCCGTGATACGTCTCCAACATATCTATAATTTTTGATTGCTCCATGCTATATTATCCACTGTTTTGGACATTATTGGGCTTTATTATCCACTTTTATATTATTTTTGGGATCAACCAATTAACCGGAGGCCCAGCCCAGAATTGTTGTTTTTTTGCCTGTTTTAGGGTTTCGAAGAAAAGGAATATGAAACGGAGCGAAAACCCTAATTCCACTGCTGTAACATTTTGTATCCACGAGATCCCATCTTGGGGCCTGTTCCGGAGCTCCGCCAGAGGGGGCATCGATCACGGAGGGCTTATACATCAAGACCATAGCCTCTCCGATGAAGTGTGAGTAGTTTACTTCAGACCTACGGGTCCATAGTTAGTAGCTAGATGGCTTCTTCTCTCTTTTTGGATCTTAATACAATGTTCTCCCCCTCTCCTGTGGAGATCTATTCGATGTAATCTTCTTTTTAAGGTGTGTTTGTTGAGACCGATGAATTGTGGGTTTATGATCAAGTCTATCTATGAATAATATTTGAATCTTCTCTGAATTCTTTTATGTATGATTGGTTATCCTTGCAAGTCTCTTCGAATTATCAGTTTGGTTTGGCCTACTAGATTGATCTTTCTTGCAATGGGAGAAGTGCTTAGCTTTGGGTTCAATCTTGTGGTGTCCTTTCCCGGTGACAGTAAGGGCAGCAAGGCATGTATTGTATTGTTGCCATCGAGGATAACAAGATGGGGTTTTCTTCATAATGCATGAGTCTATCCCTCTACATCATGTCATCTTGCTTAAGGCGTTACTCTGTTTTTAACTTAATACTCTAGATGCATGCTGGATAGCGGTCGATGAGTGGAGTAATAGTAGTAGATGCAGGCAGGAGTCGGTCTACTTGTCTCGGACGTGATGCCTATATACATGATCATACCTAGATATTCCCATAACTATGCTCAATTCTGTCGATTGCTCAATAGTAATTTGTTCACCCATCGTAGAATACGTATGCTCTTGAGAGAAGCCACTAGTGAAACCTATGGCCCCCGGGTCTATCTTTATCATATCAATCTCCTACTACTTAGTTATTTACTTTGCTATTTACTTTTCCTTTATTTTACTTTGCATCTTTATCATAGAAATACCAAAAATATTATCTTATCATATCTATCAGATCTCACTCTCGTAAGTGGCCCTATAGGGATTGACAACCCCTATTTCCGTTGGTTGCGAGGATTTATTTGTTTTGTGCAAGTGCGAGGGACTCGCGCGTAGCCTCCTACTAGATTGATACCTTGGTTCTCAAAAACTGAGGGAAATACTTACGCTACTTTGCTACATCATCCCTTCCTCTTCGGGGAAAACCAACGCAGTGCTAAAAGAGGTAGCACTCCGCCTCGTGAAACATGATGATTCTTTCTCCCTGATTTTTCTCTGAAAATAGGATTTTATAGGGTTGGGATCAGGGTCTGCGGGGCCACCAGGTGGGCACAACCCACCTGGCCGCGCCAGGAGGGGGGCGCACCCTAGTGGGTTGTGCTCACCCAAGCCCCCCCTCCGGTGGTTCTTGGCTCCAGTATTTTTCTTTTATTCCATAAAAATCTCCAAAATATTTCGTGCCATTTCGAGAACTTTTATTTCTGCACAAAAACAACACCATGGTAGTTCTGCTAAAAACAACGCTAGTCCGGGTAAGTTTCATTCAAATCATGCAAATTAGAGTCCAAAACAAGAGGAAAAACGTTAGGAAAAGTAGATACGCTAGAGATTTATCAATGGTATCCTCCTGTGAGTGATTCAAGTGGCTTGACTTGGCACATGTTCACGCATGTAGTTGAATCAAAAACAACATAGCCTCCATGTTATTTATGTTCATGGTGATTTATATCCTACTCATGCTTGCACTCAATGTTGGTTTACCTCAATGCATGTTTATGACCATTGTCGCTCTCTAGTTGGTCGCTCCTCAATCTTTTGCTAGCCTTCACTTGTACTAAGAGGGAATACTGCTTGTGCATCCACTTCCATAAACCAAAAATTGTTCCATATGAGTCCATCGTACCTACCTTTATGCGGTATTTACCTGTTGTTCCAAGTAAATTTGCATGTGCCAAACTTTAAACCTTCAAATAATAATCTGTTTTGTATGCCCGAATCGCTTATGTTGCGACTGGGGGCTATCAGTATCTTCCATGCTAGGTGGGTTATTCTCACAATGAGTGTTTATTCACTTGTCATTCATGAGAAAGTGGATGGTATTCGAGATGCCCAGTTCCGTGCTCGAAATCAAATCAAAATATAATAATAAAAGAAAACTCCCCTAGGGTTGTTGTTGGTATGGACGGTACCCGTGGATTCGGCTAGCCGTGGAGTGTGATTTTTGGTGGAGGGGGAGTTAAAACTTTACCATTCTGTTTGAGAACCGCCTATAATGTATCTAGCATGGAAGATACTGAGATCTCTTGGTTGTTATGTTGATAATGAAAGCATACCGCTCAAAATTTTGTTCATCTCCATTTTAAAAGCTTCGAACTCTAGCACCTCTGCAAATCACTGCATCCCGCTGTGAAGGGTCTATCTATTTACTTTTATTGTGGAGTCATCATGCTCTTAAAAAAGCACCAGTTAGAGAGCACCACTGTCATTTATATGCTTTAATTTTATTTGATGTTGAGTATGAGTGTGACTGGATCCCTTTTGCCATGAATTATAATGTCTAGTCAGTCCTTGATCTTCAAGGGTGCTTAGCATTTACGTTTTGCGGTTTCAGAAAGGGCTAGCAACATACCATTCTGTCATATCATATCATGATTGTTTTGAAAAAGTGTTGTCATATGAGATTTATTATTATTGCTCGCTAGTTGATTGTGCCATTGATATGAGTAAATGTGAGACCTAAATGTTACTGTGAATATGATTAGTTCATAATCTTTGATGAAAACCCGAATATTGGCTAGACATATTTGCAAAAACAAGATCAAACCGAGTTTGTAAAAGTTTTTCATTGTCGCTTTTAGTTTATTAACTGAGTTGCTCGAGGACAAGAAATGGGTTAAGGTTGGGGGAGTTAATATGTCTCCATCGTACCTACTTTTCCAAACTCTTTTGCCCTTGTTTTGGAATCTAATTTGCATGATTTGAATGGAACTAACCCGGACTGACGCTGTTTTCAGCAAAATTTCCATGGTGTTATTTTTGTGCAGAAATAAAAGTTCTTGGATTGACCTGAAAATTTACGGAGAATATTTTTGGAATATATTAAAAACACTGGCGCAAGAATTAACCAGAGGGGGTCCACCCAGAGGCCACAAGCCAGGGGGCTCCCCCTGGGGCGTGCTTAGAGGGCTTGTGGGCCCCCCTGGACCTCCTCCGACCTCAACTCCAACTCCATATAACCCTATTCATGGAGGAAAAATCAGAAAGAAGGATTCATCGCCTTTTACGATACGAAGCCGCTGCCGTCTCTTGTTTTTCACCGGGAGGGCTGATCTGGAGTCCGTTTGGGGCTCCGAAGAGGGGGATTCGTCGCCATCATCATCACCAACCTTCCTCCATCACGAATTTCATGATGCTCACCGACATGCATGAGTAATTCAATCGTAGGCTTGCTGGACGGTGATGGGTTGGATGAGATTTATCGTGTAACCGAGTAAGTTTTGTTAGGGTTTGATCCCTAATATCCACTATGTTCTGAGATTGATGTTGCTATGACTTTGCTATGCTTAATGCTTATCACTAGGGCCCGTGTGCCATGATTTCAGATCTAAAGCTATTATGTTTTCATGAATATATTTGTGTTTTTGATCCTATCTTGCAAATTGCAGACGCCTATTACGAGTTATGATCTGCATACCCCAAAGGTGACAATAATTGGGATTCTTTTCAGTTGTCAGTGTTCTAGGAACGGGGGTATCCAGACTTGCCTACCTGCGGCCCACGGCGTGGCTCCGTCGATGGCCTGGTACGGCCCAACTTCAACATCAACAACTAAAGACCCTCGCGAGGCAGACGACACGAAGACCTCCACGAGGGGCGGCCTCCTCATGCTGGCTCCTGAGGAGCGGAGATTTCTATGCAAGGTTCACCTCGCGAGGTTCGGATGACGTGAGTCACGACGACCAAGGCCAGGCAGGCGCCAGCAGGCTCAGCGTGCCAGTTTCCTCTTTGGTGCTAAGGAGGCAAGCGCAGGCACGGAGTCTCGAGGGGTCAAGCAAAGGTTTCCATTCCGGTGCAACAAGACCAAGACCCGCCAGGATGGCAGGACGGAGGTCATCGCTAAGCCCACCGCGGTGTCACCACCAGAGGCTTTTGCAAACGAAGACTATTTTTGTTAGGATAGCATGTACTAGTTGTGTACCTTCAAATTTGGCAATTGTGGGATCCCTTCCCGCCTTCATTTGGGAGGAGGACCAAGGACACTATAAATAGGACCTAGCCACCACCATAGACGAGGGGTCATTCAGATCATCCTCACACCCACCACCTCATCGAGCACAAGAACACCTCTCCTCCTGAGGTAGTTCTCCACTATACTAGTTCATCCTCGGCCCCTCGAGGCCAATCCACCACAAAGCAGGAGTAGGATTTTACACCGCAAGGCGGCCCGAACCTGGGTAAACTACCGTGTCTCTTGTCCATTTAGTTTGTCGAGCTAGGCTCTGAGATTAGTGAGCGGGTAGACTGGGGAGGATGAGTTCTTCGCACGCACCCCAGAGTTTGAACCTCTCAACAGTCTGCGGAACCCGAAATCCGACATTTGGCACGCCAGGTCGGGGTCCGTCGGGGCTTCTCCTCTTCCAGCTGATCCACCGTTGTTCTGTTGTCCCCATGGCTGACAATCTAAGGGCTCATATCGAGCACTGGGCTACTTGGCCTGCCCAGGCATTGCCGTACGCCCAAGAAGATCTCGACTCCTCGCTCCTGGCGGCCTGCATGCCGCCCAACGCTGTCGGACGTGGGCGGCGCGGGCCGGCATCGTCCGCCCTCGCACCACAACATGCGCACGCCACCACACGATCTTCAAGCTATGCCGCGGCAATGACGCCACACACTCGCCGGGAGCACGCGAACATGCGAGCCACGCTCATCATGACGCGAGAGCTGCTACACTGCAGGTTGGCGGAGGGCAGCCGCGACGCCCTGCAGGAGAGGGTCGCCGAGCTGCTTGATGCCGCCTGCAGGGGTGTGGCGCCCTTCTACACCCTGCCCATGCCGCAGGCTGTGGCACGGGTGCGCGTCGGTCCCCGCCTAGCCCGCTCGTTCCCCGGGACGCCCTAGTGAACCGACGTCATCAATGGGGCCTGCAGCGCCGCCCATGCTATCATGATTGTGCCGCCCCAGGCGAGGCAAGCTTGGGCGGTCCCTCCTGGGGCCGTGCCGGGATGCTGCCCCGCGGTCATCAGGGCCTGGCGCGGGGCCTGATAGCCCATGACGCAGGGCACCCAGGCGATGGCCCTGACGCGGCAACTTTAGACTCCTACATGTCCCCCATGATGGACCTGACATACCCGGCGGGGAAGGCCCGGCCCATTCCCCGAGCCAGGTCGAGTAGCGGGGACACAGGAGGTTGAGGTTTGCTATGAGCCACCCAGAAGCTTCGCCGACCCCTTCAATGACAACAACCGCTGGGTACAGCCGATATCTTAGGAGCATGCTTACGCTAACCATGGACCGCAGGTGAACCAGGCCACAGCAGCGGCCAGAGACCCTAGGGTGATGGCTCCGCTCCAGGCGGGAGAAGCGCACTGGGGGGCTACGCGGGAGGAGCCCGGAGCCAGGGCCTCCCCCGCGCCGCATGGAGTAAGGCACCGCACGCAGGTAGGTCCTCTGCCGGGGAAGGTGTTGGCGAGCCCTTTCCCTTGGCGGAGGGCCCGCGGTCGCCGAGGGTGCCACCAGCGTCCCCCTTGCCCCTTTGTCTAATCCTGGTTTCCGGATGCCCCAACAGTGGTCGGGGGAGGCGCATGGCGGGGCCCTCGTCAGGCGACATGAAGCAAGGCCCACGCCTGTGAAGGTCTCCGCTCATGACACTCTCACGTAATAAGGAGTGTGTCGGTGTTCTGGGAACGGGGGTACCCAGACTTGTCGACCTCCGGCCCACGGTGTGGCTCCATCGACGACCTGGTACGACCCAGCTTCAACATCAACAACTCAAGACCCTCGCGAGGGGCCAAGCCTCGTGAGGTGGACGACACCAAGACCTCCACGAGGGGCGGCCTCCTCAGGGTGGCTTCCGGGGATCGGAGATTTCTATGCAAGGTTCACCTCGCGAGGTTCAAATGATGTGAGCCGTGACGATTAAGGCCAGGTGGGCACCGATGGGCGCAGCGTGCCAGTTTCCTCATTGGTGCTAAGGAGGCAAGCGCAGGCGTGGAGTCTCGAGGAATCTAGCAAAGGTTTCCATTTTAGTTCAACAAGACCAAGACCGCTAGGACGGCAGGATGGAGGTCATCACCGAGCCCACTGCGGCGTCACCACCAGAGACTTTTGCAGGCGATGACTACTTTTGTCAAGATAGCATGCACTAGTTGTCTCCCTTCAAATTTGCCATTGTGGGATCCCTTCCCGCCTTCATTTGGGAAGAGGACCAAGGCCACTATAAATAGGACTTAGCCACCACCATAGAGAGGGTCAACGGGTCATTTAGATCATCCTCACACCCACCAGTTCATCGAGCACAAGAACACCTCTCCTCCTGAGGTTGTTCTCCACTATACTAGTTCATCCTCAGCCCCTCGAGGCCAATCCACCACAAAGCAGGAGTAGGTTTTACACTACAAGGTGGCCCGAACCTGGGTTAATCGCTGTCTCTTTCCGATTCGGTTCTTCGAGCTAGGCCATGAGATTAGCGGGAGGGCAGACTGGGGAGGACGAGTTCTTCACACGCACCCCAGAGTTCGAACCTCTCAAGGGTCCGCGGAACCTGAAATCCAACATTTGGCATGCCAGGTAGGGGTGCGTCAGAGCCTCTCCTCTTCTAGCCGATCCACCGCCGTCCCGTCGTCCCCACGGCTAACAATCCGAGGGCTCATATCAAGCACTGGGCTGCTTGGCCTGCCCAGGCAGTGCCGTACGCCCAAGAAGATCTCCACTCTGCACTCTTGGCGGCCCGCATGCCGCCCAACGCCATTGGACGCGGGCGGCATGGGTCGGCGCCATCCGCCCTCGCGCCGCAACGTGCGCGCGCTGCCACAGGATCTTTGAGCTACGCCGCGGCAATGGCGCCACACACTCGCCGGGAGCAGGCGAACATCCGATCCACGCTCATCATAGCGCGAGAACAGCTGCGTTGTAGGCTGGCAGAGGGCGGCCGCTATGCCCTGCTAGAGATGGTCGCTATCGGCGTCCAGGGAATGGGGGTACCCAGACTTGCCTGTCTGCGGCCCACGGCGTGGCTCCATCAGCGGCCCAGTACGGCCCAGTTTCAGTAGCAATGACTCAAGACCCTCGCGAGGGGCCAAACCTCGTGAGGCGGACGATGCCAAGACCTCCCTGGGGGCGGCCTCACTGGGCTGGCTCCCCAGGAGCGGAGATATCAAGGCAAGGAGCACCTCGCGAGGTTCACATGACGTGAGCCATGACGACCAAGACCAGGCGGGCGCCAGCGGGTGTAGTGTACTGATACGTCTTCGTCGTATCTACTTTTCCAAACACTTTTGCCCTTGTTTTGGACTCTAACTTGCATGATTTGAATGGAACTAACCCAGACTGACGCTGTTTTCAGCAGAATTGCCATGGTGTTATTTTTGTGCAGAAATAAAAGTTCTCGGAATGACCTGAAAATCAACGAAGAATTATTTCGGAATATATAATTGCTACCTGCGTTGGTTTTTCCCTGAAGAGGAAGGGATGATGCAGCAGAGTAGCGTAAGTATTTCCCTCAGTTTTCGAGAACCAAGGTATCAATCCAGTAGGAGGCTACGCGTGAGTCCCTCGTACTTGCACAACACAAATAAATCCTCGCAACCAACACGATAAGGGGTTGTCAATCCCTACACGGCCACTTACGAGAGTGAGATCTGATAGATATGATAAGATAATATTTTTGGTATTTTCATGATAAAGATGCAAAGTAAAGTAAAAGCAAAGTAAATAACTAAGTATTGGAAAATTAATATGATGAAGATAGACCCGGGGGCCATAGGTTTCACTAGTGGCTTCTCTCAAGAGCATAAGTATTCTACGGTGGGTGAACAAATTACTGTTGAGCAATTGACAGAATTGAGCATAGTTATGAGAATATCTAGGCATGATCATGTATATAGGCATCACGTCCAAGACATGTAGACCGACTCCTGCCTGCATCTACTACTATTACTCCACTCATCGACTGCTATCCAGCATGCATCTAGAGTATTAAGTTAATGAAAACAGAGTAACGCCTTAAGCAAGATGACATGATGTAGAGGGATAAACTCATGCAATATGATGAAAACCCCATCGTGTTATCCTCGATGGCAACAATACAATACATGCCTTGCTGCCCCTACTATCACTGGGAAAGGACACCGCAAGATTGAACCCAAAGATAAGCACTTCTCCCATTGCAAGAAAGATCAATCTAGTAGGCCAAACCAAAGTGATAATTCGAAGAGACTTGCAAAGATAACCAATCATACATAAAAGAATTCAGGGAAGATTCAAATACTGTCCATAGATAGACTTGATCATAAACCCACAATTCATCGGTCTCAACAAAGACAATGCAAAAAGAAGATTACATCGAATAGATCTTCACAAGAGAGGGGGAGAACATTGTATTGAGATCCAAAAAGAGAGAAGAAGCCGTCTAGCTAATAACTATGGACCCGTAGGTCTAAGGTGAACTACTCACACTTCATCGGAGGGGCTATGGTGATGATGTAGAAGCCCTCCGTGATGGATACCCCTCTAGCGGAGCTCCGGAACAGGCCCCAAGATGGGATCTCATGGATATAGAAATTTGCGGCGGTGGAATTAGGGTTTTGGCTCCGTATCTGATCGTTTGGGGGTACGTAGGTATATATAGAAGGAAGGAGTACGTCGGTTGAGCAACAGGGGGCCCACGAGGGTGGAGGGCACGCTTGGGGGGGGTAGGCGCGCCCCCTACCTCGTGGCCTCCTCTTTTGTGTCTTGACATAGGGTCCAAGTCTCCTAGATCATGTTCGGTAAGAAAATCACGTTCCCGAAGGTTTTCATTCCGTTTGGACTCCGTTTGATATTCCTTTTCTTCGAAACCCTAAAATAGGCAAAAAACAGCAATTCTGGGTTGGGCCTCCGGTTAATAGGTTAGTCAATAATATAAAAGTGGATAATAAAGCCCAATAATGTCCAAAATAGTAGATAATATAGCATGGAGCAATCAAAAATTATATATATGTTGGAGACGTATCAAGCATCCCCAAGCTTAATTCCTGCTCGTCCTGGAGTAGGTAAATGATAAAAAACAGAATTTTTGATGCGGAGTGCTACTTGGCATAATTTTAATGTAATTCTTCTTAATTTTGGTATGAATATTCAGATCCGGAAGATTCAAGATAAAAGTTCATATTGACATAAAAATAATAATACTTCAAGCATACTAACTAAGCAAGTATGTCCTCTCAAAATAACATGGCCAAAGGAAGTTCATACCTACAAAATCATATAGTTTATTCATGCTCCATTTTCATCACACAAGAATGCTCTCATCATGCACAACCCCGATGACAAGCCAAGCAATTGTTTCATACCTTAGTAATCTCAAACCTATAAACTTTCACGCAATACATGAGCGCGAGCCATGGATATAGCACTATGGGGGGAATAGAATATGATGATGGGGGTTATGTGGAGAAGAAAAAAAAGGAGAAAGTCTCACATCAATGAGGCTAAGCAATGGGCTATGGAGATGCCCATCGATTGATGTTAATGCAAGGAGTAGGGATTGCCATGCAACAGATGCACTAGAGCTATAAATGTATGAACGCTCAACAAAATAAACTAAGTGGGTGTGCATCCAACTTGCTTTCTCACGAATACCTAGGGCACTTGAGGAGGCCCATTGTTGGAATATACAAGCCAAGTCCTATAATGAAAAATTCCCACTAGTATATGAAAGTGACAAAACAAAAGACTCTCTATCATGAAGATTATGGTGCTACTTTGAAGCACAAGTGTGGAAAAAGGATAGTAGCATTGTCCCTTCTTTATATATATATATATATATTTGGCCTTTATTTTTTATTTTTATTTGGACTTTTTTTATTTGGGACAATGCTCTATGAATGATGATCATCACACTTCTATTTATTTACAACTCAATGATTACAACTCGATACTTAGAACAAGATATGACTCTATATGAATGCCTCCGGCGGTGTACCGGGATATGCAATGAACCAAGAGTGACATGTATGAAAGAATTATGGACGATGGCTTTGCCACAAATACTATGTAAACTACATGATCATGCTAAGCAATATGACGATGATGAATGTGTCATGATGAACGGAATGGTGGAAAGTTGCATGGCAATATATCTCGGAATGGCTATGGAAATGCCATAATAGGTAGGTATGGTGGCTGTTTTGAGGAAGATATAAGGAGGTTTATGTGTGAAAGAGCGTATCATATCACGGGTTTTGGATGCACCGGCGAAGTTTGCACCAACTCTCAATGTGAGAAAGGCAATGCACGGTACCGAAGAGGCTAGCAATGATGGGAGGGTGAGAGTGCGTATAATCCATGGACTCAACATTAGTCATAAAGAACTCACATACTTATTGCAAAAATCTACAAGTCCTCAAAAAGCAAAGCACTACGCTCATGCTCCTAGGGGGATAGATTGGTAGGAAAAGACCATCGTTCGTCCCCGACCGCCACCCATAAGGAAGACAATCAAATAACACCTCATGTTTCAAATTTGTTACACAGCGTTTACCATACGTGCATGCTATGGGACTTGCAAACTTCAACACAAGCATTTCTCAAATTCACAACGACTCAACTAGCACGACTTTGATATTATTACCTCCATATCTCAAAACAATCATCAAGCA
The DNA here is from genome assembly GCF_018294505.1 of Triticum aestivum. Lineage (NCBI taxonomy): Eukaryota > Viridiplantae > Streptophyta > Magnoliopsida > Poales > Poaceae > Triticum > Triticum aestivum. The sequence goes on from NC_057794.1 coordinate 166,631,902, forward strand.
TCAAACTTCTCTTAGTATTCAAAACACTCATAAGAAAAAAAATTATTCATCTTGAACACCTAGCATATTAGGATTATTTAAGCAAATTACCATGCTATTTAAGACTCTCAAAATAATCTAAGTGAAGCATGAGAGATCAATATTTTCTATAAAACAAATCCACCACCGTGCTTTAAAAGATATAAGTGAAGTACTAGAGCAAAACTATATAACTCAAATGGTATAAGTGAAGCACATAGAGTATTCTAACAAATTCCAAATCATGTATGGCTCTCTCAAAAGGTGTGTACAGCAAGGATGATTTTGGTACACTAACAAATAAAGACTCAAATAATACAAGACGCTCCAAGCAAAACACATATCATGCGGTGAATAAAAATATAGCTCCAAGTAAAGTTACCGATAGAAGTAGACGAAAATAGGGGATGCCTTCCGGGGAATCCCCAAGCTTTGGCTTTTATGTTTCCTTAGATTATCTTGGAGGTGCCATGGGCATCCCCAATCTTAGTATCTTGCCACTCCTTGTTCCATAATCCATCAAATCTTTACCCAAAACATGAAAACTTCACAACACAAAACTCAAAGTAGAAAATCTTGTGAGCTCCGTTAGCGAAAGAAAACAAAAGACCACTTCAAGGTACTGTAATGAACTCATTATTTATTTATATTGGTGTTAAACCTACTGTATTCCAACTTATATATGGTTTATAAACTATTTTACTAGTCATATATTCATCAAAATAAGCAAACAACACACGAAAAACAGAATCTGTCAAAAACAGAACAGTATGTAGTAATCTGTAGCTAGCGCAAGATCTGGAACCCCAAAAATTCCAAAATAAATTTATGGACGTGAGGAATTTATCTATTAATCCTATTCAAAAATAATTAACTAAATAGAACTTTCCAAATAAAAATGACAGCAGTTCTCGTGAGCGCTAAAGTTTCTGTTTTTTACAGCAAGATATCAAGACTTTCCCCAAGTCTTCCCAACGGTTCTACTTGGCACAAACACTAATTAAACACAAAAAACACAATATAAACAGAGGCTAGATAAATTATTTATTACTAAACAGGAGAAAAAAACAAGGAATAAAAATAAAATTGGGTTGCCTCCCAACAAGCGCTATCGTTTAACGCCCCTAGCTAGGCATAAAAAGCAAGGGTAGATCTAGGTATCGCCATCTTTGGTAGGCAATTCTTCAATGAGGCATCTACCATCTTTAGGAATTTCTTTCTTTTTATTGATTATCGAACTTTTAGGCACAAGATCGAAAAATCATGTGTAACAAATGGTTCCTTAATGATAGAAAAAAGATTGGGATGAATACTTATAGATTTGAGATCCGCAGTTTCCTTACTAGAGGATTCACCCTTATTTTTAGGAACATACATAAGCTTGGCAATTTTAGTAGGAGGACTTGGAGTATTCTTTACAGAAGAAAAAGCGGTTCCCAAGTTGGTAATAATATCCTCAAGTTTATCAATCCTAGTGGAATCATGATTTATTTTTTCATTAACTTTGGGTTCCTTCTCTTTAATATTTTTCAAAGTGACTCCTACTTTGGATCCATATTGGAAGATTCGGTTGTGGATCTTTTTATCCAAATTTTCAATTAACACTACGGTAGCAACCTTATTTTCAATAATTTCGAGCCTTTGCATTACATGCTCCAAAGTTAATACAGTTCCATTAACCAAAAGAGGAGGTGAGCCAAACAAATCTATCATAGCATTATAGGAATCAAAAGTATGGCTAACCAAGAAGTTCCCTCCTGTAATAGTATCAAGGACATATCTATGCCAAGGAGTAACGCCTACATAAAACTTGCGAAGAAGAACGTAAGTAAATTGCTTCCTGGTAGACCTATTTTGAGCATTGCAAATTCTATACCAAGCGTCTTCTAGATTTTCTCCCTCCCTTTGCTTAAAATTTAGAATTTCATTCTCGGGAGACAACGGAGAAGATAAGGGGCTAGCCATAACAACAAGCAAACGGAAAAGAGGCGAACGGAAAAAGAGAGGGAGGATAGAGAGATAGAGAGGGCGAATAAAACGGCAAGGGTGAAGTGGGGGAGAGGAAAACGAGAGGAAAATGGAAAATAATGTAATGCGGGAGATAGGGATTGTGATGGGTACTTGGTATATTGACTTTTGCGTAGACTCCCCGGCAACAGCGCCAGAAATCCTTCTTTCTACCTCTTGAGCACTGGATTGGTTTTTCCCCGAAGAGGAAGGGATGATGCAGTAGAGTAGCGTAAGTACTTCCCTCAGTTTTTGAGAACCAAGGTATCAATACAGTAGGAGGCTACGTGCGAGTCCCTCGTACCTGCACAAAACAAATAAATCCTCGCAACCAACGCGATAAGGGGTTGTCAATCCCTACGCGGCCACTTATGAGAGTGAGATCTGATAGATATGATAAAATAATATTTTTGGTATTTTCATGATAAAGATGCAAAGTAAAATAAAAGCAAAGTAAAAACCGAAATAAATAACTAAGTATTGGAAGATTAATATGATGAAGATAGACCCGGGGGCCATAGGTTTCACTAGTGGCTTATCTCAAGAGCATAAGTATTCTACGGTGGGTTAACAAATTACTGTTGAGCAATTGACAGAATTGAGCATAGTTATGAGAATATCTAGGCATGATCATGTATATAGGCATCATGTCCAAGACAAGTAGACCGACTCCTGCCTGCATCTACTACTATTACTCCACTCATCGACCGCTATCCAACATGCATCTAGAGTATTAAGTTAATGAAAACAGAGCAACACCTTAAGCAAGATGACATGATGTAGAGGGATAAACTCATGCAATATGATGAAAACCCCATCTTGTTATCCTCGATGGAAACAATACAATACGTGCCTTGCTGCCCCTATTATCACTGGCAAAGGACACCGCAAGATTGAACCCAAAGCTAAGCACTTCTCCCATTGCAAGAAAGATCAATCTAGTAGGCCAAACCAAACTGATAATTCGAAGAGACTTGCAAAGATAACCAATCATACATAAAAGAATTCAGAGAAGATTCAAATATTGTTCATAGATAGACTTGATCATAAACCCACAATTCATCAATCTCAACAAAGACACCGCAAAAAGAAGATTACATCGAATAGATCTCCACAAGAGAGGGGGAGAACATTGTATTGAGATCCAAAAAGAGAGAAGAAGCCATCTAGCTAATAACTATGGACCCGTAGGTCTAAGGTGAACTACTCACACTTCATCGGAGGGGCTATGGTGATGATGTAGAAGCCCTCCGTGATGGATACCCCTCTGGCGGAGCTCCAGAACAGGCCCCAAGATGGGATCTCGTGGATACAGAAAGTTGCGGTGGTGGAATTAGGGTTTGGGCTCCGTATCTGATCGTTTGGGGGTACGTAGGTATATATAGGAGGAAGGAGTACGTCGGTGGAGCAACAGGGGCCCACGATGGTGGAGGGCGCGTCTGGGGGGTAGGCGTGCCCCCTACCTCGTGGCCTCCTCTTTTGTGGCTTGACATAGGGTCCAAGTCTCCTGGATCTTGTTCGGTGAGAAAATCACATTCCTGAAGGTTTCATTCCGTTTGGACTCCGTTTGATATTCCTTTTCTTCGAAACCCTAAAATAGGCAAAAAAACAGCAATTCTGTGCTGGGCCTCTGGTTAATAGGTTAGTCCCAAAAATAATATAAAAGTGGATAATAAAGCCCAATAATGTCCAAAACAGTAGATAATATAGCATGGAGCAATCAAAAATTATAGATACGTTGGAGACATATCAATAATAAATATTGGAAGGAAGATCCACGTCAGGGGGGCCTCCACCTGTCCACGAGGGTGGGGGGCGCGCCCCCCTGCCTCGTGGCCCCCCTAACTCTCCACCGACCTCACTAGACTCCATATATTCACTTTCGGGGAGAAAAAACCGGCAGAGAAGGATTCATCATGTTTTACGATACGGAGCTGTCGCCAAGCCCTAAACTCTCTTGGGAGGGCTGATCTGGAGTCCGTTCGGGCCTCCGGAGAGGGGAATCCGTCGCCATCATCATCATTAACCATCCTCCATCACCAATTTCATGATGCTCACCGCCGTGTGTGAGTAATTCCATCGTAGGCTTGCTGGACGGTGATGGGTTGGATGAGATTTATCGTGTAATCGAGTTAGTTTTGTTAGGGTTTGATCCCTAGTATCCACTATGTTCTGAGATTGATGTTGCTATGACTTTGATATGCTTAATGCTTGTCACTAGGGCCCGAATGCCATGATTTCAGATCTGAACCTATTATGTTTTCATCAATATATGAGAGTTCTTGATCCTATCTTGCAAGTCTGTAGTCACCTATTATGTGTTATGATCCGTTAACCCCCAAGTGACAATAATCGGGATACTTACCGATGATGACCGTAGTTTGAGGAGTTCATGTATTCACTATGTGTTAATGCTTTCGTCCGGTGCTCTATTAAAAGGAGGCCTTGATATCCCTTAGTTTCCATTCGGACCCCGCTGCCACGAGAGGGTAGGAAAAAAGATGACATGCAAGTTCTTTTCCATAAGCACGTATGACTATAGTCGGAATACATGCCTACATTACATTGATGAACTGGAGCTATTTCTGTGTCACCCTAGGTTATGACTGTTACATGATGAACCGCATCCGGCATAATTCTCCATCACTGATCCATTGCCTACGACCTTTCCATATATTGTTCTTCGCTTATTTACTTTTCCGTTGCTATTGTTATCATCACTACAAAACACCAAAAATATTACTTTTGCATTCGTTACCTTTTACCACCGTTACCACTACTATCGTATTACTTTGCTACTAAGTACTTTGCTGCAGATATTAAGTTTCCAGGTGTGGTTGAATTGACAACTCAGCTACTAATACTTGAGAATATTCTTTGGCTGCCCTTGTGTCGAATCAATAAATTTGGGTTGAATACTCTATCCTCAAAACTATTGCGACCCCCTATACTTGTGGGTTATCAAGACTATTTTCTAGCGATGTTGCCGGGGAGCATAGCTGTATTCTTCGAGTCACTTGGGATTCATATCTGCTTATCATTATGAAGAACTTGAAAGATCCAAGAACCAAGATTTATCCCTCAACTACGAGGGGAGGTAAGGAACTGCCATCTAGCTCTGCACTTGATTCACCTTCTGTTTTGAGTAAACTTGCAACACCTAAACCTGATTCTACTATTTATATCTGCTATTAATTCTTATATGTCGCATGTTATTGATGATGCCACTTCTGCTATGCATGATACTTATGATGAAACTACTTTTATGCTTGATACTACTGTGCCACTTGGTGAATTTCTTGATGAACAACTTGCTAGGGCTAGAGAGAATGAAATTATTGAAACTTATAATATTGATGAAAGTGATGATGATGATTCTCCCCCTAGATATGAATTGCCTGTTGTTCCTGAGGGTTATATTTATGGATGAAGAAACTGCTGGAGACTTTTTTGCTTGCAATGATAGGAGTGATCTTAAGAAATTATTAGCTAAGCTGAAACAAAAAACTCGGAATGCTAGAATGAAATACGATCCTGCTTATGCTACTTCACCTATCTTTGTTACTGATAAGGCTTATGAATTCTCTGTCGACCCTGAGATAATTACTTTAGTTGAATCTGATCCTTTCTATGGCTATGAATCTGAAATTGTTGTGGCACATCTTACTAAATTAAATGATATAGCTACCCTGTTCACTAATGATGAGAAAACTCGCTACTATTATATCCTTAAATTATTTTTGTTCTCATTAGAGGGTGATGCTAAGATATGGTTTCATTCTCTTGATCCTGCTCATAAGAAACAAGCTGCTTTAAGGGAAATATATAATTTTGTGCAAATTGAAGAAGAGAGTCTCCCACAAGCTTGGGGGAGGCTTCTCCAATTACTCAATGCTTTGCCTGATCATCCTCTTAAGAAAAATGAAATACTTGATATCTTTTATAATGGACTAACCGATGCTTCCAAAGACCACCTGGATAGTTGTGCTAGTTGTGTTTTCAGGGAAAGAACACCAGATGAAGCTGAAATTCTATTGAATAATATGTGGACTATTGAAAATAATTGGACACTTCCTGAACCAACTCCTAAGCTAACTCCAAAGAAAAGGGGTATTCTATTTCTCAGTCCTGAAGATATGCAAGAGGCAAAGAAATCTATGAAAGAAAAAGGTATTAAAGCTGAAGATGTTAAGAATTTACCTCATATTAAAGAAATACATGGTCTTAATTCACCACCTGTTGAAGAAATACATGGTTTTATCCCATCGCCTATTGAGGAAATACATGGTCTTGATAACCCGACACAGGTAGTAAAGGTAAATTCTCTCTATAGATATGATAAAGATGAAATCCCTCTTACTAAGTTTGCTAGCCCATGCTTGGATGAGTTTGATAAATTTATGGTTAAGCAAGAAGATTTTAATGCTTATGTTGGTAGACAATTGAAACACAATGCTTATATGATTGAACACTTGAGTGATAATATGGCTAATGCTAAAGGTGACTAAAACTTATTAGTAAACATGCTTCTATGGTTACCACTCAAGTAGAACAAGTAGTTAAAGCTCAGAATGATTTGCTCAGTGAATTAAATAGTAAGAATGATAATGTTGTTAGAGTTATGACTAGAGGTGGTAAAATGACTCAGGAACCTTTGTATCCTGAAGGCCATCCTAAGAGAATTGAGCAGGATTCTCAGATAAATAATATTGATGTACCTAGTCCTTCTAAAAAGAAGAAACAAGAAAAATGATAGGACTTTGCATGCTTCTAGTGAACCTGTTGTTGACACACCTGAGAATCCTAATGATATTTCTATTTTTGATGTTGAAATACAATCTGGTAATGAGCATGAACCTAGTGATAATGTTAATAATGATGTTCATGTTGATGCTCAACCTAGTAATGACAATGAAGTAGAGATTGAACCTACTGTTGATCTTGATAACCCACAATCAAAGAATCAATGTTATGATAAGAGAGACTTTGTTGCTAGGAAGAACGGTAAAGAAAGAGAACCATGGGTTCAGAAACCCATGCCTTTTCCTCCTAAACCATCCAAGAAAAAGGATGATGAGGATTTTGAGCGCTTTGCTGAAATGATTAGACCTATCTTTTTGCGTATGCGTTTGACTGATATGCTTAAAATGAATCCTTATGCTAAGTATATGAAAGAAATTGTGACAAATAAAAGAAAGATACCGGAAGCTGAAATTTCCACCATGCTTGCTAATTATACTTTTAAGGGTGGAATACCTAAGAAACTAGGAGATCCAGGAGTACCCATTATACCATGCTCCATTAAAAGAAATTATGTTAAAACTGCTTTATGTGATCTTGGAGCCGGTGTTAGTGTTATGCCTGTCTCTTTATATCGTAGACTTGATTTGAATAAGTTGACACCTACTGAAATATCTTTGCAAATGGCTGATAAATCAACTGCTATACCTGTCGATATTTGTGAGGATGTGCCTGTTGTGGTTGCAAACGTTACTATTTTAACGAACTTTGTTATTCTTTATATTCCTGAGGACGATAGTATGTCTATTATTCTTGGAAGACCCTTTTTGAATACTGCAGGGGCTGTTATTGATTGCAACAAAGGCAATGTCACTTTTCATGTTAATGGTAATGAGCATACGGTACACTTTCCAAGGAAACAGCCTCAAGTCCACAGTATCAATTCTATTGGAAAAATTGCAACTATTACTTTTGGAGGCTTTGAATTTCCTCTACCTAATGTCAAGAAGAAATATGATATTCTTATTATTGGGGGCGTGCATATCCCCGTTGAGGTAACCTAGTGTTATTCAAAGATTCTCTGGTTCCATGTTATTCGGAATGAGTTTGTTAGTGGATGCCTTTTGATGAGCATGAGATGGATGAATTTAGAAAACACAACTCTATGTACCCTCATATTACTTTCTATTATTTATACTAAATAAAGCAAAAATAGTATTTTTCTGTCTGTTTTCTGAATTATCAATGCAATAAAAAATACCCCGAAAATAAAAGTTCTCCAAATGCCCTAAAAATTAAATATGATTTTTTCTAGAATATTTGAGAATATCTGGCACTGAAAACACAGCAGGGGAGCAAGCACCTGGCCACGAGGGTCCAGGGCGCACCCACCCCCTGGGCGCACCCCCCTGCCTGGTGGGCCCATGGTGGCTCCCCTCTACTTATTCTAGCTACCACACACTCCTTCTTCCTCCCAAAAATATCACTAGCCATCTCAAACCCGAGTCCAAGCTCATCTTGCTGCCATTTTCGATCTCCTTGCTCGAAGCTCTATTCACAAAACTGCTTTGGGGGATTGTTCTTTGGTATGTGACTCCTCCAATGGTCCAATTAGTTTTTGTTCTAGTGCTTTATTCATTGAAATTTTTTTGCTGCTTAGGTGACCCTGTTCTTCAGCTTGCATGTCAAATTTATGTGGTCAAAAGTAGTTTTAATCCATGATATATCCTCTAGGCACTTGTAGGAGTAGTTTCTATCAATTTTTTGAGTTTGGTTCACTTTTATTTTGAAGTTACTAAATTTTGAAGTTACTAAAAATTTCAGAAATTTTTAGAAAAAGATGAAGAGATTTTTGAGGGGCTCATCGAGCCGAAGCTCGAAGGATAAGCAAAGTGAGGAGGATAAGAGGCCCAAATATAATCTCCCTCGCACCGCGGAAGTTCGGCCATGTGAATGGCCTTGTGATAATTTCTTGAGAGCAGCCGGGATTTATGATGATTCTATGAATTGGCTGAGAATGCAGGCCTCACCGCCTTCCTCCACGACCAACGCGAACAGTATCTCTTACTCACCAATATCTTTGTGCAAAACTTTCATTTCCATGCTAGGAGCTCACCACCTTCGGTGGAATATTATTTATATGATGAGCATAAGGAGATGTCACTTTATGATTTTTGTCAGATTTGTTTGATCCCTTTTGAGGGCAGTGTAGAGGAACCACATCGTGATGATGTGGATGGGTTTATTGATACCATTGTTGTAGGGGAAACAAGGAAGGTTTCCGACACACGAATCACTAGCATACACTATCCTGTTCTATGTTACTTTGCTATATTTGCTAGTAGATGCTTAATTGGGCGCGGAAACTGTGGCAACCTTAGTGCCCCTGATATTGTTATTTGTGCCATGCCTTGTTCCCTGATGACACATTTAGTATGGGCGCTATTGTTGGAAAGCGGTTAAATCTTAACCGTACTAAGGGCCCCGTCCTTGGAGGCATCTTCGCCTCACGCCTCGCTGCATATTTTAATATACCTATTAGGCATTATGAGAAGGAAGAGAAGTTGCTGCCTCCTGTTTTTCTAGATTATAAGAGTATGGTAGCACATGACTTTATTGTTAAGAATAGGGAAAAGGAGCTTAAGTACAAATTAATATTTAGTAAAAATCATCTTGAGACTATTATCTTGCCTGCTCCTTCCTTGTTTGATTTATCAGCAGGCAAGTACCTTGTTTCGTTGGAGGCCATTCATGCCTACCGGAACCCTACATCAGCTACAGAGCCCGAGCCGGAACCACAATTTGATCCTCCACGACAGTCTGATTACCAGTGGGATCCGAGGTGATTGCCAACCAGTGGCAATCCAAGGCTTCTTCTCAGTACGACCCCAACTATTACTATGGATATCCGCCAGGCCAGCCATGGCCATATACCAACTTAGGCCAAAAGCCTAAGCTTGGGGGAGTACATATTTCTCACCAACATTACATTCATGTTCACACACTCATTACTAGTTGTGGGTGCTCATACTTTTTCATTGTATCATCCATGCTAGTTTATTTTCTGTTTTATGCTTTCTTCTTGTATGTTTAATAAACCTTAAGAAAAACAAAAAAATAGTTGTAGCTTTTAATTATTTTACTTCCATGTTGTAGTAGTAGTAATTAAAAAGAAAACCCAAAAAGATTTCTCGTTCTTCTTTTGCTTGTCGGGAGCTTTCCCGTGTAAATAGTTTTATTTGTTTCTTTTCTATGGGGGCGAGAGGAGAAGACCATAATTAAAATATTGAGTGGCTCTTATATGCATTATTGATTGATCTGACAAAGAGCCCATATTACCTTGTCTTCTCTCTTGAATTGAATGCTTGCAGATTCCAGCTTAGTCCAATGCACATGCACTATTATTATTATCCACACTATTCGGTCATGCAAGTGAAAGGCAATAATGATGATTATATGATGAACTTATTGAGATGAGAAAGGCTGGTATGAACTCGACCTCTCTTGTTTTTGTAAATATGATTAGTTCATCGTTCCTGATTTAGTCTATTATGAATAAACATGTTTGCAATGACAATTAGAGATTATAGTTGCTTATGCCATGCTTAATTAGCTAGGACCTTATAATGGTTTACCTTGCATGCCAACATGCTATTAAAATGGTTGTGATGTGGTATGATAGGGTGGTATCCTCTTTTGAACGATTCAAGTGGCTTGACTTGGCACATGTTCACGCATGTAGTTGAAACAAAATCAACATAGCCTCTACGATATTTATGTTAATGGTGCATTATATCCTACTCATGCTTGCATTCGGTGTTGATTAATTTTAATGCATGTTCATGACTGTTGTCACTCTCTAGCTGGTCGCTTCCCAGTCTTTTGCTAGCCTTTACCTGTACTAAGCGGGAATACTGCTTGTGCATCCAATTCCATAAACCCCAAAGTTGTTCCATATGAGTCCACCATACCTACCTATATACGGTATCTACCTGCCGTTACAAGTAAATCTGTATGTGCCAAACTCTAAACCTTCAAATAAAAATTCGGTTTTGTATGCTCGAATAGCTCATGTATCAACTAGGGTTGTCTGTATCTTCCATGTTAGGCGGGTTATTCTCAAGAGGAGTGGACTCCGCTCCTCACTCACGAGAAAATGTCTGGTCACCGGGATTCCCAGTTCCATGCTTTATGCAAATCAAATCAAAATAACTGCAAACAAAACTCCCCCGAGACTGTTGTTAGTTGGAGGCACTCATTGTTTCGAGCAAGCCATGGATTGATGCTTGTTGGTGGAGGGGGGTATAAACTTTACCATTCTGTTTGGGAACCGCCTATAATGTGTGTAGCATGGAAGATATCGCCATCTCTTGGTTGTTATGTTGACAATGAAAGTATACCGCTCAAAATATTATTCATATCTATTTCAAAACCGAGCTCTGGCACCTCTACAAATCCCTGCTTCCCTCTGCGAAGGGCCTATCCATTTACTTTTATGCTGAGTCATCATCCTCTTATTAAAAAGCACCAGTTGGAGAGCACCACTTTCATTTGCATTCATTACTATTAGTTTACATTGAGTATGACTTGACTGGATCTCTTTTACCATGAACTACAATGTTTAGTCAGTCCTTGATCTTTAAAGGTGCTTTGCAATTATGTTTTGTGGTCTCAGAATGGGCTAGCGAGATACCATCCTGTTATATCATATTATGATTGTTTCGAGAAAGTGTTGTCATCCGAGATTTATTATTATTGCTCGCTAGTTGATTACGTCATTGATATGAGTAAATATGAGACCTAAATGTTATTGTGAATATGGTTAGTTCATAATCCTTGCTGAAAACTTGAATGCTGGCTTTACATATTTAGAACAACAAGAGCAAACAGAGTTTGTAAAAGTTTTTCTTTATCACTTTCAGTTTATCAACTGAATTGCTTGAGGACAAGCAGAGGTTTAAGCTTGGGGGAGTTGATACGTCTCTGTCGTATCTACTTTTCCAAACACTTTTGCCCTTGTTTTGGACTCTAACTTGCATGATTTGAATGGAACTAACCCGGACTGACGTTGTTTTCAGCTGAATTGCCATGGTGTTATTTTTGTGCACAAAGAAAAGTTCTCGGAATGACCTAAAAATCAACAGAGAATTATTTTGGAATATATAAAAAATATTGGAAGGAAGATCCACGTCAGGGGGGCCTCCACCTGTCCACGAGGGTGGGGGCGGGCCTGCCCCCCTGGGCGCACCCCCTGCCTCGTGGGCCCCCTGACACTCCACTGACCTCAACCTGGACTCCATATATTCACTTTTGGGGAGAAAAAACCATGGGAGAAGGATTCATCGCGTTTTACGATACGGAGCCGCCGCCAAGCCCTAAACTCTCTCGGGAGGGCCGATCTAGAGTCTGCTCGGGGCTCTGGAGAGGGGAATCCGTCGCCATCGTCATCATCAACTATCCTCCATCACCAATTTCATGATGCTCACCGCCGTGTGTGAGTAATTCCATCGTAGGCTTGCTGGACGGTGATGGGTTGGATGAGATTTATCATGTAATCGAGTTAGTTTTGTTAGGGTTTGATCCCTAGTGTCCAATATGTTCTGAGATTGATGTTGCTATGACTTTGCTATGCTTAATGCTTGTCACTAGGGCCCGAGTGCCATGATTTCAAATCTGAACCTATTGTGTTTTCATCAATATATGAGAGTTCTTGATCCTATCTTGCAAGTCTATAGTCACCTATTATGTGTTATGATCTGTTAACCCCGAAGTGACAATAATCAAGATACTTACCGGTGATGATCATAGTTTGAGGAGTTCATGTATTCACTATGTGTTAATTCTTTGGTCCGGTACTCTATTAAAAGGAGGCCTTAATATCCCTTAGTTTCCATTAGGACCCCGCTGCCATGGGAGGGTAGGACAAAAGATGTCATGCAAGTTCTTTTCCATAAGCACGTATGACTATATTCAGAATACATGCCTACAATACATTGATGAACTGGAGCTAGTTCTGTGTCACCCTAGGTTATGACTGTTACATGATGAACCGCATCTGGCATAATTCTCCATCACCGATCCATTGCCTACGAGCTTTCCATATATTGTTCTTCGCTTATTTACATTTCTGTTGCTATTGTTATCATCACTACAAAACACCAAAAATATTACTTTTGCTATCGTTACCTTTTACCACCATTGCCACTACTATCATATTACTTTGCTACTAAATACTTTGCTGCAGATATTAAGTTTCCAGGTGTGGTTGAATTGACAACTCAGCTGCTAATACTTGAGAATATTCTTTGGCTCCCCTTGTGTTGAATCAATAAATTTGGGTTGAATACTCTACCCTCGAAAACTGTTGCGATCCCCTATGCTTGTGGGTTATCATGTACCAGCTTCCCCTTTGGTGCCAAGGAGGCAAGCGCAGACGCGGAGTCCCGAGGAATCAGGCAAAGGTTTCCATATTGGTGCAACGAGACCAAGACCACCAGGACGATAGGACGGAGGTCATCACGGAACCCACCACAACGTCACCACAAGAGCCTTTGCAGGCGAAGACTACTTTTGTCCGGATAACTTGTACTAGTTGTCTCCCTTTGAATTTGGCCATTGTGGGATCCCTTCCCGCCTACATTTGGGAAGAGGACCAAGGCCACTATAAATAGGACTTAGCCACCACCCGAGAAAAGGATCGGATCATTCAGACAATCCTCACACCCACCAGCTCATTGAGCTCAAGAACACCTCACCTCCTGAGGCTGTTCAACCACTGTACTAGTTCATCCTCAGCCCCTCAAGGCAATCCACCACAAAGCTAGAGTAGGGTATTACACCACAAGGTGGCCCGAACCAGGATAAATTGTTGTGTCTCTTATCCCTTGGGTTCATCGAGCAAGGATGTGGAATCGTTGGGCCGGCAGGTTGGGGAGAAGGAGTTCTTCGTACGCACCACAATGTTCGAACCTCTCAAGGGTCTGCGGAGCCCGGAATCCGACATTTGGCGTGCCAGGTAGGGGTGCATCGGGGCCTTTCTTCTTTCTGCCAGCCGAGAACCCAGATGGCCGACGATCAGAGGGCTCTGATGGCCCACAAGTATAGGGGATCTATCGTAGTCCTTTCAATAAGTAAGAGTGTCGAACCCAATGAGGGGCAGAAGGAAATGATAAGCGGTTTCCAGCAAGGTATTCCCTGCAAGTATTGAAATAAGTGGTAACAGATAGTTTTGTGATAGGATAATTTGTAACGAGCAACAAGTAACAAAAGTAAATAAGGTGCAGCAAGGTGGCCCAATCCTTTTTGTAGAAAAGGACAAGCCTGGAGAAACTCTTATATAGAGAAAAGTGCTCCCGAGGACACATGGGAATATCATCAAGCTAGTTTTCATCACGCTCATATGATTCGTGTTCGGTACTTTGATAATTTGGTATGTGGGTGGACCGGTGCTTGGGTACTGTCCTTACTTGGACAAGAATCCCACTTATGATTAACCTCTATTGCAAGCATCCGCAACTACAACAAAAGTATTAAGGTAAACCTAACCATAGCATGAAACATATGGATCCACATCAGCCCCTTATGAAGCAACGCATAAACTAGGGTTTAAGCTTCTGTCACTCTAGCAACCCATCATCTACTTATTACTTCCCAATGCCTTCCTCTAGGCCCCAATAATGGTGAAGTGTCATGTAGTCGACGTTCACATAAAACCACTAGAGGAGAGACAACATACATCCCATCAAAATATCGAACGAATACCAAATTCACATGACTACTAATAGCAAGACATCTCCCATGTCCTCAGGAACAAACGTAACTACTCACAAAACATAAACATGTTCATAATCAGAGGGGTATTAATATGCATATAGGATCTGAACATATGATCTTCCACCAATTAAACCAACTAGCATCAACTACAAGGAGAAATTAACACTACTAGCAACCTACTAGCACCAATCCCGGACTTGGAGACAAGAATTGGATACAAGAGATGAACTAGGGTTTTGAGAGGAGATGGTGCTGATGAAGCTATTGATCGAGTTGCCCTCTCCCGATGAGAGGAGTGTTGGTGATGACGATGGCGATGATCCCCCCCCCCTCCGGGAGGGAAGTTTCCCCGGCAGAACAGCTCTGCCGGAGCCCTAGATTGGATCCACCAAGGTTCCGCCTCGTGGCGGCGGAGTTTCATCTGAGAAGATGGCTTCTTATTTTTTTCCATCGAAAGACTTCATATAGAAGAAGATGGCCACCGGAGGGCCACCAGGGGGCCCACGAGGTAGGGGGCGCGCCCAGGGGGGTAGGGCGCGCCCCCCACCCTCGTGGGCAGGGTGTGCCCCCCTGGTGAATCACTTCCTCTGAATATTTTTTATATATTCTGAAAACGTCTGCCGTGAAGTTTCAGGACTTTTGGAGCTGTGCAGAATAGGTCTCTAATATTTTCTCCTTTTCCAGCCCAGAATCCCAGCTGCCGGCATTCTTCCTCTTCATGTAAACCTTGTAAAATAAGAGAGAATAGGCATAAGTATTGTGACATAATGTGTAATAACAGCCCATAATGCAATAAATATCGATATAAAAGCATGATGCAAAATGGACGTATCAACTCCCCCAAGCTTAGACCTTGCTTGTCCTCAAGCGAAAAGCCGAAATCGAAAAATATGTCCACATGTTTAGAGATAGAGGTGTCGATAAAAATAAAATACGGACATGAAGGCATCATGATCATTCTTAGAACAACAACTTATATAATTCTTGTCATATGATTTCTTATGCTAGAGTAATAATTCAATCACAATTTCAAGTATGGATCATAAACTTTATTGAAAACTAACAAACTATAATCTCAGTCATTGGAGCAATTGCAATTTATCATAACATAGTAAAGAGTCATTGTATAAGAGCTTTTCAGCAAGTCCACATACTCAACTATCATATAGTCTTTCACAATTGCTGACACTCACACAATACTTATGGGTATGGAGTTTTAATCGGACACAGAGAAAGATAGGGGCTTATAGTTTTGCCTCCCAATGTTTTACCTCAAGGGTAATGTCAACAATAATAGTTCATGAAAACTTACATCTAATTAGCCATATATACCAGGATCTTTCCAACATACTGTGCTTGCCAAAGGAATAAAATGTCAAAAGGAAAGGTGAAGATCACCATGACTCTTATGTAGGGTAGGAGATAAAAGTAAAAGATAGGCCCTTAGCAGAGGGAAGCAGAGGTTGTCATGCGCTTTTATAGTTGGATGCACAAAATCTTAATGCGAAAGAACGTCACTTTGTATTGCCACTTGTAATATGGAACTTTATTATGCAGTCTGTCACTTTTATTTCTTCCATATCACACGATCGTATAAAGCTTATTTTCTCCCACACTAATAAGTCATACATATTTAGAGAGCAATTTTTATTGCATGCACCGATGACAACTTACTTGGAGGATCTTATTCAATCCATAGGTAGGTATGGTGGACTCTCATGGCAAAACTGGTTTAAGGGTATTTGGAAGCACAAGTAGTATCTCTACTTGGTGCGATGAATTTGGCTAGCATGAGGGGGAAAGGCAAGCTCAACCATGTTGGATGATCCATGATAATATAATTTATCTCAGATGTAAGAAAACATAACCCATTACGTTGTCTTCCTTGTCAAACGTCAACTCTTTTAGCATTTCATATTTTAATGAGTGCTCACAATCATAAAAGATGTCCAAGATAGTATATCTATATGTGAAGACCTCTCTTTCTTTATTACTTCCTATTAATTGCAACGATGACCAAAACTATGTTTGTCAACCCTCAACAACTTTTATTCATCATACTTTTTCTATGTGAGATCATTACTCTCCATAAGACTCACATGATCTCTTTGTTTCTTTTATTTATTTCTCTTTTCTTTTATTCCCTTAGGATCATGGCAAAATAATCAAGCCCTTGACTCAACACTAATCTTTATTATATAGCTCATGGACTCGATTACATAGAAGGATTATAAAGCAAAACTCACGACTAGATCATACTAAGAACTTTTATTCTACTAGATCAAGATATTACCAAAAGGATCGAACTAAGAAAAACGGTAAAGATAAAAGTGATGGTGATACAATACCGGGGCACTCCCCCAAGCTTGGCAATTGCCAAGGGGAGTGCCCATACCAGATACCCAATTCTTCTTTATTGGTGGAGACAGTGGTGATTTTGTTGATGGCGTAGGCTTGTCATCCTTCTTCCAAGGCATAGGCTCACCATCATAGAAGGATGACCGAGTCTCCCGAAACCTCAAATCTGCAGCCAAACTCATCCTCTTGAATCTATATCCATACTCACAGTTTTGATTTTGCAGGTCATAGATCTGGGCTTGGAGGTGCTCGTTTTTCTCATGAAGCTTGAAAATCGCCTCCCCAATGTCCTTGACGTCCAACTTGTGGTTGTTGGTGAACTCCGTGATCATAATGTGATTGGAATCGAGTCCATGCTCCACCATCTCCTGACACTTGCAAACTTCTTACTCCAATGCCTCGAGCCTTTCCTCTGTGCTTCCGGTCTTCCTTGGTCCCTCAGCATCGCGGATGTGCAACAACCCCTCACGCATCTCAATGGTTTGAGGGTGTTGCAGCACTTCTGCGAGGTAGGGGTTGATGACCTTCTCGAAGAACTAGTCCTTGGGGGTGCTTTACAACGACATGACGACCTGGATCTGTCAGAAAAATAGCTCGAAACAAAAACAGGAGATTTTTGCGTGATACGGGAGTCAAATCCTCCGGGAGATTATATAATGAATTTTTATCGGCCAAAATATGTGTCGTGTACGAAAACGGAGTCCGGAGAGCACACGAGGTGCCCACGAGGTAGGGGGCGCGCCCTCCACCCTCGTGGAGCCCTCGTGTCCTTCCCGGACTGCTTCTTATTTTTCTATTTTTCTAAATATTCCAAAATGGAGAAATATTGCCTTAAAAACTGTTTTGGACTCGGTTTACTTGCCGTACCACATACCTATTCCTTTTCAGAGTCTAAAACGTTCCGGAAAGTGTGCCTTATGTATTCCTCTGGGGTTACGGTTTCAATAATATTGGTTACAACATTTATGGGATTACCTGAGATATAATCTTTGATTCTTTGACCGTTCACCACCTTCAGATTTGTGCCTTCGAAGTTGTTGATTTTATGGCACCGGAACGATAGACCTCCTCAATAACGTAAGGACCTTCCCATTTAGAGAGAAGTTTTCCTGCAAAAAATCTTAAATGAGAGTTGTATAGTAATACATAATCACCTACATTATACTCACGCTTTTGTATTCTTTTGTCATGTCATCTTTTAACTTTTTCTTTAAACAACTTGGCATTTTCATAGGCTTGGGTTCTCCATTCATCAAGTGAGCTAATATCAAATAGCCTCTTCTCACCGGCAAGTTTAAAATCATAATTGAGTTCTTTAATAGCCCAATATGCTTTGTGTTCTAGTTCAAGAGGTAAGTGACATGCTTTTCCATAAACCATTTTATATGGAGACATACCCATAGGATTTTTATATGCAGTTCTATAGGCCCATAATGCATCATCAAGTTTCTTGGACCAATTCTTTCTAGATCTATTAACAGTCTTTTGCAAAATTAATTTGAGCTTTCTATTGCTCAATTCTACTTGACCACTAGACTGTGGGTGATAAGGGGATGCAATTCTATGATTAACATCATAATTAGCAAGCATTTTATGGAAAGCACCATGAATAAAATGTGAACCACCATCAGTCATTAAATATCTAGGGACTCCAAATCTTGGAAAAATAACTTCTTTAAGCATTTTAATAGAAGTGTTATGATCAGCACTACTAGTTGGAATAGCTTCTACCCACTTAGTAACGTAATCAACAACAACTAAAATATGTGTATATCCATTAGAGGCAGGAAAAGATCCCATATAGTCAAAGCCCCAAACATCAAATGGTTCAATAACAAGTGAATAGTTCATAGGCATTTCTTGATGTCTACTAATATTACCAATTCTTTGACATTCATCACAAGATAAAACAAACTTACGGGCATCCTTGAAGAGAGTAGGCCAATAAAAACCAGATTGCAATACCTTATGTGCAGTCCTATCTCCAGCATGGTGTCCTCCATAAGCTTCAGAGTGACACTTGCCTAGGATCTGTTCCTGTTCATGCTCAGGTACACAACGTCTAATAACACCATCTACTCCTTCTTTATAAAGATGTGGGTCATCCCAAAAGTAATGCCTCAAATCATAGAAGAACTTTTTCTTTTGTTGGTATGTCGAACTAGGTGGTATGAATTTAGCAACAATATAATTAGCATAATCAGCATACCATGGAGCAGTACGAGAAGCATTTATGACATTTAATTGCTCATCAAGAAAGCTATCATCAATAGGTAGTGGGTCATCAAGCACATTTTCTAACCTAGACATGTTGTCTACAACGGGGTTCTCAGCTCCCTTTCTATCAACAATATGTAAATCAAATTCTTGTAGAAAGAGAACCCATCTAATAAGTCTAGGTTTAGCATCTTTCTTTTCCATAAGATACTTAATAGCAGCATGATCAGTGTGAATAGTTACTTTAGAATCAACAATATAAGGTCTGAACTTATCACAAGCAAATACAACTGCTAAGAATTCTTTTTCAGTAGTAGCATAATTTCTTTGAGCATTGTCTAGAGTTTTACTAGCATATTGAATAACATTTAATTTCTTATCAACTCTTTGCCCTAGAACAACACCTACAGCATAATCACTAGCATCACACATAATTTCAAAGGGTAAATTCCAATCAGGTGGCTGAACAATAGGTGCAGAGATCAATGCTTTCTTAAGTATTTCAAATGCTTCTACACAATCATCATCAAAAACAAATGGTATATCTTTTTGTAATAAATTAGTCAGACACCGAGAAATTTTTGAGAAGTCCTTAATGAACCTCCTATAAAATCCGGCATGACCAAGGAAACTTCTTATACCTTTGATGTCCTTGGGACATGGCATCTTCTCAATAGCATCAACCTTGGCTTTATCAACCTCAATACCTCTTTCAGAAACTTTGTGCCCCAAGACAATACCTTCATTAACCATAAAGTGGCACTTTTCCCAATTCAAGACAAGATTAGTTTCTTCACATCTCTGCAAAACACGATCAAGGGTGCTCAAGCAATCATCAAAAGAAGATCCATAGATGGAGAAATTGTCTATGAAAACCTCACAAATCTTTTCACAAAAGTCAGAGAATATAGCCATCACGCATCTTTGAAAGGTAGCAGGTGCATTACATAAACCAAAAGGCATACGTCTATAAGTAAAAGTACCAAAAGGGCATGTAAAAGTAGTCTTTGATTGATCTTTGGCTGACACATGTATTTGAGAGAAACCAGAATAACCATCTAGAAAGAAAAAATGTTTATGTTTGGATAATCTTTCTAGCATTTGATCGATAAAAGGTAAGGGGTAATGATCCTTTTTAGTGGCCTTATTTAATTTACGGAAATCGGTTACCATCCTATAACCTATAATAATTCTTTGAGGAATCAATTCATCTTTATCATTAGGAACGACAGTAATACCTTCCTTCTTAGGGACACAATGGACAGGACTTACCGACTGACTATTAGCAACGCGATAGATTATACCTGCCTCAAGGAGCTTTAGTATTTCCTTTCTTACCACTTCTTTCATTTTAGGATTCAGCCGTCGTTGATGATCACGAACTGGTTTAGCATCTTCTTCCAAATTAATTTTATGTTGACATAGAGTGGGACTAGTGCCCTTAAGATCATCAAGAGTATACCCAATAGCAGCACGCTGCTTCTTCAGAGTTTTCAATAATCTTGCTTCCTCATGCTCTGAAAGGTTAGCACTAATAATAACATGATATATCTTTTTCTCATCAAGGTACGCATATTTAAGAGTATCAGGCAATGACTTAAGCTCAAACACAGGATCACCCTTGGGTGGAGGGGGATCCCCTAGGATTTCAACAGGTAAATGGTTTTTCAGAATAGGTTCCTGTTTAAAGAATACTTCATCTATTTCCCTTCTTTCATTCATAAACATATCATTTTCATGGTCTAGCAAATATTATTCTAAAGGATCACTAGGAGGTACGGCAATAGAAGCAAGACCAATAATTTCATCCTTACTAGGCAATTCTTCTTCACGGTGTTGTCTACTAAATTTAGAGAAATTAAATTCATGAGTCATATCATCTAAACCGATAGTAACAACATCCATTTTGCAATCTATGGTAGAATTAATAGTGTTCAGGAAGGGTCTACCAAATATAATGGGACAAAAGCTATCTTGTGGGGAACCAAGAACAAGAAAATCAGCAGGATATTTAGTTTTCCCACACAAGACTTCAACATCTCTAACAATTCCCATTGGTGAAATAGTATCACTATTGGCAAGTTTAATTGTGACATCAATATCTTCTATCTTAGCAGGTGCAATATCATGCATAATTTCTTTGTATAAGGAATAAGGTATTGCACTAGCACTAGCACCCATATCACATAAGCCATGATAACAATGATCTCCTATTTTAACAGAAATAACAGGCATGCCTACCACCAGTCTGTTTTTATCTTTAGCACAAGGTTTAGCAAATCTAGCAGACTCATCAAGGAAATGAATAACATGCCCATCAATATTATTAGACAAGAGATCTTTAACAATAGCAATATCTGGTTCAACTTTAATTTGCTCATGAGGTGTATAAGTTTTAATATTGCTTTTTCAAACCACAGTTGAAGCTTTAGCATGATCTTTTATCCTAACAGGAAAAGGTGGTTTCTCAACATAGGAAGTAGGAACAATAGGATCATTATAAGTAACAATCTTTTCTTCAACCTTAATAGGTGCGGCTACTTTTACTTCTATGGGAGGATGATATTTAAACCACTTCTCCTTGGGGAGATCAACATAAGTAGCAAAAGATTCACAGAAATAAGCTACTATCTCAGAGTCAAGTCCATATTTAGTGCTAAATTTGCGGAAAATATCGGTATCCATAAAATATTTAACACAATCAAAACTAGGTGTCATACCTGACTCCTTACCTTTGTCGAGGTCCCAATCTTCAGAGTTGCGTTTAATTCTTTCCAATAAACCCATTTGAATTAAATAGTCTTCATCACAAAAGAGCCAGCACAAGAAGTATCAAGCATGTTGCGATTGTTATCAGAAAGCCGAGCATAAAATTTTGAATAATCATTTCTCTTGAGAGCTCATGATTGGGGCATGAATATAACATTGATTTAAGCCTCCACCAAGCTTGAGCAATGCTTTCTCCTTCGCGAGGCCAAAAATTATATATATAATTGCGATCACGATGAACAAGATGCATAGGATAAAACTTCTGATGAAATTCCAATTTCAATCGTTTGTAATTCCAAGACCCCATATCATCACATAGCCTATACCATGTCGATACATCTCCCTTCAAAGATAAAGGAAAGACCTTCTTCTCAACAACATCTCCGGGTACACCTGCAAGCTTAAATAATCCACAAACTTCATCCACATATATTAGATGCTCATCAGGATGTTTTGTTCCATCTCCTAAAAAGGGATTAGCTAGTAGTTTTTCTATCATACCCGAAGGAATTTCAAAGAAAACATTTTCATTTTCAGTAGGTTCAGTAGGTTGAGGAGCAACTCTTTTCTCTACTGGCCGGGGTGAAGATACCCCAAACAAGCCCCTCAGAGGATTACTTTCCATAGTAACAAGTGACAGTAAATTTCAGCACACTATATAAATTTTTCCTTACCAAATTCCACCTACCAAAGGCGCTTCACTCCCCGGCAACGGTGCTAGAAAAGAGTCTTGATGGCCCACAAGTATAGGGGATCTATCGTAGTCCTTTCAATAAGTAAGAGTGTCGAACCCAACGAGGGGCAGAAGGAAATGATAAGCGGTTTCCAGCAAGGTATTCCCTGCAAGTATTGAAATAAGTGGTAACAGATAGTTTTGTGATAGGATAATTTGTAACGAGCAACAAGTAACAAAAGTAAATAAGGTGCAGCAAGGTGGCCCAATCCTTTTTGTAGAAAAGGACAAGCCTGGAGAAACTCTTATATAGAGAAAAGCGCTCCCGAGGACACATGGAAATATCATCAAGCTAGTTTCCATCACGCTCATATGATTCGTGTTCGGTACTTTGATAATTTGGTATGTGGCTGGACCGGTGCTTGGGTACTGTCCTTACTTGGACAAGCATCCCACTTATGATTAACCTCTATTGCAAGCATCCGCAACTACAACAAAAGTATTAAGGTAAACCTAACCATAGCATGAAACATATGGATCCAAATCAGCCCCTTACGAAGCAACGCATAAACTAGGGTTTAAGCTTCTGTCACTCTAGCAACCCATCATCTACTTATTACTTCCCAATGCCTTCCTCCAGGCCCAAATAATGTTGAAGTGTCATGTAGTCGATGTTCACATAACACCACTAGAGGAGAGACAACATACATCCCATCAAAATATCGAATGAATACCAAATTCACATGACTACTAATAGCAAGACATCTCCCATGTCCTCAGGAACAAACGTAACTACTCACAAAGCATAAACATGTTCATAATCAGAGAGGTATTAATATGCATATAGGATCTGAAATATGATCTTCCACCAATTAAACCAACTAGAATCACCTACAAGGAGTAATTAACACTACTAGCAACCTACTAGCACCAATCCTGGACTTGGAGACAAGAATTGGATACAAGAGATGAACTAGGGTTTTGAGAGGAGATGGTGCTGATGAAGATGTTGATGGAGATTGCCCTCTCCCGATGAGAGGAGCGTTGGTCATGACAATGGCGATGATTCCCCCCTCCGGGAGGGAAGTTTCCCCGGCAGAACAGCTCTATCGGAGCCCTAGATTGGATTCGCCAAGGTTCCGCCTCGTGGTGGCAGAGTTTCATCCGAAGATGGCTTCTTATTTTTTTCCATCGAAAGACTTCATATAGCAGAAGATGGCCACCGGAGGGCCACCAGGGGGCCCACAAGGTAGGGGGGGCGCCAGGGGGGTAGGGCGCGCCCCCCACCCTCGTGGGTAGGGTGTGGCCCCCCTGGTGAATCTCTTCCGCTGAGTATTTTTTATATATTCTGAAAACATCTGCTGTGTAGTTTCAGGACTTTTGGAGCTATGCAGAATAGGTCTCTAATGTTTGCTCCTTTTCCAGCCCAGAATCCCAGCTATCGGCATTCTCCCTCTTCATGTAAACCTTGTAAAATAAGAGAGAATAGGCATAACTATTGTGAAATAATGTGTAATAATAGCCCATAATGTAATAAATATCGATATAAAAGCATGATGCAAAATGGATGTATCAGGCTCATACCGAGCACTAGGCCGCTTGGCCCGCCCGGGCGATGCCATCCCTCCAAGAAGACCTCCACTCCGCGCTCCAGGTGGCTCGTACACCGCCCAACTCCATCGGACGCGGGCGCCGCCCTCCCTCACCCCTCGGCGTACGCACGCCACCGTGCGGTCACCGGGCTACACTGCGGTGATGGCACCGCATACACGTCGGGAGCAGGCGAACATGTGGGCCACGATCATCGTGGCGTGAGAGCTATTGCGCTGTAGGTTGGCGGAGGGCGGCCACGATGCCCTACTAGAGCGGGGCGCCGAGCTACTCGACGCCACCTGCAGAGGTGTGGCACCTTTTTGCTCCTTGTCCACCCCTCAGGTGGTGGCGGAGGCGCGTGCTAGGCCCCAACGTGCCCGCACGCACCACGAGGCACTCGAAGGATTCGACCACAACAACACGGCCCTCGCCGCAGCTCGTCCCACCACAACCATGGCGCCAGCGGCTGGGGCGGGCCCTGGCGGTCCCCTAGGGGGGCGCGCCAGGGCGTCGTCCCGCGACCACCAAGGCCTGGCGCAGGTCCCGGCGATCCAGGGTGTGGGGCACCCAGGAGAAGGCCCCGATGCAGCCCCCCCTGATGCCGACGTGCCCCGCATGATGGACCTGGAATACATGCCTGAGGAAGAACCCAGTTTGTTCCCCAAGCTGAGCTGGACAGGAGATCCGCTGGAGGTCGGGGCTTTCCATGAGCTTCCTGGAAGCTTCGTCGAACCCTTCGACGACAACAACCACATGGTACAACCGTTACCCCAGGGACATGCTTACGCTAACCATGGCCCGCAGGTGAACCAAGCCGCAGCAGCGGTCGGAGACCCCGACACGGCGCCCCCGCCCCCAGTAGGACCGGCACACTGGGGGCTACACGGGCGGGGCCCGAACGCCCCCACCCCCTCGTGCCCCGCAGAGCAAGGCGTTGCGGGGAGCTAGGTCCTCTGCCAGGGGAGGCACCGGCGAGCCTTTCCCCTCGGCGGAGGGCCCGTGGTCGCCGAGGGCGCCGCTAGCATCCCCCTTGCCCCTTGGTCTCGTCCTAGTTTCCGGACGACCCAACGGTGGTCGGGGGAGGCACAAGGCGGGGCCCTCGTCAGGCGATATGAAGCAAGGCTCACGCCTGTGAAGGTCTCCGCTTGTGACACTCTCACGTAATAATGAGTAGGGTTGTACACGCCTCAAAGTCTCGAGTGTGCCGCCCCTCGGCCTCGGGGGCTCCCGCCCATGTCCAAGTGGAAGCACCATGCTCCGCGCTGGCCGTCGACACTGTTCCCCAATGACTATGATCACATCCAGTAAAAGCACTTAGCTCCGCGCTGGTGGTTTCTGCCAGTTTTATTCCGTTCTGGTCGCGTGCTTTGTTTTTAAGGCTCGTGCCCTGCCCCCTCTCACGAGTGCCCCGCGGCTTGGGGGCTGGTCTGCAGACCGCGTCGGGCGCGTCTGGGCAACCTGGACAAGACCCCCTCGTCACGAGAGTGCACGCGCCGCAAGATTTCCGTGTGCGCATCCTAGCATGGCCCTCTCGGATGGATCCGCTGGATCCTCAGGAGGCCCAGAGCCCCGCGAGCTTCTGAGGGATCACCTCAGGAGGAAGGCACATCAGCAACCTCAGAAGCCGCTCAAGGCCTGCTAGGATCAAGATAAGTCACAGCGATAACCCTGCTCAGGGGCTCACAAGCTCGCAAAAGCACATTTTGGGTCCGGCTTAAAAGACAGAACATTAATTTACATATACGAGGGGCTCCCCCTCCAAAATGCTCTCACGCCCTGCGGGGCCGTGTCCAAGTCCTTGCATGCAGGTTCAAGCAAAGGAATGCAGGCTTAACAGGACGTGCTGCCCCATCATCTCCCTGATGGTTCTCATACGCGCGACTTATGTTGTCACTTGTGTCGTCTTCATCGTCATCGTCCACGCCATCTTCGTCCGCCATGGCCACCACCGCGTCGTCCTCGGTGGCGAACACCCTGACCAAAGCTTCCACATGATTGTCCACCCAGTGCGACAGGTTGTCCCGGATAGCCCCGGGCACTGGGGCTATGGCGGCGTCAAACTCGAAGGGGGTCGAGGTTCTGAAGATGACCAAAGACGCGTGATAACGTGCGCCCAAGGAGGCCCCGACTCCTCTCATGGACAAGATCGCAGGCCCTCGTAGCCTGGTCCTCCAGGCGCGTCACGGCTTGGGTAAAGAAGCAAAGGTGGCTGGTGTAATCTCCCTCGCAGGGATGAAGGATGCTCTCCTCATAGATGATGCTTAGGGCTCGGTTGGCCCTCACCCTGAGGGCCTGAAGCATGGGGGCATGCTCGCGTTGTAGCATCTGCTGATGACATGCCTCCTCCCTGTTCTGCTTTGTGAGGGACGTGGTGTCATCAATGTGCTACTAGAGCGAGAGCAAGTCAGCACGCGCGAAGGTCAGGTCAGCCTGGGTAGAGGTCTGAGCCGCTGCAGTGGCCCTCTCGCACTGCTCTGTCTCGTTCAGCCTTGTCCTGAGGGCAACGGTCCTGCCCTCAACTTTGGCCTCCAGGAACTTCAGCTTCAGGTTGTACTCATCGGCAAGATCTGCATGAGCCTTCGCCACCCTCCGGTCAACCTCCTCCTGGATCTTGGCTTCGCGCATGGTGACGGCATCCTCAGCCATGGCCACATGGCGCTCCCTCGTCTCCAGCCGCTCGAGCTCGAGGCTGCGCTTTGAGGCCTCCAGCATCAGCACCTTCTCGCGTTTCTGGATCTCCTTCTCTTCAGAAGGCGCCCCCCTCATTGACACCAAGACGGCCCTGCGCACGTTGAGCTGCTGCTCAAGGGTAGCATTCAAGCCCTGGAGCTCCAGTTCGCGCTCCTCGACAACCTCACAGCGGAAATTAGCCTCCCTGGCCTCCTCCAAGGCCCGGGCGCTGGCCTCGCGCGAGGTCGCAAGGGACATGTCGGCCTTTGCATTGGCGCGTTCGTGCTAAAGACGCCCGAGATTGGCGGCCATCTTCAACTGATGCCACTCGTCCGCCAGCCGAAGGTCCTCCGCCTTGAGGCGGGCGTCAATGTTGACGAGCTCTTCTTAGTGCCGGCTTAGTGCACCCTTTGCCTCCCGAAAGAGCTTGTGGCATACAGCGCTGCGCCCTCGCGCGAGTTCCAGCTCACGGCCAAGCCCATTCTTCACACTGGAGGTTGCTGGGGAAGCTTGAGGCAGCCCGCCTACCCCTGGCGAGGAGTTGGGGGCTGGCACATTCCTCACCACCCTTCAGGCCTTGGTGGGGGCACCAGGTGGCACGCCCTCGCTACTCGAAGACGAAGCCAAGGCTGGCACCGCCCAACCACCGGTGACGACCAGTGGAGGAGCCATCGGCACGCCTACAGCCCCCAGGGAAGACCACGGAGGATCGACGATAGGAACACGGGATCAAGGCCCTCCATTGGCGCGTCCGGCTCCATGATAGGCCCTACGCCGCGCGCAGCAGGCTGATGGGGGGAGCTCGGGACCAAGGGAGAGTCGAGGATAGGGGGAGGCTGCTCCTCGGGAGGTCTTGCTACCGTAGACGAATGGATCCTGAAGAGCCATTGTCAGGAAAGGATGCAACAGACAGGAAATTGTGAAGAAAAGGTACCTACTTGTCTATGGCTATGTACTTCCTCTGCTTTAGCGGCTGGTAGGCGTCACCACTGCAGCAGGGAGCCCCTTTTCCCTTGAGGAGTGCCTCGAAGTTCAGGAGGAGTTGGCCGAAGCCCCGGGAGCGTCCATCAGTGCCTAGGGAATTCGGCGGGGCTCCTGAGATGGCGACCTTGGGAGCCTGGGTCTACGGCGGCTCTCCGGCCTCCACTTCAAGACTGCTTCCCCGAGCTCCAGGGGCGGCGACCTCGGGAGCCTCGGATCACGCCAAGTCTTCGATCACCCCCTCAAGACGGCTCCCCCGCGTCTCGGGGGTTGCCGCCTCAGGGGCACCAGGTTGAGATGCACCATCAGCAGCCACCCCAACAGCACCGGGATGTGCCCGCCCCCCCAGCATCCACCACCGAGGTGTGCGCCGCAGGGACAACAGGCAGGGGGATCACAAGAACGGGGTTCTCGCGGGGCCCCTCAAGCTCAGCCGGGTGCAGCCCCCACTCGTCGAAGAGGGGCATCTGCCCCATGAACACCTGCATGTTCGAGTAGCAGTACAAAAGGCAGCCCTTCTTCGGAAGCGTGGCTGGCGCAGGGTTACCAGTCAGGAGCTCGAGCACCATTCACAGAGTCTTGGGAGGAAGTGCAGGCACCTGCAGCCTCATGGGGTCTCTGCTTCCGGCGAAGGTCCACATCTGTCGAGAGTGGCGCTGGAGAGGAGCAATGCAGCGCTGGATGAACTCCTGCACCAGCACGGGCGCCGTCACTCCAAGCTCCTTCCTCCTGGCCAGCCGGTGCCAAACGTGGGCAAGCCAATGGTCGACAAGCTTCACGTCACCAAGACCCTCGTCAATGGCGGTGCGGGGCTCAATGCTCTGTACATCGAGACCTTCGACTGACTCCAGGTGCCATATGACCAGTAGCAGCCCACCAAGCCCTTCTCAGGAGTGACCGACGACTCCACCACCCGATAGGGCAGATCCTCCTTCCTATCACCTTCGGCACCCGCGACAACTACCGCACAGAGCTCATCAACTTTGACGTCGCCCACATCCGTCTTCCATACAACGCCATCCTTGGGTATTCGGCCCTGGCCAAGTTCATGGCAGTGACTCATCATGATTACAATGTCCTCAAGATGCCAGGGAGTCGCGACGTCATCATGGTCGCATGCGAGGACAAGGACGTAGTGTGCTCTCTCGAGCGCACCTACCAGGCTGCAGCAGTTGAGAACCCAGATGATGAAGCTGCCATCTACCCTCCTAAGACTTCCCCAAAGAAGAAGAAGCAGCTGCTCCGCCAAGAACCTCAGGAGAGCGGTGTGTCCAGCACCACCACCTTAGGACCTGTGCCCACGGACGGTGCACCTCCCTCCCTCGCATAGGAAGGCGCGCCTAGCGCCCCTCTCGGGATAGGCTCGGGGGCTCTCCTCTGGGGGGGCCTCTGACCTATCCAACGTCATGAGGGAGGCGCTCGGGCACCACGTGGAGGCGTGCTTCAGCACGCTTTTCCGCCAGGAGGGCATAAGGCATGGGGCGCCAGGTGCTTAGGAATTCATCACCAAGGCAACTGAGGAGATTCAAGAGCCGAGAGCCATGCGCAGCGCCGCCGCCCACCACCCTGCGTGGCTCCTTGTCTTGGCGAGGACAGCGAGCTGCGTGCCTGTGTCAACATCCCTGGGCTCAACAGAGCCGCATCTCAGGAGCGCTTCTGGCCACCGCGCGTTGGTCGGTGCGAGGGTCCCCCTCACAGCTATGTTCGCATGCCTTTTGGCTTGCCGAATGCGGCCATTACATTCCAGCGCCATGTGCGCAGTGTATTGGTGGCTTAGGAGGGCAGGCACCAGGCGATCTTGACGGAGATGGTGACGGTTCTTCACGAGCCTCCCGGGCCCCCAGAGCCTCTTGAGGTTCAAGGCCTAGGTGGCTCATGATGAGCGACTTCTTTAGCACGCATCTTCAGCTACTTCAACATCTCTTCAGCAATGGTGTCATGTGATATTTTCTGGTTATTTAGTTGGGGGCGCCCTTCGGTCTGCATCATCCCCAGGCTGCATGGGCTTGTCCCTGCGGCATGTATCCTTTTGCGTCTTTGATCTACCCTATTGGGGGCGCCCCTCAGGCCACATGGGTATGTCCCTGTGGCATGTATCATTTTTTCGCATTTATTAGAGCTGGCTTACCTCCTTTCGTTAGTTACGTCATGATTATGACCTGCCTGTCCGGCACTTCGTTGCCGCGAACGTCGTACGCCCTTGCAAACCCACCCACGACCGCCTCATGATTAAGGGCGGGCATGGTGTCTGTGCTCGGGTCCATCCCTGCAGCATCGCTAAACCCAAGAGGCTGAGCTTTGGCTCGCGGGCTAGCTCTCGTGCATGTCACCTCCCATGGTCCTTGGTGCCTTGCTCTCGCATGAGCTAATCGCGCGCGAGCGAGCCAGGGGGTGCAATCCAGTGCCTCATCACCACGGGAGCTGCGCACCTATTATCTTTCTTTAGAACTTTCGCATGAGAAGACTGGGCACGGCGTCTGTGCTTGGATCCGTCCCTGCAGCGTCGATAAACCCAAACCCAACGACCGAGCTCTGTCTGGCAGGCCGGCCCCGTTTACGTCACCTCCTGGGGTCGTTGGTGTTTGGCCTTCTCATGTGATAACCTCAGGAGATTCATTCGGCGCAGGTTGCCTAACCATCTCGCAGGGCCCTCACAAGTGTTCCGAATCAAATTCAGGCGCAACCCACCTTGAGGTAGGGCCTCGTGAGTCCCGCGTTGGCTCGCAAGTGCCCGTACACACCTCCTCTAGCCCTGCCATTCAAGCCACGTGTCAGGGCGGGGTTGTACACACCCCGAGGGCTGCACTCAGAGGGAGCCCCACCCATGCACCAGTGGAAGCACCATGCTCCGCGCTAGCAGTCGAGGAGCGGCTATGCCCATGCAAGTGCGGAAGCGCCATGCTCCACGCTGGTGATAAACAACCGAGGCTGGCCCCATGGCCGCAATAACCTCAGGAAGCCTCCAGGCTTGGTGTTCGGCCTCATCGCAATGCTTTGCCTTTGGGAGAGTCGCGCAAGGGGGCTGTGCATGGGGGATATGCTCAGGTCATGCCTAGCATACACCACCCTGCCAGGTCCATCGGACCTGGTCTTCGTGTGCCCCTTCGGAGCCGGACCTCGGCAAGAAAAGGTATGGAGGTCTGTTCGTATGTCAAGGGGGACTCTTGAGCATCGCGACTCAGGAGCCTAACTAGTCACATAGCCCCTCACCCCTTGGTCTCGTCCTGGTGATCCGGACGAACCAACAGCGGCTGCGGTATGCGCGGGTCGGGCCCTGCCGACGCAGAACGCTATGTCCTACTCTAGCATTTCCTTCCCGAGGGTTGTTTGCGCGTCAACGGAGACTCCTGAGCATCGCGACTCAGGAGCCTAACTGGTCGTGTAGCCCCTCACCCCTTCATCTTGTCCTGGTGATCCAAACGACCCAATGGCGGCTGAGGTATACATGGGGTCAGGCTCTACCGACGCAGAACATTAAAGCAAATGGGGTGGAAATTGCAGAATCCTAGCAAATTATTACAAAACATATTGTCTCTTAAAAGTACCAAGCATAAGTTTTTACGCCTCCACGAGGCATGATACATGTTGCAGGAGTTAAACGGAGGGGAGCACCACCATCGAGACACTTCTTCAGCCTTGGGTACCGCCATCACCCGCGAGGGGAGCCCTGCCAT
Organism: Triticum aestivum; assembly: GCF_018294505.1. Lineage (NCBI taxonomy): Eukaryota > Viridiplantae > Streptophyta > Magnoliopsida > Poales > Poaceae > Triticum > Triticum aestivum. Next base: position 166,663,375 of record NC_057794.1, read on the forward strand.
CGACAAGGTCGCAGTCGCCCGTGCCGTCAGTGGTGGTCGTGGGGTCGGCGGTGCCATCAGCCGCGGTCGCGGGGTCGATGATGAGGAACTTCCATAGTAGGGCCTCCACCTGATCCTTCATGGTGTCGACAGTGGCGGTGCAGCGCTTTGGGTCCATGGGCTCAAGCAAGGCACCAAAGTCGAAGCTGGGGTAGCGAAGATGGACGTGGCTGAAGACACACGTCACAGCCGAGGTGGAGAGCGCGCGGGCTTCTCCTTGCACCATGGGGCCAACCCCAACGACAACACCCTCGAGCGTCGTGATGAGCTGGGGGAGCAACTCGGCGGGGCCTTCCTCCGAAGTCACCAACGGCTCCTTCAAGACCCTTCCGTAGAGATCCAGCAGTGCCTTGTGGGACCTCTGCTCGAGGGAATCAAAGGTGGCACGCCCCTCGGCAAGAACTTTTGCCTTGGCCTCCAGCTGGGTCTTCTCCGCCTCCACCTCCTTCTTCAACTTCTCCAGGCGGCCGCACTCCGCGGCCTGCTTCTGGGCCGATTGCTCCAGCTCGGTGTCACGATCAACGACTGCAGCTTCTCGGGTCTTCAGCTCTTCCTCCCGCACCTCGAGCTGACGAGCCTCGGTGGTTTTCCTATCGCGGAGGGTCTTCAGCTCGGCCTCTGCCGCTCGGTAGCGCTCCTCGGCGGCCTTGGCGTCCTTCACCGCCGCATTGCAGGCGGCCGTGGCTAGGCGGGCTACCTGCTCACCCTCCTCTGAGGCCGCCACGGCCTGTCCCTGGGCCGCCCTCACAGATGCGTCGGCACGGAGCCATCCTGAGATCATCTCTAGGTGCCCCAACGCCCTGCGCCGGTCAGGCCCCTGAAGATCACCCCGAAGCTGATCCAGCACAGAGAGGGCCTCCTCTCGAACAGCGGGCGTGGAAGAAGAATCACGGCCCAGCGGCGTGATGGAGGAGGGAGGAGACAGCGCCAGCGCCAAGACCAGCGAAGCAGCAGCTGCAGAGAGGGCCGGGGGCTCCAAAGCCTTCGCGACCTCAGCAGGCGAGCTGAGGACACGCGCCTCCGGAGCCATCATGGCCACAGGGATCGCCTCCTCTTTAGGCTAGGCCTCCGAGCCTCGGGAGGACTACCCAGCCACAGGAGCGCACGGGCCGGTCCCGTCCTTCTGTGTTGGAGGTGGCACGGCCGCGGCAAGCTGCTTGGCCTCGGTGGCTCCGGCCTCCTCCTTCTTCTTCTTCGCCACCGGCGTTGGCCTAGCCATGGAGGAGGCAAATGTCAAGACACTACGACAAAAGCAGGAGGCAAAGATAAGACGATGTGCTTACTGGTCGGTGGCGATGTAGTCCCTCGTCCTCTTCAGGAGCGGGAGGCTGGCAGGCTTCATGGGCATGGGAGATGTCATACCCTCAGGGGTATACGGGTGCACGGCCGGCTCCGAAATGATGGCGGATGGCGACGAGGCAGAGGCCTCACCTCGGGAAAGTAGCGTCGAGCTGCCCTTCTTCGGGACCCCCAGCTTCAGCTTCTTCGGAGGGGTGCCCCTGGACCTTGTGGTGACCCCGACGGAGCACGGAGACTCCCTAACCAGGTGCTCGCCGGCGCCGGCGTCGTCGGAAAGGACGCATAGGAGATTGGTCTGGCGTGAGGGAGAGGTCACTCCCGCACCTTCCCGGGTCGCCTCCGAGTCCGCCCCCTCCTCCCTGTCGGACTCGCCAGAGGACACCGTCACCGGGGAGCCCGAGGGCCGGGAAGGCTCCAAAGATATGAGCCCGCGCTCGTCGAAGACAGGCATGGCATCGGCAATCTTCTCCCTGTCAGGGCGGCGGTACATCGGAAGATGGGTGTCCGAGGGCAACCCTGGTCTTTCCCAAGCAAGGTGCTCACGACCTTGTTCATCTCCTCGTTGGACAAGTTGTCCGGGCGCAGCCGGAGGTCGCCTTTCGCGCCCTTGAGCCTCCACAGGGGGTGCGAGTGCGCCTGGAGCGGAGCCAGGTGCTTCGTAAGGAACTCCTTGATGATCATAGCCCCCGCTAGCTTCTTCGCCTTCGGGTCGTCTGACTTCAGGTCGGCCACCATCTTCTCCATCAACTGCTCCGCCCGAGGATCGGTGAGCTTCTCGTGAGACCATCCTTCCTGGGGCGTCGGCAGCCCGGTTGGTAGCTCTAGCCGAGGGTAGGAGCGCTTGGCGTCCATGAAGATCCACTTGTTCTGGAAGTCCTCCACCTTCTTCCCGACCCACGAAATCGCGTTGCTGCTGTTGGCCACGATGAAATTGGCGCACCCCGAGAACTGGCTGCCATTGACCCAAAGGTAGAAGAAGTGGTGGAACAGCACCACGGAGGGCATCACCCCCATAAACGCCTCACAGTAAAAGGCAAATATTGTCAGGAGGAGGATAGAGTTGGGGTGAAGATGGAGGGCATGAGCTTGTAGTGGCAAAGAACGGCGTAGAAGAAGCTGGAGAAAGGGGGAACCAGCCTCGTGAAGACGTTGTGCAAGCAGAAGGGGTAGAAGGTACCACCCAAGGTTTCTAGCTGGGCAGAGCTGACCCGGAGCATTGTCTCTCCCCCCTCGTTCATGCTGCCCGCCATCAGTTGGAGCTCGACGGCGAGGTGCTTCTCCTTGGCAACGGTGGATGCGCTCAGGGCAGGCTCGAACCAAGAGGGTGAGCGCGCGGCCGTGGCCAAGGACTTCACCTTGTCGGTGGCCATCGTCCGCGGGCTTGGGGCAGAGATTCAGCGGATCTAGAGTTTTTCTGGGCAGAAGAAGAAGGGGATCTGGAGCAAGACGAAGGAAGGGCAATGAAGGCTCTGCAGCGAGCGCCAGCCTTTTTGTCAACTAGGAGCAGTTGACGAGGCAACGTGGGGAAGCGGAGGCGCCCACGTCGCATCAATCGCCACACGTCGACCAAGGCCGTAGGAGGTTAGGGCCCATGGCGCTCCGCACTTGCCCTTTGGCCTAGCCTCGAAGCCATGTTTGAGTGCACCTTGGGCCCATGGGCTAGTGTCGGTGTTCTGGGAACGGGGGTACCCAGACTTGCATGTCTGCAGCCCACGACGTGGCTCCATCGACGGCCTGGTACGGCTCAGCTTCAACATCAACAACTCAAGACCCTCGCGAGGGGCCAAGCCTCGCGAGGCGGACGACACCAAGACCTCCACGAGGGGTGGCCTCTTTGGTGCTAGGAGGCGGGGCTCTTTGGTGCTAGGAGGCAAGTGCAGGCGCGAAGTCCCGAGGGGTCAAGCAAAGGTTTCCATTCCGATGCAACAAGACCAAGACTACCAGGATGGCAGGACGGAGGTCATCGCTGAGCCCACCACGGCGTCACCACCAAAGGCTTTTACAGACGAAGACTACTTTTGTCAGGATAGCATGTATTAGTTGTCTCCCTTCAAATTTGGCCGTTGTGGGATCCCTTCTCGCCTTCATTTGGGAAGTGGACCAAGGCCACTATAAATAGGACCTAGCCACCACCATAGAGGAGGGGTCATTCAGATCATCCTCAAACCCACCAGCTCATCGAGCACAAGAACACCTCTCCTCCTGAGGTTGTTCTCCACTGTACTAGTTCATCCTCAACCCCTCGAGGCCAATCCACCACAAAGCAGGAGTAGGGTTTTACACCACAAGGTGGCCCAAACCTGGGTAAACTACTACGTCTCTTGTCCATTCAGTTCGTCGAGCTAGGCTGTGAGATTAGCAAGCGGGCAGACTGGGGAGGATGAGTTCTTCGCACGCACCCTAGAGTTCGAACCTCTCAAGGGTCCGCGGAACCCAAAATCTGACACCGGTGATTACCGTAGTTTTTGGAGTTCATGTATTCACTAAGTGTTAATGCATTTTTCCGATTCTCTATTAAAAGGAGGCCTTAATATCCCCTAGTTTCCATTAGGACCCTACTGCCACGGGAGGGTAGGACAAAAGATGTCATGCAAGTCTTTTCCATAAGCACGTATGACTATATACGGAATACATGCCTAGATTATATTGATGAATTGGAGCTAGGTCTTTGTCACCCTAGGTTATGACTGCTACATGATGAATATCATCCGACACAATTATCACCGTCGATCCATTGGCTATGAGCTTTTAACATATTGATGTTTGCTAAGTTACTTTCATTGCTACTGTTGTTACAATTACTACAAAACTGCTACTATTAACTTTTTCCACCGTTACCATTAATTCCATACTACTTTGCTACTAAACACTTTGCTGCAGATATTAAGTCTTTCAGGTGTGGTTGAATTGACAACTCAGCTGCAAATACTAGTGAATATTCTTTGGCTCCCCTTGTGTCGAATCAGTAAATTTGGGTTGAATACTCTACCCCTGAAAACTATTGCGATCCCCTACACTTGTGGGTTATCAGCCGCTGCCACGCTCCGTCCGCCTCTGCCCCGTGCCGCACGCCGCCACCCTGACTCGCTCCCTGCTCAGCCGCTACCCCGACTCTCTCCCCGCTCGGCCGCTGCCCACTCCCTGATAGGACTGAAGAAGACACCGATGGGCAAGTCGGGTTTTCTTCGCCGTGAGGGCGAAGCCCACTAGGAATTTCGGAGTGAAGTTCTCCGATGTCGGATGACGTTGGTGGCTCGACACATATCTCACCGCCGATGAGGATGTGCGTGCCTATGACATGGCGATGTGGCATGCCGGATGGCCGAAGACGGACCTCAACTTCCCGGAGATCGAGTGCCGAGCGGTGGCGGAGTGGCTCATGCCACAGGGCATCCAGATGGAGGAGATGCCGGTGAAGAAGAAGAGACTGGCAGTTGTCGTTACTCCCGGCGAGAGCGACGAGGCAGTGATGGCTCGGTTTGCGCGGGAGAATCCCGAGTACGTCCAGGATGAGTAGGACTTCTACTGGAAGCGTGATGCCGAGGAGGAGAATCAGAAGGAGGACGAGGCCAGCCCCTCGACGGTGATCCCCATCGAGTCACCGTTGGAGGAGGAGGACAAGGAGTTCTGGGGGCTCTCGGATGACTCTGAAGAGTCGTACTGGATGCCCTCGGACGACGAGTAGTTCTACTAGTTTAAATTTATGTCATCTATGTTTGAACTATGTTGAATTTGATGTTATGAAGTAGTAGTTGGTCATTTTTAGAATTATGTCTTCGTTTTGGACCATCTGTTGGAGTTGCTCTTTTATTTAAATCTTCGTTGTGGACCATCTGTTGGAGTTGAGCCTTTTTTGGAGATGTAAAAAGCACTTTTTGGTGCTCCAAATTTTTACATCACCGGTTTGGAGCACCACAATATAGATCATCTATTAGAGATGCTCTTACAAAGCAGATCCTATGCTACTCGGACCGCGTAAAAGCAAACTGGTATGCTACCGAAGGAGAACATAGGAGAAACTGAGAACAAGCCCTCGCTGCATCCTACGACACCTAAACTCCTCAATAGCACCCCCAAAAGGGGGAACATCACAAAGTGTTGTCGCTTGCTAGTCTCACCGGACAAGGGTCTTCATCCAGAACTATGAAGCAGAGATGAGATTCACGACGACGTCTTCAAGCAAGGAGCGGAGCCTGCGAGCGGAGCCCGCGAGCGGCGCCGTTGCCAGTGCAAAAAGTCTGGAGCTTTCATTTAGCACCCATCCGATAACCCACAAGTATAGGGGATCATTTGTAGCCTTCTTCCATAAATAATAGTGTCGAACCCAAGGAGGAGCTAAAGGTAGAACAAATATTCCCTCAAGTTCTATCGACCACCGGTACAACTCTACGCACACTTGACGTTTGCTTTACCGAAAACAAGTATGGAACTATTTTGCAAGAATAAAACTATGAGCACTTTGCAAGAACAAAACTATGAATAAATTGCAAGGTAATAAAAGTGGATAGCTTTTGTCAACAAGAAAGTCATTTGTCCCTAGGCAATCGATAACTAAACCAATGATCATTGTTGCAATTTTATATGAGGGAGAGGTGTGAGCTAACATACTTTCTCTACTTGGATCATATGCACTTATGATTGGAACTCTAGCAAGCATCCACAACTACTAAAGATCATTAAGGTCGTGAAACCCAACCATAGCATTAAGTATCAAGTCCTCTTTATCCCATACGCAATGACCCCCAAACTCGGGTATGTGTATTATGTCACTCATGCCACCCACCATAAGCGAACCATTAACGTATTGCAACACCCTACAGCGGGGATCCCTCTGTTTGCGCGACATGGAGGGCATCGTAGGGCAGCACCAAAATAAAATATAGAACTCAAACCAATCATGATCATCTATCAACCCATAGGAGAAAACGAATCTACTCAAACATCATAGGATAACCATAAATCATTGGGAAATAATATATAGAGTTAAGCATCATGTTTAAGTAGAGATTACAGCGAGGAGAAGAGGTGTTACACCACTGCATAGAGGGGGAGAAAGTTGGTATTGATGGTAGCAAGATTGTTGATGTAGATCGCCATCACGATCCTTGCCCGGGTGGCGCGCCCCCTCCTTCTTCTTCCTTGGCCTCCCCCTATATGGGAGGAGGGTTCCCCCTCTGGTCCACGGCCCCCATGGTGGCGGAGGGGCGGGAGCCACTCCGGGATTGGATCGCCTCCTCTATTCTCTTCTATTTCGCATTCCCCAGTTCCGGCCCTTCATGGTTTCTTAAATTCCCGGAGATCCATAACTCCGATTGTGCTGAAATTTTTACATGAATTTTTCCATAATTTTTCTTTCTTGCGCTAGAAGAAGGGCCCCAACCGCCTTACGAGGAGGGTATAAGACACCTGGGCGCGCCTGGCACCTCCTGGCACGCCCTGGTGTATCTTGGGGCCTGTGGGCCCCCGTTTACGTTCATTCCACCTCCCAAAATTCACAAATATTCCAAAATAACTCTCTGTAAATTTTTATTGCATTTGGACTTCATTTGATATGGATTTTCTAGGAAACAAAAACAGGCAACAAAGAGGAACTGGCACTCGATCAATAGGTTAGTCCAAATAAATCATTTAAAATGTTCCCAAAAGTATGTGAAAGTAGTATAATATTGGCATGAAACAATAAAAAAATATAGAAACAACGGGGACGTATCAGCATCACCAAGCTTAATTCCTGCTCGTCCTCGAGTAGGTAAATGATAAAAAAGATAATTTTTGATCTAGAATGCTACCTAGCATAAACTTGATCATATATCTAATCATGGCATGAATATTAAGACATAAGTAATTCAAAGCAATAATCTATAATTTGACATAAAGACATCAATATTCACGCATCCCAACAAACAAGCATGTCTTTCAAAATATCAACGCTAAAGAAAGCTATACCTACAAAATCATATAGTCTTGTCATGCTCTGTCTTCTTAACACAAAGTATTTATCATGCACAACCCCGATGACAAGCCGATCAATTGGTTCATACTTTTTAACGCGCTTCAGCTTTTTCAACCCTCACGCAATACATGAGCCCAAGCCATGGATATAACACTATAGGTGGAATAGAGTATGATGATAGGGGTGAATATAGAGAAGACAAAAAAGTAAGAAAGTCTCACATCGACGCGACTAACCAACGAGCTATGGAGATGCCCATCTATTGATATCAATGTGAGGAGTAAGGATTGTCATGCAACGGATGCACTAAGATCTATAAGTGTATGAAAGCTCAATATGAAACTAAGTGGGTGTGTATCTAATCCTATAATGAAAAATTCCCACTAGTATATGAAAGTGACAACATAGGAGACTCTCCATATGAAAAACATGGTGCTACGATGAAGCACAAGTGTGGAACTAGCATGCCCCTTCTCTCTTTATTTCTTTATTTATGTTTTCCTTTTCTTTTTCTTTCTTTCTTTTTTTCTTTTTCTTCTTTTTTATATTTTTTTCTCATTGTCCGGAGTCTCATCCCGACTTGTGGGGGAATCATAGTCTCCATCATCCTCTCCTCACTGGGGCAATGCTTTAATAATGAAAATTGATGATCATCACACTTCTATTTACTTATAACTAAATATTGAAAACTCGATACCTATAACAAAATTTCACTCTATATGAATGCCTTTGGCAGTGTACCAAGATGTGCAATGATCTAGCGTAACATGTATGAAAAATGATGAACGGTGGCTGACCCACAAATAGTATGTCAACTATATGATCATGCAAAGCAATATTACAATGAATGCTCAAGTCATCAAAATGGAAGCGGTGGAAGTTGCGTGGCAATATATCTGGGAATCGCTATGGAAAGGCCATAATAGGTAGGTATGGTGGATGTTCTGAGGAAGATATAATAAGGCTTATGTGTGATAGATCATATCATAGCATGGGGTTTGGATGAACCGATGAAGTTTGCACTGACTCTCCAGATGAGAAAGGTCAATGCACCATACCGTAGAGACTAGCAAATTGCGAAAAGGTAAGAGTGCATATAATCCATGGACTCACATTAGTCATAAAGAACTCATATACTTATTGCAAAACTTTATTAGCCCTCGAAGCGAAGTACTACTACGCATGCCCCTGGGGGATAGATTGGTAGGAAAAGACCATCGCTCGTCCCCGACCGCCACTCATAAGGAAGACAATCAATAATAAATCATGCTCCAACTTTATAGCATAACGAGAGACTATACATGCATGCTTCGGGAATAACAAGCCTTAACACCAATATTCTTACTAACCACAACCATTTACTAGTACTTCCCACATATTCCATCTCTATATCGCAAAACTATTTAGTGATCCACAAGTTTTATGTTGGATTTTATGAGTAACCATGCAATATAATTGACCAATTCTTGTTGACTCTCTAAATAGGTATAAGTGAAGCATGAGAGTTTTAATTCTTTCTACAAAAGACCATGCTCTGATAAATATAATTGAAGCAAGAGAGCATTTGGTTTTCTATGTGAAGAGAAATAGGCAATCCAAACTTCAAATGATATAAGTGAAACACATGAAGCATTCTATAAAGCCATACTCAAAAGATATAAGTGAAGTGCAATGAGCATTCTATAAATTAACCATGGACTATCTCATACCAGCATGGTGCATAAAAGAATAGTGAAAAATAAACACAAAAGATTCTCCAAGGTTCATGCATATCATGTGAACGAAACAAAGACGAAAACATACCGATACTTGTTGAAGAAAGATGGGATGCCTTCCGGGGAATCCCCAAGCTTAGATAGTTGAGTCTCCTTCGATATTTAATTGGGTTGCCTTGGGCATCCCCAATCTTGAGCTCTTTTCTCTCCTCCTTCTCCTCAAATCAAGATCTCCTCGATCTTTGATCACTTCATGCACACAAAACTCAACAAAAAGCTCGATAAGATCCATTAGTATAATAAAGAAAATCACTACTCTAAGTACTATTGCAAACCAATTCATATTTTGTTTTTTCGTTGTATCTACTGTAATATAACTTTTCCATGGCTTATACCACCAATAAAAACCGATGGTTTCATCAAAACAAGCAAAACAATGCATCAAAAACAGAATCTGTCTTAAACAGGACAGTCTATAGCAATCTAAACATCTACCATACTTATGGTACTCCAAAACTTCTGAAACATTAGGAAAAAATAAAAAAATATATAGCAATACTATGCAAAAAGTTTCATACACTTTCGACGTTCCAGTAAAAAATGTAAAATCACACACTACAGCCAAAGTTTTTGTTTTTGCACCGCACATACCAACAAGCAATGTACTCATCCTAAAGGCAAATCTTGGCACAATAATTTTACAATACAATGGATTTTCACAAAGGGATAATTATTTTTGGATGAAAAGTTTCTGTAATCAATATTCACAAAGTTTCCATGGGCATGAACAAAGTTCAAGCATGTCTGTAACACCCCGGATATGATTTACGCAATATGTACTCCAAATCTTGCCGTTTCCGGCCTTAAGTTATTTTATTTTCTCGGGTTCGGGTTTTTGTCTCCGTGTGTTGTTGTCGTTGTCATGCATCTCATATCATGTCATCATGTGCATTGCATTTGCATACGTGTTCATCTCATGCATTCGAGCATTTTCCCCGTTGTCCATTTTTCATTCCAGCGCTTCGTTCTCCTCCGGTGGTCTTTTCTACCTTTCTTTCATGTGTGGGGATTAAACATTTCCGTATTGGACCGAGACTTGCCAAGCGGCCTTGGTTTACTACCGGTAGACCGCCTGTCAAGTTTTGTACCATTTGGACTTCGTTAGATGCTCCAACGGTTAACCGAGGGACCGAAAAGGCCTCATGTGTGTTGCAGCCCAACACCCCTCCAAGTTGGCCCAAAACCCACCAAAACCTCTCCCATCGTCTAGAGCGTTCGATCACGATCGTGTGGCCAAAAACCGCACCTCATTTGGACTCTCCTAGCTCCCTCTACCTATAAATATAGCCTCCCCTCCGAAAATCTCGGGTCATTTCGCACCCTAACCTAGCCCCCTTCCTCTCCGCGCGCCGGACAACGTTCGAGCCACGCCGGACAACCGCGCCCAGCCAGCCAGGACGCGACACAGGCACGCCAGCCACCTCCCACTGCCGCGGCCCGCCGAGCCCGGAACCGGCCCCCGCGGCCCACGTCGCTCGCTGCCAGCTACCGCGCGCCCCGCGCCTCCTCACCGCTCGCGCGCCGCCGCACTTCGCCCCGGCCGGCCGCCGCGTTCCTCGCCGGCCGGAGGAGAGCTCCGACTCCGGCGAGGCCCCCTCGCCGCCCGAGCCGGCGCCGACCTCCACCGCGCTCCTCCGTCGTCCTCTTCGCCCGGATCCGGCCACCCCGCCTCTTCCTCGTCAACGCCGGCGCCCCCAAGTCCGATTCCGGCGACTCTCCGGCGAGCACCTCGAAACGCATGCGATCCGGATCTGGATCTGGATCCCGACGGTTGACTTTCTCCCGAAACCCTAGTTCAAATGCCCTTGTTTATCGCATCGTAACTTTGCATCCGTAACTTCGTGTTGGGCATATAGCATATCAAAATGTTCGTATCAGAGAGCACATCATTTCATTCCATTGCATCATTTTCATTTGAGTTTATCTTGATGCCCGAAATGCTGTTAAAAGAGTGCTATTTGAGTTTATTGTCAGATCTGCTGCTCCAATTAGATATTTGTCATTTTTGCCATGATTGTTGTGTTCATGATATGCCCAGGTGCTCTACATGTGTTTTGTTATATGTTTTGCCATCTATCCAGAGGTGCAACCCATGTATTTTTGTGATGTGTGTGGTGACTAGCACAAGCTTGCAAAGTGAGGCACTTACTAATGCTGATTTCAGGGACTTGGCATTTCCACTAAGTCCTTGAGCTGGTTATCTCATATGACCATATGTTCATGTTGTTTCCTAGTGATCCGTGCCTCTTTTGAGGATGATTAGTAAGGATGATTTGTTAATCTTGTAGTGCTCTATCCATCCATGCCTTTGTTTGCAATTATGGAGCACCCTAGCTTGAGTCAATCGAGCTCTACTTTTGTCATTTCGTGAATCTGGGCAGATTGTCTACTTGTTAGCGATTTTTCCGGTGATGTTGTAGTTGAACCGTGCATGCTATGCTATTGTTCTTGCCATGTCTAGCTTTAATTTTGTGTATTCTTGATGTGTGTATGCTTAGCTTGTCATTACTTGCTCTGTGGTGAGTCCATCGAGCTCGTAAACATGCCTACTTGATATCTGTTTCAGCATGCTCCAGTTTCCACTAAGTCTGAGAACTGATTATGTTTTTGCCATGTTCACATGCTTGCAATTGTATTTTCTGATCCCTTTTGGCTCAAGGTCACTAAGGGACTTTTGTTAAGTTCTTTGAGTAGCTCCATGCCATGCTTTACTTTGCCATGTTCAGGTCCTGTAGCATGTAGTTTTCATGCTCCAAAGAGTGCTATCTGATCTGAAATTGCAGACAAGTGTTAATTTCACTAAGTCTGAAATCTGTTTGTCAAATGCATTTTTTCCATGCTTGTTTGAACCTGTTAATGGATGAATTGGCCATAGCTCAGTGCTAGACTTTTGTTAAGCATCATGAATGGATTCGTGCCATGTATTTGTATGCCATGTTTGGGTGCTGTAGCATGTTCATCTTGTTGCATTTAGATGGCTACTTGCTGTAAATCGCAGAACGTGGTCATATTTGAATTGCTTGCCATTTCCAAACCGTAACTCCGATTCCGGCGTTCTTTATATCGTTTTCAAGCGATTTCATCTCATCTTTTCAGTGGCACACTTGGATTTCCAAGTTGAGGCCAGGTTTATTCATACCTTGCCAAATCTTGCATATGCATCCCGCATCGCATCCCGCATAGCATACCATCTTTGCATCATATTGTTTGAGCCTTGCATGTGGTTGATTGTGTCCTTGTTGCTTGTTTGTCTTGTTTGGGTAGAGCCGGGAGACGAGTTCACTAACAAGGAGCCCGTTGAGTTTGCTTTCGAGGATCCAGTCAACTCTGACAATTTTGCAGGCAAGATGATTATACCCTCGAAATCACTAATATCTTTTCTATGCTAGATGCTCGCTCTTTTGCTATGCCTATGCTATGATGCCTACCACTTGCTTATCATGCCTCCCAAATTGCCATGTCAAACCTCTAACCCACCATGTCCTAGCAAACCGTTGATTGGCTATGTTACCGCTTTGCTCAGACCCTCTTATAGCGTTGCTAGTTGCAGGTGAAGATTGGAGGTCGTTCCTTGTTGGAACATTATTTACTTGTTGGGATATCATTATATTATCTTGTTATCTTAATGCATCTATATACTTGGTAACGGGTGGAAGGCTCGGCCTCCCACCTAGTGTTTTGTTCCACTCTTGCCGCCCTAGTTTCCGTCATATCGGTGTTATGTTCCCAGATTTTGCGTTTCTTACGTGGTTGGGGTATAATGGGAACCCCTTGATAGTTCGCCTTGATTAAAGCTTCTCCAGCAATGCCCAACCTTGGTTTTACCATTTTTCACCTAGCCTCTTTTTCCCTTGGGTTTCCGGAGCCCGAGGGTCATCTTATTTAAACCCCCCCCGGGCCAGTGCTCCTCTGAGTGTTGGTCCGACTGAGCTGCCTGCGGGGCCACCTCGGGGAAACTTGAGGGTTGGTTTTACTCGTAGGTAGTCTCATCTGAGTGTGCCCTGAGAACGAGATATGTGCAGCTCCTATCGGGATTTGTCGGCACATTCGGGCGGTGTTGCTGGATTTGTTTTAACCTGTCGAAGTGTCTGGAAGAACCGAGATACCGAGTCTGATCGGAACGTCTCGGGAGGAAGTCTATTCCTTCGTTGACCGTGAGAGCTTGTCATGGGCTAAGTTGGGACTCCCCTGCAGGGATTTGAACTTTTGAAAGCCGTGTCCACGGTTATGGGCAGATGGGAATTTGTTAATGTCCAGTTGTAGATAACTTGAACCTTAACTTAATTAATATGAATCAACAGTGTGAGTTACCGTGATGGTTTCTTCTCGGCAGAGTCCGGGAAGTGAACACGGTGTTGGAGTAATGTTTGTCGCAGGTTGCCCTCTAGTTACTCGTTCGCGCTTTGCCTCCTCTTCCCGCTCTCTTTTGCGAACAAGATAGCCACTATATATGCTAGTCGCTTGCTGCAGCTCCACATATTTTACCTTGCCTTACCTATAAGCTTAAATAGTCTTGATCGCGAGGGTGCGAGATTGCTGAGTCCCTGTGGCTCACAGATTACTTCCAAACCAGATGCAGGGCCTGATGATTCCGCTCCAGGTGACGCGCTTGAGCTCAAGTGGGAGTTCGACGAGGACTCTCAACGATACTACGTGTCTTTCCCTGATGATCAGTAGTGGTGCCCACTTGGGGGTGATCGGGACCGTGTCGCATGTTGGGTTATCTTTTATTTTGGCGCCGTAGTCGGGCCATGAGTGTTTGAATGTTGTAATGCTATTTATGTACTTGATTGACGTGGCGAGTGTAAGCCAACTATGTTATCTCCCCTTTTATTATCTATATTACATGGGATGTTGTGAAGATTGCCTAACTTGCGACATATGCCTTCAATGCGGTTATGTCTCTAAGTCGTGCCTCGACACGTGGGAGCTATAGTCGCATCGAGGGTGTTTCAAGTTGGTAATCAGAGCCTTCCCCGACCTTAGGAGCCCCCACTGATTGATCGTTTTTAGCAGCCGGGTTGTGTCTAGAAAAATGTTTTGAGTCATTTAGGAATTATTTATCAGAGAGTTTAGGAATTCTTTTTTACTTCCCAGTCTCCTCATCGCTCTGGTAAGGCATCCTGACGTAGAGTTTTGACTCTTCTCTTGTCAAATTTCACTAAAAAAATTTAGGATCATGCGGGTATCTTGGAATCATTCCGATGGTTTTGTGACGAGAACATTGTCTTGGTGCCTCCTGTCAGGGGTTTTGTGGAAGTGTCCCGGGGAGTTGAGCTCTGAGGTGTTGTCATCATAATTTTATTGTGGCAGTTCTGGAATACCTGAGTTTAGTACGCCGACATCGAAAATCTCTTTTATGCAGTTCGTTGGTGAGATAACCTCGACGCCACCCAGTACTGGGGCGGGAGTTCGGGAGTATCGCCATAACTTGTATAACGGATGCTTTTCGAAGGTTGAGGTAGATGGTTTCCGAAGTTTTTCTCGGTTATGTGTTGAAGGATGGATACAGCTGGATATAGGATTTGCTAGATTTGGGTGAGATATTATGTTTCCCCTGTATCCCCAACACCTGATTGCATAACCGGAAAGGTTCGGGAGTTTCATAGGTGGGAATTCAAGTAGCTCTAGTTCTTCTTCCACAGATATTTGGTTTGAGATTGGGATTTCTTACCTATTATTCGTTCTTGATCCGTACCTTGTTGATTTATTTCTCTACCTAAATTCTAAGTGGCTTCTCAATTTATGGATATGTGACCATTTCAAGAGGAATGCATTCGTTCATTTTGTTCGGATGTGAAGACTATATGTTGCAATTTTCATTCCATTGGATTCAGCTTCATTTTATCTGTCAATGTGCTAACGGTGGTCAACCTCTTCAGGATGGCTCCCGCTAAGAGCAAAAATCAGAATCAGAATCAGGATCCGCCACCACCTCCACCTCCTCCGGAGGCATGGCAAGCTGTGATGGCCGCAACCAATGCAAACACACAGTTGATCATGCAAATTCTTCAAGAGCGCAATCAAGGCAACCAAGGGAACCAAGGCAATGATCAGAATCACTTTGCTACACTCAACCAGTTCCTTGCTAACGGGCCAAAGACTTTCAGCAATTGTGTTGAGGCAACTGATGCTGACGATTGGCTCGTGGATCTGTGCAAGCATTTCGAGTGCAGTAACGTCAGGCCTGAGGACTTCGTCAAGTTCGCTTCCTTCCAACTCAAAGATCAAGCTGCAGAATGGTTCCAGCAGTACAAGGATTCCAGAGGTGGACGTGTTATTACCTGGGATGAATTCCTTCAAGATTTCAGAGCTCATCATATCCCTTAGAGTGTGGTTGAAAGCAAGCGTGAGGAATTCCGCAACCTGAAGCAAGGCTCTTTATCTGTCTATGACTACAACAAGTTGTTTCAGAAGCTCGCCCGCTTTGCCAAGCAGGACGTCCCTGATGAGAAGAGCATGATATACCAGTTCAGGGGTGGCCTCAGAGAGGAAATTCAGCTAGCTCTTGTTCTCTTTGAACCCTTGAGATATGATGAGTTCTACAACAAGGCATTGAAGCAAGAGGCCGCTCAACTGAGGTGTGATGCTTCCAAGAAGCGAGTCAGAGATGCTACTCCTTCTTCCTCTACTCAAGTGGCCAAGCAGCAGAAGTATTGGCTTCCTCCTCCGTTTCGTCAGCCATATCAGCAGAAGAGCAAAGGTGGCAGTGGATCTTCCCACCCACCCAACCCTGGCTTTCAGAACAAGACTTCGTCTCAAGCTCCAAGATCGAGTGCTCCGTACCACCGTCCGCTTTCAGAGGTCACGTGCAACAAGTGCCAACAGAAGGGTCACTATGCCAACAAGTATCTCAATCAGAGGCGTCTTCCTCCTCCTCCTCCTGTGAGATCGACAAGTACAGTTGTGGTCAAGCATAACCCCAAGCACGCCAAGGTCAACTTGATGAACGTAGCTCAGGCAGAGGACTCGTCAGATGTCATCATGGGTAACCTTCCTGTTAATGATATTCCTGCAAAAGTACTTTGTGACTCTGGTGCATCGCATTCCTTCATGTCATTCCCATTTGCATCGGAGAACAATTTTAGTACTAAGGCATTACCTAGAGCTATGCAAGTCGTCTCTCTGGCTAAGCGTCTGAGTTCTAGTATGATGGTTCCGGATATTTCTATCATGATTGGTGATTTCAAGTTTCTGGCTTCTCCAATGGTTCTTGGTAACTCGGATATTGATCTTATTCTCGGAATGGATTGGCTTTCTAAGCACAAGGCGCATCTTGATTGTGCTGCCAGGCAGATTCAATTGACTCATTCGTCTGAGGATGTAATTGTCTTTGCTGCTCAGGATAATATCATTCGTCTGTTTTCTCTCAATGAGAAGGGTGAACTGGATGCCATCTCGCAAATTCCAGTCGTTTGCGAATATCAAGACGTCTTTCCAGAAGAGCTTCCAGGAATGCCTCCGCACCGGCCAGTTGAATTCGTCATTGATCTTGAGCCTGGCACGGAACTTGTGTGCAAGAGTCCTTACAATCTCAGACCTGAAGAGTTGAAGGAGCTGAAGAAGCAACTCGATATTCAAGAGAGAATGGGTCTCATCCGGCCAAGTTATTTTCCGTGGGGTTGTTGTGTTCTTTTTGTGAAGAAGAAGGATGGAACGGACCGACTTTGTGTTGATTACCGTCCATTGAACAAGAAGACCATCAAGAACAAATACTCACTTCCCAACATCAATGAGCTGTTCGAACAACTCAAAGGTGCCCAAGTATTCTCCAAGCTTGATCTCCGTATGGGTTATCATCAGATTCGAATCCGTGAGCAAGATATTCCCAAGACGGCTTTCAGGACAAGCTATGGTTCATATGAATACATTGTCATGTCTTTTGGCCTCGTCAACGCTCCTCCGACTTTCTCTCACATGATGAACTTCATCTTCAACGCCTACACCAATGACTTCGTTTTGGTCTATCTCGATGACATTCTTGTTTTCTCGAAGAACAAGGAAGATCATGCCAAGCACTTGCGTTTGGTGCTTGATAAGCTGAGGGAACACCAGTTCTACGCCAAGTTCTCCAAGTGCGAATTTTGGCTCGATGAGGTTCTTTATCTTGGTCATATCATCTCTGCCAAGGGCATTGCGGTGAATCCTGAGAAGGTGTCTGCAATTGTGAATTGGGAACCTCCTCAGAACGTGAAGCAACTCCGTAGCTTCCTCGGTCTCGCAAGCTACTGTCGAAGATTCGTTGAAAACTTTTCTAAGATCGCGAAGCCTCTCTCAAATCTTCTCTAGAAGCATGTCAAGTACGTTTGGTCTCCGGAGTGTGACATTGCTTTCAACACTTTGAAAGAGAAATTGATCACTGCTCCAGTTCTGACTCTGCCTGATGAATCCAAGTCATACGAGGTCTTTTGTGATGCCTCTCTCCAAGGTCTTGGCGCAGTGTTGATGCAAGAGAAGAAAGTTGTTTCTTATACCTCTCGCCAGTTGAAGCCCAATGAGAAGAACTACCCCACTCATGATCTCGAGTTGGCGGCAGTTGTGCATGCTCTTTTGAGTTGGCGACATCTCTTATTGGGAAGAAAAGTGGACATCTTCACTGACCACAAGAGTCTCAAGTACATCTTCACTCAGCCTAATCTCAACCTCAGGCAAACTCGATGGTTCAAAATGATTCAAGAGTATAATCCGAGTATCGAGTATACTCCAGTCAAGGCCAATGTGATTGCTGACGCATTGAGCAGAAAGGCTTACTGCAACAGCCTGATTCTCAAGCCTTATCAACCCGAGCTTTGTGAAGCTTTCCGCAAACTTAATCTGCAAGTTGTTCCTCAAGGTTTCCTCGCCAACCTTCAAGTCTCTCCTACCTTGGAAGACCAGATTCACCAAGCTCAGCTTCTTGATGCTTTTGTGAAAAAGGTGAAGATTGGGATTGCCAAGAGTCAACCCAAGTACAAGTGCTACTGCCTTGATGACAAGGATACTCTCTTCTTCGAGGATCGTATTGTTGTGCCCAAAGGTGACCTCCGTAAAGTGATCATGAACGAGGCTCACAATTCTCTCCTCTCCATCCACCCTGGGAGCACGAAGATGTATCAGGACCTCAAGCAGGCTTATTGGTGGACTCGAATGAAGCGCGAGATTGCTCACTTCCTAAATGAGTGTGATGTCTGCAGAAGAGTGAAGGCAGAACACCAAAGGCCAGCTGGTCTCCTCCAACCTCTTGCAATTCCAGAATGGAAGTTTGACCACATTGAAATGGACTTCGTGACTGGGTTTCCAAAGTCCAAGTGTGGCAACGATGCTATATTCGTTGTCATCGACAAACTCACTAAAGTGGCTCATTTTCTGCCTATCAAAGAGTCAATCACTGCAGCTCAATTGGCGGAACTCTATACCTCTCGAATTGTATCTCTGCACGGTATTCCACAAGTGATCTCTTCAGACCGTGGCAGCATCTTTACCTCCAAGTTTTGGGATTCTTTTCAGAAGGCCATGGGTACCAACATCCGCTTCAGCACAGCTTTCCATCCTCAAACTAGCGGTCAAGTCGAGCGTGTCAACCAGATTCTTGAAGATATGCTCAGGGCTTGTGTGATCTCCTTCGGCATGAAGTGGGAGGATTGTCTTCCTTATGTTGAATTCTCCTACAACAACAGTTTTCAAGCAAGTTTGGGCAAGGCCCCATTTGAAATTCTGTATGGCAGGAAGTGCCGTACCCCTCTCAACTGGTCCGAAACTGGTGAACATCAGCTTTTGGGTAATGACTTAATCATAGAGGCAGAGGAAATTTGCAAAGTCATTCGAGATAACCTCAAAGCAGCCCAATCCCGCCAGAAGAGCTACTATGATAGAAAGCACCGTGATTTGGCTTTCGAGATCGGAGATCATGTTTACCTCTGCGTGTCTCCTATGAAAGGTACTCGTCGCTTCGGTATCAAATGGAAGCTTGCCCCTAGATACGTGGGACCTTTCAAGATTGTCAGCAAGAGAGGCGACCTCGCCTATCAACTCGAGCTTCCTTCAAACTTTGCAAATGTTCATGATGTGTTCCATGTCTCTCAGCTCTGAAAGTGCTTCAAGACTCCTGACCGCACCGTCAACTTCGAGGACATTGAGCTCCAAGAAGATCTCTCTTATCGTGAGCACCCAGTTGCTATTCTTGAAGAGACTGAACGCAAGACTAGCAACAAGTCAATCAAATTCCTCAAAGTCAAGTGGTCACACCATTCCGACCGTGAAGCTACCTGGGAACATGAGGATCACCTCCGTTCTGAGTACCCGGCGTTCTTTCAGTCCTAGATCTCGGGACGAGATCCTCTCGTAGTGGTGGAGTGTTGTAACACCCCGGATATGATTTACCCAATATGTACTCCAACTCTTGCCGTTTCCGGCCTTAAGTTATTTTATTTTCTCAGGTTCGGGTTTTTGTCTCCATGTGTTGTTGTCGTTGTCATGCATCTCATATCATGTCATCATGTGCATTGCATTTGCATACGTGTTCATCTCATGCATTCAAGCATTTTCCCCATTGTCCGTTTTGCATTCTGGCACTTCGTTCTCCTCCGGTGGTCTTTTCTACCTTTCTTTCGTGTGTGGGGATTAAACATTTCCGTATTGCACCGAGACTTGCCAAGCGGCCTTGGTTTACTACCGGTAGACCGCCTGTCAAGTTTCGTACCATTTGGACTTCGTTTGATGCTCCAACGGTTAACCGAGGGACCGGAAAGGCCTCGTGTGTGTTGCAGCCCAACACCCCTCCAAGTTGGCCCAAAACCCACCAAAACCTCTCCCATCGTCTAGAGCGTTCGATCCCGATCGCGTGGCCGAAAACCGCACCTCATTTGGACTCTCCTAGCTCCCTCTACCTATAAATATAGCCTCCCCTCCGAAAATCCTAGGTCATTTCGCACCCTAACTTAGCCCCCTTCCTCTCCACGCGCCGGACAACGTCCGGGCCGCGCCGGACAACCGCGCCCAGCCAGCCAGGACGCGACACGTGGCACGCCGGCCACCTCCCACCGCCGCGGCCCGCTGAGCCCGGAAACGGCCCCCGCGGCCCACGTCGCCCGCCGCCAGCTACCGCGCGCCCCGCGCCTCCTCACTGCTCGCGCGCCGCCGCACTTCGCCCCGGCCGGCCGCCGCGTTCCTCGCCGGCCGGAGGAGAGCTCCGACTCCGGCGAGCCCCCATCACCGCCCGAGCCGGCGCCGACCTCCACCGCGCTCCTCCGTCGTCCTCTTCGCCCGGATCCGGCCACCCCGCCTCTTCCTAGTCAACGCCGGCGCCCCCAAGTCCGATTCCGACGACTCTCTGGCGAGCACCTCGAAACACGTGTGATCCGGATTTGGATCTGGATCCTGACGGTTGACTTTCTCCCGAAACCCTAGTTCAAATGCCCTTATTCATCGCATCGTAACTTTGCATCCGTAACTCCGTTTTGGGCATATAGCATATCAAAATGTTTGTCTCAGAGAGCACATCATTTCATTCCATTGCATCATTTTTATTTGAGTTCATCTTGATGCTCGAAATGCTGTTAAAAGAGTGCTATTTGAGTTTATTGTCAGATCTGCTGCTCCAATTAGATATTTGTCATTTTTGCCATGATTGTTGTGTGCATGATATGCCCAGGTGCTCTACATGTGTTTTGTTATATGTTTTGCCATCTATCCAGAGGTGCAACCCATGTATTTTTGTGATGTGTGTGGTGACTAGCACCAGCTTGCAAAGTGAGGCATTTGCTAATGCTGATTTCAGGGACTTAGCATTTCCACTAAGTCCTTGAGCTGGTTATCTCATATGACCATATGTTCATGTTGTTTCCTAGTGATCCGTACCTTTTTTGAGGATGATCAGTAAGGATGATTTGTTAATCTTGTAGTGATCTATCCATCCATGCCTTTGTTCGCAATTATGGAGCACCCTAGCTTGAGTCAATCGAGCTCTACTTTTGTCATTTCGTGAATCTGGGCAGATTGTCTACTTGTTAGCGATTTTGCCGGTGATGTTGTAGTTGAACCGTGCATGCTATGCTATTGTTCTTGCCATGTCTAGCTTGCATTTTGTGTATTATTGATGGTTGTATGCTTAGCTTGTCATGACTTGCTCTGTGGTGAGTGCATCGAGCTCGTAAACATGCCTACTTGATATATGTTTCAGCATGCTCCAGTTTTCACTAAGTCTGAGAACTGATTATGTTTTTGCCATGTTCACATGCTTGCAATTGTATTTTCTGATCCCTTCTGTCTCAAGGTCACTAAGGGACTTTTGTTAAGCTCTTTGAGTAGCTCCATGCCATGCTTTACTTTGCCGTGTTCAGGTCCTGTAGCATGTAGTTTTCATGCTCCAAAGAGTGCTATCTGATCTGAAATTCCAGACAAGTGTTAATTTCACTAAGTCTGAAATCTGTTTGTCAAATGCATTTTTGCCATGCTTGTTTGAACCTGTTAATGGATGAATTGGCCATAGCTCAGTGCTATACTTTTGTTAAGCATCATGAATGGGTTCCTGCCATGTATTTTTATGCCATGTTTGGGTGCTGTAGCATGTTCATCTTGTTGCATTTAGATGGCTACTTGCTGTAAATCGTAAAACGTGGTCATATTTGAATTGCTTGCCATTTCCAAACCGTAACTCCGATTCTGGCGTTCTTTATATCATTTTCAAGCAATTTCATCTCATCTTTCTAGTGGCACACTTGGATTTCCAAGTTGAGGCCAGGTTCATTCATACCTTGCAAAATCTTGCTTATGCATCCCGCATCACATCCTGCATAGCATACCATCTTTGCATCATATTGTTTGAGACTTGCACGTGGTTGATTGTGTCCTTGTTGCTTGTTTGTCTTGTTTGGGTAGAGCCGGGAGACGAGTTCGCTAACGAGGAGCCCGTTGACTTTGCTTTCAAGGATCCAGTCAACTCTGACAACTTCGCAAGCAAGATGATCATACCCTCGAAATCACTACTATCTTTGCTATGCTAGATGCTCGCTCTTTTGCTATGCCTATGCTACGATGCCTACCACTTGCTTATCATGCCTCCCAAATTGCCATGTCAAACCTCTAACCCACCATGTCCTAGCAAACCGTTAATTGGCTATGTTACCGCTTTGCTCAGACCCTCTTATAGCGTTGCTAGTTGCAGGTGAAGATTGGAGGCCGTTCCTTGTTGGAACATTATTTACTTATTGGGATATCATTATATTATCTTGTTATCTTAATGCATCTATATACTTGGTAAAGGGTGGAAGGATCGGCCTCCCGCCTAGTGTTTTGTTCCACTCTTGCCGCCCTAGTTTCTCTCATATCGGTGTTATGTTCCCGGATTTTGCGTTCCTTACACGGTTGGGTTATAATGAGAACCCCTTGATAGTTCGCCTTGATTAAAGCTTCTCCAGCAATGCCTAACCTTGGTTTTACCATTTGTCACCTAGCCTCTTTTTCCCATGGGTTTCCGGAGCCCGAGGGTCATCTTATTTAAACCCCCCCCCCTGGGCCAGTGCTCCTCTGAGTGTTGGTCCGACTGAGCTGCCTACGGGGCCACCTCGGGGAAACTTGAGGGTTGGTTTTACTCGTAGCTAGTCTCGTCTGAGTGTGCCCTGAGAACGAGATATGTGCAGCTCCTATCGGGATATGTCGGCACATTCGGACGGTGTTGCTGGATTTGTTTTAACCTGTCGAAGTGTCTTGAAGAACCGAGATACTGAGTCTGATCGGAACGTCTCGGGAGGAGGTATATTCCTTCGTTGAACGTGAGAGCTTGTCATGGGCTAAGTTGGGACTCCACTGCAGGGATTTGAACTTTCGAAAGCCATGCCCGCAGTTATGGGCAGATGGGAATTTGTTAATGTCCGGTTGTAGATAACTTGAACCTTAACTTAATTAAAATGAATCAACAGTGTGAGTTACCGTGATGGTCTCTTCTCGGCGGAGGCCGGGAAGTGAACACGGTGTTGGAGTAATGTTTGTCGCAGGTTGCCCTCTAGTTACTCGTTCGCGCTTTGCCTCCTCTTCCCACTCTCTTTTGCGAACAGGATAGCCACTATATATGCTAGTCGCTTGCTGCAGCTCCACATATTTTACCTTGCCTTACCTATAAGCTTAAATAGTCTTGATCGCGAGGGTGCGAGATTGCTGAGTCCTTGTGGCTCACAGATTACTTCCAAACCAGATGCAGGGCCTGATGATTCCGCTCCAGGTGACACGCTTGAGCTCAAGTGGGAGTTCGACGAGGACTCTCAATGATACTACGTGTCTTTCCCTGATGATCAGTAGTGGTGCCCAGTTGGGGGTGATCGGGACCGTGTCGCATGTTGGGTTATCTTTTATTTTGGCGCCGTAGTTGGGCCATGAGTGTTTGAATGTTGTAATGCTATTTATGTACTTGATTGACGTGGCGAGTGTAAGCCAACTATGTTATCTCCCCTTTTATTATCTATATTACATGGGATGTTGTGAAGATTGCCTAACTTGCGACATATGCCTTTAATGTGATTATGTCTCTAAGTCGTGCCTCGACACGTGGGAGCTATAGTCGCATCGAGGGTGTTACAACGTCCCCCACTTCAACGGTGTTCATCTTTCTCACTTTCACTTTTCTTTTTGTGAAGTTTTAAGTTCCCCTCTATATTTTTTGTTTTTAAACTTCATAAAAGCACTCAACAGAAATAAATGACTCTCTAAAACTTTCGGGTCGTCTCCCTAACAGCGATTTCTTTAAAGCCATTAAGCTAGGCATAATGTGCTCAAGTATTGGATCCACCTGGATCCCAAGGTATATCAAAGCCAATTTTAATTAACAATGATTTGGCATTTAGTAGTGGGCACAAGGCAACATATATCATGCAATGAAGAAGTCTAACTCTTTTCCTATGCATCGGAATGTCATAAAAGAATAATTCATGCACGTCAAGTAAAGGCCAATACATAGCATAAGCAATTTCTTGCAATTTTTCATGTTGGAAACATAGAGAGGCGGAGATGTAGTTCCTCTCTCATAATAATTGCAAGTAGGAGCAGCAAGCACATGCATATTATATTCATCAAAATATTCATGTGAAACGTAGAATGCAACCCAACAATATTATCCTTAATAAGTGCAAACTTCTCCGATATAGTGTAGCTTGGAGAATTCAAAAAGATAATAGGACTATCATGTGTGGGTGCAATAGCAACAATTTCATTCTTAACATAAGGAACTATAGCAAGTTCATCTCCATAAGCATAATTCATATTGGCATCTTGGCCACAAGCATAACAAGCATCAAGTTCATCAGAAAGGAATATTTCAAATGAATCAACGGGATAATAACAATTATCATAGCATTCATCCTTCGATAAGAACAAAGGGAAATTAAACAATGTATGAGTTGAAGAGTTACTCTCATTAGAAGGTGGGCACGGCTAGCTAATCCGTTCTTCCTTCGTTTGTTCTTCACTCTCCTCATCATCTTTTTCATCAAATGAGCTCATAGTTTCATCAATTTCTTCTTCCATAGACTCTTGCAAAATATTAGTCTCTTCTTGGACAGACGAGACTTTCTCAATAGACACATCAATATCATAATTGTATTCATAATTCTCATAGAAATATTTAAGGATAGCAAAATTTCCAAGTCTAAACTGAATCATCAAAATATTCAAACTTTTCAAACAAATATTCAATTTCATAAGCACCCTTAAAAGCAACAAATTCTTCTATTCATTCCACATCATAGTAATCATAGCTACCATTAGCATAAGAAGCTAAGGTTTCATTATCACTAAATTCACATGAAAAGGGAAGGTGTCGAGCCTTCATCCTAGAGCAACAAGTATAATCATATCTCGAGCATAAATTCCAAGCATACCATTGCAACATTTCAATTTGATCCCATAAAAGTTTTCCTTTTTGAGTCAAGAGATAATCCCTAAAGTATTCACGCTGATCCAACGTTACTCCCATTATCAAGTTGAATGGGGTTTTCTCAGGATTATCAAAGTAGTGCATAATATTTTTCACATAACGAGCATCGAGGGTTTTAGGAGGTTCCCCATCTCCGTGAGTAGCAAGTACAACTAATTTTTTTGGTGTTTCGTGTTCCATATCCGTAACTAAAGATAGAGAAAAACTTAGAAGAGGAAATAAAAACTACTTAGTGATAAATCAAACAAGCACACACGAGAATATTCACCCCACGCTATTGCTCCCCAGCAACGACGCCAGAAAAAGGTCTTGATAACCCACAAGTATAGGGGATCGTTTGCAGCCTTCTTCGATAAATAAGAGTGTCGAACCCAACGAGGAGCTAAAGGTAGAACAAATATTCCCTCAAGTTCTATCGACCACGGATACAACTCTATGCACACTTGACGTTTGCTTTACCAAAAACAAGTATCAAACTATTTTGCAAGAATAAAACTATGAGTACTTTGCGAGAATAAAACTACGAATAAATTGCAAGATAATAAAAGTGGATAGCTTTTGTCAACAAGAAATTCATTTGTCCCTAGCCAATCGATAACTAAACCGGTGATCATTGTTGCATTTTTATATGAGGGTGAGGAGTTTTCAGCACCCCTTCTTCTTTGAGGTAGTTTACCTTGCTGCTTGGCGTATCTGGACCTCGAGGAATGACAGAATCTTCAGAAATATCAGGACAACCTTTGGGGGATGGAAGGCCAAGTTCATTCATGACATCACCCTGCA
This sequence comes from Triticum aestivum, assembly GCF_018294505.1. Lineage (NCBI taxonomy): Eukaryota > Viridiplantae > Streptophyta > Magnoliopsida > Poales > Poaceae > Triticum > Triticum aestivum. The sequence goes on from NC_057794.1 coordinate 166,689,125, forward strand.
TTCCATAGGATGAAGGCTTCGATCAAGCCTCTGCTCCTCCAGTGGATCAATGCCCTACCATGATCTATGTGGCAAGGCCATTTCTTGTACATTTGTATATAAATTGTTGTTCATTCATAGGTAGGTCTGTTAAACCCCTAGATAGCTTTTATTTATTTTATTTCTTTCTTGTAAGACTTGGGGCTCTATTTTAATAAAAGGTCGTGGGGCTTCTACCTCACAGTGTTCAGTCAAAAAAATTATATGAGGGAGAGGGATGAGCTAACATTCTTTCTCTACTTGGATCATATGCACTTATGATTAGAACTCTAGCAAGCATCCGCAACTACTAAAGATCATTAAGGTCGTGAAACCCAACCATAGCATTAAGTATCAAGTCCTCTTTAACCCATACGCAATGACCCCAAACTCGGGTATGTGTATTCTGCCACTCATGCCACCCACCATAAGTGAACCATTAACGTATTGCAACACCTTACAGCAGGGATCCCTCCGTTTGTGCGACACTGAGGGCACTGTAGGACAGCACCAAAATAAAATATAGAACTCAAACCAATCATGATCATCTATCAACCCATAGGAGAAAACGGATCGACTCAAACATCATAGGATAACCATAGATCATTGGGAAATAATATATGGAATTGAGCACCATGTTTAAGTAGAGATTATAGTGGGGAGAAGAGGTGTTACACTGCTGCATAGAGGGGGAGAAAGTTGGTGTTGACGGTAGCAATATTGTTGATATAGATCGCCATCACGATCCTTGCCCCGGCGGTGCTCTGGCACCACCGGGAGAGAGGGGGAGAGAGCCCCCTCCTCCTTCTTCTTATTCATTGGCCTCCCCCCTAGATGGGAGGAGGGTTCCCCCTCTGGTCTATGGCCTCCATGGTGGCAGAGGGGTGGGAGCACCTCCGAGATTGGATCCACCTCTCTGTTCTCTTCTGTTTTGTGTTCCCCAGATCTGGCCCTTCACGATTTCTTAAATTCCTGGAGATCCGTAACTCCGATTGCGCTGAAATTTTTACATGATTTTTTTCCATAAATTATCTTTCTTGCGCTAGAAGAAGGGCCCCAACCGCCTTACGAGGAGGGCATAAAACACCTAGGCGTGCCTGGCACCCCCTGGCGCGCCCTGGTGTATCTTGGGGCCTGTGGACCCCCGTTTACATTGATTCCACCCCAAAAATCACAAATATTCCAACGTAATTCCCCATAAATTTTTATTGCATTTCGACTTCGTTTGATATGGATTTTCTGTGAAACAAAAACATGCAAAAAATAGGAACTGGCACTGGGCACTGGATCAATAGGTTTGTCCAAATAAATCATATAAAATCTTGCAAAAGTAGGTGAAAGCTATATAATATTAGCATGAAACAATAAAAAATTATAGATACAACGGAGACGTATCACCACCCTTGTCACCACGAGGCCCCCAGGCTAAGCATGACGTGCCCAGATCCTAGATTTAGATCTAGGCAACGTCCAACAGAGGACGTGCCCACGCCACCAACCGCTACCCCCTCATCGCCCACACAACAGCGGAGGAAGCCACCACCGCTGCCATGGTGCCACCGGAGAGCCAACATGCGGAACCACCACCCCGGCATCTAAGTCCAGGACATCATCCACCGCCCACAACACAATGTACCAACCATGATATGAGTAAAAGGCAGCTCCTTCCACTCCTAGCCTAATGTAGGGTGGAACCCTAGTAGTCGATCTTTCATGATTTGGAGGGGGATTCCTGAAGAACACGATGAACACATGAAGAACACACAAGAGAAAAACACAGAAATCAGCTAGATCCGATCACACATACGCTAGATCCACATACACATAAGGTCACAATGATCCAAGGACAACAAGGGACGATACATAGGTAACTAGTTCATCCCAATACTATGGGGAAAGAGGTATTGAATCTATGGAGGATCTTCCCACAAGGGGGTCTTGAATCCACTTGGGGGATCTTCTCTAAGGAGGCCTTGTGCTCCAATGGAGTAGAGGTAAGTGGATGAGGAAATCTCTATCTCAAATGAGCCAATCCTTTGCTAACCCTAGATAGGAGGATCAGGGGTCTATATATAGTCTAGGGACGAAGGGGTAAGAGAGGGAGTGGTTACATGGGCATGTCGCCCGGTTAGGCACGCGCAGGTGCCGGACGTCCAGGCTGGGGGCCGAATATTTAGGGCTTCGGGACGAGCCAGATGTCCGGGGTCACGGCTGGATGTCCGGGCTAGCTCTGGCTTTCGGTGTTGTAGGGTTCGAGCGAATTTCCAGGCGGGGGCTGGATGTCCGGGCTGGGGCCGGATGTCAGGGGACTGGAGCTGGCTTGTGGCTCTGCTACTGCTAGCGGTGAAACCACTAGGGGCCGGATTCCGGGCCAGGGGCCAGATGTCTGGGTCCTGCGGACTTTCTCCAATTCTCTCATCGTGCTCCTTCATATGTGTACTTTGGGGACATGTTCATCATTCCGGTCATCTCCGATAGGGTCTTCTTGGTACCTAAGCACATGTAGTGTCTTTGCATTAGGTAGCAACCATGTATCGCATGAATGGGATGGTGAAGCATTTAGGAGCAGGTTCACCTTGTGTCCAATGGCGTATGCTTGAGGTCTCGTCGTATGTCCACTTGGGGCTTGGGGAGTAGTCGTAGTGTACATGGGGATGTTCATAAGATGCTCTGCATCATCTCCCTCCCCTTGGGGAAGATCCGACCTTGGATCGTAAACCTCATCACCATGGAAACGGTTGTCGTGGACGAACCTATAGTTGGATGGAATTGAATACATGGCGAAGTCGAACTACTCCAAGATGTCTTCGGAGTGGTATGCATGCAAAGAGAGCAAACACAAACGACACTCAGAAATACAATGGTTAGCGCACACAAGGTGTCCATCAAGTAGGAATGAGTTCTATGACGCCCCCGATTTGACCATACACTGATCATACAGGCAAATGTGTACGATCAAGATCAGTGACTCACGGGAAGATATCACAACACAACTCTAGACACAAATTAAAATAATACAAGCTTTATATTACAAGCCATGGGCCTCAAGGACTCGAATACAAGCTCAATACACAAGAGTCAGCGGAAGCAACAATATCTGAGTACAGACATAAGTTAAACAAGTTTGCCTTAAGAAGGCTAGCACAAAAGCAACAACGATCAAAGAGGCAAGGCCTCCTGCCTGGGACCGGATGTTTGCTTGAACTATGTCAGTATTTCCCCAAAGAGGATGGGATGATGTAGCACAACAACGGTAGGTATTTCCCTCAGTGATGAGAACAAGGTTATCGAACCAGTAGGAGAACCACACAACACTACATGAATGGCACCTGCTCACAAATAACAAATACTCGCAATCTGACGTATTAAAGGGGTTGTCAATCCCTTTCGGGCAACGGCACCAGAAATTGGCAAGTAGATAGCATAACAATATGATAGATTGGATAAATAGATCTCGCGGGAATGCGAGATAAAATAAATAAGAATAAATTGCAGCAAGGTATTTTTTATTTTTAGTTTAATAGATCTGAAAATAAAAGAAAACAAAAATAGATCGCAAAGGCAAAAATAATAAAGAAGAGACCCAGGGGCCGTGGATTTCACTAGTGGCTTCTCTCGAGAAAATAAGCAAATGGTGGGTAAATGAATTACTGTTGGGAAATTGATAGAACTTCAAATAATCATGACAATATCCAGGAAATGATCATTATATAGGCATCACGTCCAAGATTAGTAGACCGACTCATGCCTGCATCTACTACTATTACTCCACACATTGACCGATATCCAACATGCATCTAGTGTATTAAGTTCATGGAGAAACAAAGTAATGCAATAAGAACGATGACATGATGTAGACAAGATCTATTTATGTAAAAATAGACCCCATCTTGTTATCCTTAATAGCAATGATACATACGTGTCGGTTCCCCTTTTGTCACCGGGATCAAGCACCGTAAGATCAAACCCATCACAAATCACCTCTTCCCATTGCAAGATAAATAGATCAAGTTGGCCAAACAAAACCCAATTATCGGAGAAGAAATACGAGGCTATAATAAATCATGCATATAAGAGATCAAAGAAGACTCAAATAACTTTCGTGGATAAAAAGATAGATCTGATCATAAACTCAAAGTTCATCGGATCCCAACAAACACACATCAAAAAAGAGTTACATCATATGGATCTCCAAGAGAGCATTGTATTGAGAATCAAAAGAGAGAGAGGAAGCCATCTAGCTACTAACTACGGATCCATAGGTCTACAAAAGACTACTCACGCATCATCGGAGAGGCACCAATGGACATGATGAACCCCTCCGTGATGGTGTCTAGATTGGATCTGGTGGTTCTGGAACTTGCAGCAGCTGGAGTTGATTTTCGTCGACTCCCCTAGGGTTTCTGGAACATTGGGGTATTTTTAGAGCAAAGAGGCGATACAAGTGGCCACCGAGGTGGGCACAACCCACCAAGGCGCGCCCTGGTGTCTTGTGCTCACCTCGGGCTCCCTCTTCGGTACTTCTTTGGCCCACTGTATATCTTCTGGTCCAAAAAATCCACAAAAAGTTTCGCTGCGTTTGGACTTCGTTTGGTATTGATTTCTTGCGATGTAAAAAACATGCACAAAACATCAACTGGCACTTGGCACTATGTCAATAGGTTAGTACCAAAAAAACGGATATAAAATGATTGTAAAATATCCAAGAATGATAATATAACAGGATGTAACAATCAAAAATTATAGATATGTTGGAGACGTATTAGGACATCCTAACTACTCTTGGTCGTCGGCGGTCTCCACGTAGTAGCAGGCACCATCGGGTAGTAGTAGATGTCGGCGGTGGCATCTGGCTCCTGGGATCCACCATCTGGTTGCAACAACCAGAAAGAAGAAAGAAGGGGGAAAAGGGATAGCAAAGCAACTGTGAGTACTCATCCAAAGTACTTGCAAGCATCCGATCTATACTAAGTATGCATTGGTATCAAAGGAAGGTATGTATATATGAACTGAATTATAGAATGCCAGAATAGAGGGAAGGCCTACCCTATCGAAGACTAGCATCTTCAAGCAGCTCCAAGCATCTTGCATCATGTAGAAGAGTAAAGAATAGCAGTTTATAATTAACAAGCATGTTGTAACATCAATGCCCAGAGATGCTTCCTCAACTCCCTGCGAGAAAGCAATCCCGGAGCCAACATATCCATCACATGTCTCAAGTGACCAGTTATAGTTGCAATAGAACAGGATACAAGTGTGAACATCCATTACCGTGGACACGGTATTCGAATGGATAACTTCCCTGCAGGGGTGCACCACATTACCCAACACGCTTGATTACTTTGGCCTGACACACTTTTCTGAGTCAGTGCCCGGCCTCGGAAGATCAACACGTCGCAACCCTTCCTAAGTTTAGCAGAGAGGTCCCCACCGGTCTATATCCTAAGCGCTCCGGGGTCTTGGGCCCATCGCCCGTTGCACTCCAAGTTGTTGCGCGCAGGGTGGATACCAGCACCACCCATGAAGTGGATGGCACGATCCGACCGTGCCACAATGCTGAACTGGACGTCTGACAAAGCTTCAGCTGATAGTGCGATGTCGAGGCCCATAACTATTCTCGCGTGGTGGTTAGTGCGTAAAGGCCAGAGGCCAACTCAGAACAAATACCCAGACCTGTTAGTGCATTGGGGGCTCGCGGAGACGAGCAGAGACTCACGATAATGTAACTCGGTCGCCCCGTCTCATGGACTTACGGCAAGGGCCCAGAATGCCCGCCCATGCCACGTAGGAAACTCACGGGTGCTCTACGGGCCCACCCGACTTTCACATCAACTCGCGAGTACCCCTCAGGGCCGACCTGACTTAAACAAAGGTCTCAAGTAAAGTCCGGGTAACCGTGTGTCCAAAACATCAAGGGGGAAAACCCGAGGAATCACCCTTAGTGGATTCCACTTAATGTAATCGTCAAGGTGAACGTGGGAGGAATCACCCTCGAGGTCCACACTTGAGAGGTTGCACGACAGAGCCGTATCGGGAATGGTGAAGGAGGAATCACCCTCATTGACCACGACCGAATAGCTACACTACCGAATTATCATCAGGAGTGCGCTACGAGGCATCACCCTCGGCACTCGATAGTAGCTCTGCAGAGTCGAGCAACAAAAGGGGTTTGATGTGATGTGAGGTGTCGGGCTCTGGTCGTCGATCACGTTGATTGAGTGGTCAATGTGAAGCAGGGGCAACAAGGACAAGGTGGGGGTCACTAATGGATCACTAACCAACCTATACTAAGCAGTTTAGGATAAGCTGATAAGGTACAATGAGCAGGTTACAAAAGTAGGCTATGCATCAGAATAGGAGCAAACAATAATTGTAGCAAAATCTAATGCAAGCATGAGAGAATGGAATGGGCGATATCGGGATGATCAAAGGGGGGGCTTGCCTGGAAGCTCTGGTGAAAGGGAAGAAGAGTCATCGGTGACGTAATCGATCACAGTGGCATCAGCAGCGGTCTCGAGGTCTACCGGAGAGAGTAGGGGGAGAAAAAGTAAATACAGAGCAAATGGATGCATGACAAGACAATAAGTGGTGGTAGGGGTGTCCTAACGCAGTACTACACGATAGCGGCGAAGGGGGGAAACATCCGGGAATGTTTTCCCGAAGTTTGCATTTTTCAGACAGATGAAAAAGAGGGGACAGTTGCATGTTTGCTATGCTAGGAACATGTGGCGGACGAACGGACTGCGGATTTGAATTCGTCTCGTCGTTCTGAGAAACTTTCATGTATAAAACTTTTTCATCTGAGTTACGGATTATTTTCTATGATTTTTCAAAGATTTTAAACATTTCTAAAATTAATTTTAATTCAAAAATAATTGTTAAAATGCTAGGGATACCCAGCACAGGGTACACAAAAGTGCACCCAGTGGCTGACAGGTGGGCCAAGGGGTCCTAGTTGACCAGTCAACGTTGGTCAACAGGGATGGCCCCCCTGTCATTGAGACATCTATTTATAACTATATAAGTGTTAGATATGTGTAACATATTCCTTCCAAAAAAGATATATGAAACATATACATACCATTGTCCTGATGGATCATGAGTCGTGTCATCCTTAGTTTTTTTATAATAGCCGTTAGATCTTCGTAATCTGTGGAAACATTTATTTCTCATAATTCTATCAACACGTTCCATCAGGCACGTACAAATCTCACACCTATCTCTTTTCTATTTTGGAACGTCATCTATCTCTTTCCCACACCATCTTTTTTTTTCAACGTGATCTATCACTTTCCTAACTTAGCACAAACACGTTTTTCCTAAAAAGGAAATTTATGGGCTAACAAAAAAAAGAGAAATCAACCAGTAATAACCATGCAACGCATATCTCAAGGGATGCATGAACTGATCACGTATTTTTGACAAAAAAATATCAAGTGTCCATCTTAAGCATGTGCAAGAAAAAAACTCTAATATGCTAGAAAATCCCTCAATAATTGGAAAGATCTGATTTTTATTCTCCAGAGTAAACATTTGAGGCCATTAGACCTGGAGATATCAATTTCACATCAAGTTTAGCTAAATTTCGAGAAAAACCCGTCATAAAACTTGCGTTGCGGATGCAGATATGTCACATTTCAAATTTTTCATTCCTGGACATTTTTTTAAATTCACGAATCACAAATATTTTTAATAAATATTTTTTAATTTATCGTTCGAGAACTTTTTTTTAAAGTCGCGAGTCACAAATATTTTTTTTAAATGTTCACAACTTAAAAAATGTTCGCGAATCACAAATATTTTTCAAATTTATCATTCGCGAACATTTTTTAAAGTCGTGAACAAATAGTTTTCAAATTAATCATTCATGAACACTTTCAAATTTATTGTTCGCAAACATTTTCAAAATTTCCTTTCGTGGACATTTATTAAAAGTCACGAATCACAAATATTTTTAATAAATATTTTTTAATTTATCGTTCGTGAACTTTTTTTAAAGTCATGAATCACAAATATTTTTTTACATGATCACAACTTAAAAAAAATGTTCGCGAATCACAAATATTTTTCAAATTTACCGTTCTCGATTTTTTTTGACAGTTGTGAACAAATAGTTTTCAAATTAATCATTCACGGACATTTTCAAATTTATTGTTCGCAAGCATTTTCAATTTTTTTTGTTCGTGGACATTTTTTAAAAGTCACGAATCACAAATATTTTTAATAAATATTTTTTAATTTATCGTTTGCAAACTTTTTTAAAGTCGTGAATCACAATTTTTTTTAATGTTCACAACTTTAAATAAATGTTCGCGAATCAAAAATATTTTTCAAATTTATCGTTCTCGACCATTTTTTAAAGTCGTGAACAAATAATTTTCAAAATAATCATTCATGAACATTTCTAAATTTATCATTCAAAAACATTTTCAAATTTTTCATTCCTGGACATTTTTTTAAGTCACAAATCACAAATATTTTTAATTTATCGTTCGTGAACATTTTTTTAAAGTCGTGGATCACAATTTTTTTTAAACTTTCGCTAACATTTTTTTTAAAATCGTGAACAAATAGTTTTCAAATTTATCATTCATGAGCATTTTTTTAAAGTCACTAATCACATATATTTTTAAAATCATGAACAAATTTATCGCGCTTGACCGTTATAGGGAGAAAACCGGGCAGCTGGCCGTTTCAGATGACCTGTGTGACCTATCTGCACCCGTAATGCAAGTTCGATGACGGGTTTTTTTCGGTTTGCAAGTAGCGTGACTTAAGTGCACCCGCAACGCAAGTTCTCGGACCGCCGGTGCCATTTACTCTTTGCCATTAGAGAAACGTACATCAATAAATCTCAGCCAATCAATTTCAATAATTTAATACAACCTTCCTTCACGTGATCGCATCATTTGCCTAGACAAACAAATATGTGCAAAGAGTTCACGTCCAAAAAAACTGTGCAAAGAGCAAAAGGAAACCCTTTACGAAGAAAATACGCTCAACAAGATCAGGTTTCCCAAAAGAACAATAGGGATGGTTAGCGCCTCCGCCCACCTCTATTGGCATGTTCCTACGCCATGGCTGATTCGTAGGTACGGTTGCCGATCGAGGGACACAATGGCAATGAGAAGATTAATCTAGGCCGGCAGCTCCTACGGCAACGTCCAGATGTACGCAGCGCGGCCCGCGGCTCCTACGGCAACGTCCACTCATACACAACACTCACTGGTAACTGAGAATTTTAATAGCACGTTCAAACTATGCAGGCAAGATTGGTTAACGGCTCCGGACTGATTAATGTACATAGCAAAGAACATGGCCAGCCGCTGCCCAAATCATCGAACTTATAGCCACCAGATTTAATTAGATGGGCTGGCAGGTTGACTGACATATGAGATAAGATTGTGCCAGCGGTTGGCGAAATCGTTAACTCATCATCTCTGGTTCTTCTGTGGTTATAGTTGCAGGACCTTTTGTTTTCTTCTTTATATCTAGAACAAATCCATAAAGTAATGGCTAATAAAAAGTATCGTAGAAGTCCAAGCCCATGGATAATGCAACATACTGTGAAATCACACGATGAATTTTCAAGCTAGCAGAGCACCCGGCCGGCTGATGTCTTCAGGTAGGTAACATGCACATATTAATTATTTAATCAGCTTGATCTTGAATCATTTGTTAATGCTAGATCAATTTTGATAACAGACCTAGGCCCAAATCTTTTGGGCGAAAGGCAATCCACGAACACGAACTACAGAGCCCGCTATCCACACATCAATTCATCATAAAGTTTCTACAGGAGCTTCAAGAGATCCCAGCAAGACAGCAAGTTGCTAGACTTGCAAGAGCTTTGGTTACAGCACATGATAAGGCCTGGATCCCACCAGGAATGGGAGAGGTAAAGCTAAATGTAGACGGTGCGGTGGCCAAGTCATCCAACGTTGGGACAGTGGGCGTTGTATGCTGGAGTGAGACCGGATTTTTTTGGGGGGTCTCGGCTGTTGTATTTCATGGGTTGACTGAACCAGCGACATTGGAGGCATTTACTTGTAGGGAGGCACTCGCTCTAGCCGAGGATTTGGTTGTGAATAAAGTGCGTGTTACATCTGACTGTCTGAGAGTCATCAACGACCTGAAGAGTCCAATCCATCTCGGCGAATACTGCATGATCTTACAAGAGATCAACGAAAGGAAACAGAAGTTTCAAAGCTGTGAGCTCGTCCACGAGCAACGCGCTAGCAATGGCGAGGCACATAGATTAGCTAGAATGGCTACTACCCTTGATATTGGCCGACATTTGTGGCTCATCGATCCACCGGATCATCTTTGTATTCCTTTAAACATTGAGACATGAAATAAAGCGCGTTGTTCCTTCTTAAAAAAAAAGCTAGCAGAGCACCCGGCCGGCTGATGTCTTCATGTAGGTAACATGCACATATTAATTATTTAATCAGCTTGATCTTGAATCATTTGTTAATGCTAGATCAATTTTGATAACATACCTAATCCTTTATATATACGACAATATTCACAGTTACTTTTATCCAAAGGTTGTGTTGTCGGGTCCTTAAATTGTGGCTGCCCTCTAATGGAAATTTTATATACGTTGCCCCCTTGCTTTTGGATTTTTTTGGCAGTAGCTGGCTGGAAAACGTAGGCTAGAGAAGCAACACAACAACTTAGCACCCGGCTTGCAAATATAAACCTACATGTACACCACTAATTTCAAATTGATCAACACAGAATCATAGTAGGGCAGCTCATCAGTGTTCATGTATAGCCTTCTAGATGATACCTTGGAGAAGCATGATCAGCGGAGCTGCATGCATGCAATCATCCATTGATAATTAGTTAGCAGCACGCAAGTATTATCTCAACGAATCGTTGTGTTTCTGATTTATGTCTTGGTTTGCACAATTCATATTCAGATAGGACCATATTTCTTATATACAGTTCATGCAGCAAAATTTGTGATTCAGCTCGGAGGCATTGACGAGAGAGAAGAAAATCACAACTATTATATATGATTGAGTACAGATGTCGTACATACACGATGGCAAGCAAATTAAATGTGTTGGAAACAGACACATACGCACGCGGCGGTCAGACATATGCATGATATCTGTATGTATATATCCGGTTATAATGGGTAAAATAGAATGTCTGTGTTGTCTACAAAAAATTATAGTCACATATATAGGACTATATTTTTTTACCATGAAGCAAAAAAAAAAAAAAATCAGCCTGGAGGCAGATTGAGCTTCAAGATAGGATCATAGCAGCTCTAAGGGTGCACGCCAAGAAAGTTATTTTGTAAGTACATGGATATATACACTTTAACATATTCTAAAGATGATGCCAATGTAAGAAAATTGACTTTTAGTGTTTTACTGAATTTACCTCAGTTCACGACAATATGTGCTCAAATTAATTGAATAATAGAACATTTGGTCGAGAAGATGATCAAAACTATTGTTAATTAAAATACATTCAAATTAGTAGTAGGCAATCAACTGTAAAATGCTCTTATTTAGTTGGTTGATTCGAGAACAGACAGGTCATTGTGTTTGGTGATAGCAAAAAAGTAGTTATATTTCTACTATATTCTCGGATATTTTATGAAAAAACATTTCTTTCTTACATTATCACATGAGTCTCTAAGATCAAGTATGTCCCAACGTCTATCCTTAAAACATGTTGATTAATTAGAATTTATGCCCATAGAGATCCAGCAATTATAGTGAGGCCACCTAGAAGAACACTTTCTAATACTTTAACCGTTCTGTGTGAACACTTATATATTTTTAAAACTCTATGAAATAATACATGAATCAATAATACTTAATGGAAAACAAATGTTCATAATGCTGTTTTTAAATTATAAAAGTATATAGTGGGTTCAACGGTACAATTAAAATAACTTAATAAATATAAAAGAATCATAACATTAGAAGAAAGAAAATTATCGTAAGGGTTATTAAGCTTAATAAAATTCTAGCCCGTACATCAAGCGGGCCACTCTGCTAGTTTAACTAATTACAGATTAATTAGCTAGTTAATTCAGTTAATTAACTTTTAATAAATTTATTAATATTATTATTTATTTTAAATCTTTTTTAATAGACAGGGCGGGGCCCAGCTACCAGTGGCCCAGGAGCCCACTGAAGCGGGCAAAACGGGTGCGGACGGGGCGCCCGACCTGGGCACGACAAAGGCCGCGGGCGAGGGATCGGTGAGGCCCCGCCGGGCGGGCGCGGCGGGCTGGAGCTGGCGACGAGGAGCACAAGCGCCGGAGCGCGCTGGCGGCCACGGCGTCCAGCAAGCGAGCAGTGGGCGGTGCAGGAGGCTAGCGGAGGCATCAGTAGTCAGCGGCGGAGCTAGCAGCAACGGCGGGGGACATGGCGACAGCAGTGCAGCAGCTAGGCCGAGCAACAACTAGTGGGAGCATCAGCAGCAGAAGCAGCCTACAGCAGCAGCGACATCAGCGCATGGGGGAGGCTCGCGGGACGCGGCAGCGGCGGGGAGCACGCGGGCGACGATTGGCCGTGGTGCGGGCGCGGTCTGGCCATAGAGGAATGTAGGGGGCGGCACCCGACGCGAGCAGCGTAGATCGGGGCGCGGCCAACATGGACTGTGGATCACGTTCGGTGAGAAAATCACGTTCCCGAATATTTTATTCCGTTTGGACTCCGTTTGATATTCTGTTTCTCCGAAACACTGAAATAGGCAAAACACAGCAATTTTGGGCTGGGCCTCCGGTTAATAGGTTAGTCCCAAAAATAATATAAAAGTGGAAAATAAAGCCCAATATAGTCCAAAACAGTAGATAATATAGCATGAAGCAATCAAAAATTATAGATACGTTGGAGACGTATCAGGCATCCCCAAGCTTAATTCCTGCTCGTCCTCGAGTAAGTAAATGATAAAAAGAGAATTTTTGATGCGGAGTGCTACTTGGCATAATTTTAATGCAAATCTTCTTAATTGTAGTATGAATATTCAGATTAGACAGATTCAAGACAGAAGTTTATATTGACATAAAAATAATAATACTTCAAGCATACTAACAAAGCAATTATGTCTTCTCAAAATAACATAGCCAAAGAAAGTTATCCCTACAAAATCATATAGTCTGTCTATGCTCTATCTTCACCACACAAAATATTTAAATCATGCACAACCCCAATGACAAGCCAAGCAATTGTTTCATACTCTAACTTTTTCAAAACTTTTTCAATCTTCATGCAATACATGAGCGTGAGCCATGAACATAGCACTATAGGTGGAATAGAATGGTGGTTGTGGAAAAGACAAAAAGGAGAAGATAGTCTCACATCAACTAGGCGTATCAATGGGTTATGGAGGTGCCCATCAATAGATATCAATGTGAGTGGGTAGGGATTGTCATGCAATGGATGCACTAGAGCTATAAATGTATGAAAGCTCAACAAAAGAAACTAGTGGATGTGCATCCAACTTGCTTGCTCACGAAGACCTAGGGAAATTTGAGAAAGCCCATCATTGGAATATACAAGCCAAGTTCTATAATGTAAAATTCCCACTAGTATATGAAAGTGACAACATATGAGATCTCTATATGAAGAACATGGTGCTACTTTGAAGCACAATATATGAGACTCGCTATATCATGGTGCTACTTTGAAGCACAAGTGTGGAAAAAGGATAGTAGCATTGCCCCTTTTTTGGGCCTTCTTTTTTTTTCTTTGGCCTTTTTTTTATTTGGGACAATGCTCTATTAAATGATAGTCATCACACTTCTATTTATTTATAGTTCAATGATTACAACTCGATACTAAAACAAAGTATGACTCTATATGGATGCCTCCGGCGGTGTACCGGGATATGCAATGAATCAAGAGTGACAAGTATGAAAAATTATGAACGGTGGCTTTTCCACAAATACTATGTCAACTACATGATCATGCTAAGCAATATGACAATGATGAATGTGTCATGATGAACTAGATGGGGGAAAGTTGCATGGCAATATATCTCGGAATGGCTATGGAAATGACATAATAGGTAGGTATGGTGGCTGTTTTGAGGAAGGTATATGGTAGGTGTATGATACCGGCGAAAGGTGCGCGGTATTAGAGAGGCTAGCAAAGGTGGAAGGGTGAGAGTGTGTATGATCCATGGACTCAACATTAGTCATAAAGAACTCATATACTTATTGCAAAAATCTAGAAGTTATCAAAGCAAAGTACTACGTGCATGCTCCTAGGGGGATAGATTGGTAGGAAAAGACCATCGCTCGTCCCCGACCGCCACTCATAAGGAAGACAATCAATAAATAAATCATGCTCCGACTTCATCATATAACGGTTCACCATACGTGCATGCTACGGGAATCACAAACTTCAACACAAGTATTCTTTAAATTCACAACTACTCAACTAGCATTTCTTTAATATTATCACCTCCATATCTCAAAAAATTATCATGCTTCAATCTTTTCTTAGTATTCAACACACTCAAAAGAAAGTTTCACAAATCTTGAATACCAAGCATATTATTATTAAGCAAATTACCATGCTATTAAGAGACTCCCAAAATAATTTAAGTGAAGCATGAAAGATGAATAGTTTCTTTAAAACAAATCCACCACCGTGATCTAAAAGATCTAAGTTAATCACATAGAGCAAAATTATAACGCTCAAAAGATATAAGTGAAGCACATAGAGCAAAACTACTTAGCTCAAAAGATATAAGTGAAGCACATAGAGTATTCTATCAAATTTTAATTCATGTATGGCTCTCTCAAAAGGTGTGTACAGCAAGTATGATTGTGGCATACTAACAAACAAAGACACAAATAATACAACAAGCTCCAAGAAAAAAACATACCATGTTGGTGAATAAAAATATAGCTCCAAGTAAATTACCGATGGAAGTGGACGAAAAGAGGGGATGCCTTCCGGGGCATCCCCATGCTTTTACTTTTTTGTGTCCTTGGATTATCTTGGGGGTGCCATGGGAATCCCCAAGCTTAGGCTCTTGCCACTCCTTGTTCCATAATCCATCACAAGAATTCACCCAAAACTTGAAAACTTCACAACACAAAACTCAAAACAGAAAACTCGTGAGCTCCGTTAGCGAAAGAAAACAAAAGACCACTTCAAGGTACTGTAATAAACTCATTTTTTATTTATATTGGTGTTAAACCTACTGTATTCCAACTTATCTATGGATTATAAACTATTTTACTAGCCATAGATTCATCAAAATAAGCAAACAACACACGAAAAAACAGAATCTGTCAAAAACAGAACAGTCTGTAGTAATATGTAGATAGCGCAAGATCTGGAACCCCAAAAATTCTAAAATAAATATCTGGACGTGAGGAATTTATCTATTAATCATATGCAGAAAGAATTAACTAAATATCACTCTTCAAATAAAAATGACAGCAGTTCTCGTGAGTGCTAAAGTTTCTGTTTTTTTACAGCAAGTTCAACAAGACTTTCCCCAAGTCTTCCCAACGGTTATACTTGGCACAAACACTAATTAAACACAAAAAACACAACCAAAACAGAGGCTAGATAATTTATTTATTGAATAACAGCAAGGAAAAATATTGGGTTGTCTCCCAACAAGCGCTTTTTTTAAAGCCTTATAGCTAGGCATAATATTTCAATGATGCTCACATGAAAGACAAGAATTGGAGCACAAAGAGAGCATCATAAAACACGTGACAAACATATCTAAGTCTAACATACTTCCTATGAATAGGCATATTATAGGCAAACAAATTATCATTGCAAGCAAAAACTAGCATATGCAAGGAAGTGGAAAGAAACAATAGCAATCTCAACATAACGAGAGGTAATTTAGTAACATGAAAATTTCTACCACCATATTTTCCTCTCTCGTAATAATTACATGTAGGATCATAAGAAAATTCAACAAAATATCTATCACATAAAATATTTTCAATACGATCCACATTCATGCAAAGTTGACACTCTTCCAAAATAGTGGGATTGACATTAACTAAAGTCATGACCTCTTCAAACCCACTTTTATCAAAAACTTCATAAGATTGAACATTATCCAAATATGTGGGATCTAAAATTGACACTCTTCCAAACTCACTTTCAGTATTATTGCAAACACTATTATCAATCTCATAATCATCATGGGGAGTAAATAAATTTTCAAGATCAAAAGAAGAATCACCCCAATCATGATCATTGCAACAAGTAGAGGACATAGCAAAACTA
Source organism: Triticum aestivum (assembly GCF_018294505.1). NCBI lineage: Eukaryota > Viridiplantae > Streptophyta > Magnoliopsida > Poales > Poaceae > Triticum > Triticum aestivum. Next base: position 166,705,387 of record NC_057794.1, read on the forward strand.
GCATCCCCAAGCTTAGGGTTTTGCATATTATTAGCACAATTTGCATAAATAGAATTTATAATAAAATCATTGCAATCATGTTTTTTATTCAAAGATCTATCTTGAATTGCATCATAATGTAATTCATCACACTTTTTAGATTCACAAATTTCAGGCAAACCCTCATAAAGATAATCTAGTGGACAAAACTCACTAGCAATTGGTTCATCATAATTGGATCTCTTAAAAAAATTAGCAAGTGGATGAGGATCTATAGGTCTTAGGTTCTCTGTTTAGTAATAAATAAACAACTATTCCAACCATACGAGCAAACAAGAACGGGCAAAAGAGGCAAATAGAGAGGGAGGATAGAGAGAGAGGGCGAATAAAACAGCAAGGGTGAAGTGGGGGAGAGGAAAACGAGAGGCAAATGGCAACTAATGTAATGCAAGAGATAGGGATTGTGATGGGTACTTGGTATGTTGACTTTTTGCGTAGACTCCCCGGCAACGACGCCAGAAATCCTTCTTGCTATGTCTTGAGCTTGCGTTGGTTTTCTCCGAAGAGGAAGGGATGATGCAGCAGAGTAGCGTAAGTATTTCCCTCAGTTTTTGAGAACCAAGGTATCAATCCAGTAGGAGGCCACACTCAAGTCCCTCGTACCTGCACAGAACGATAGCTACTCGCAACCAACGCGATTAGGGGTTGTCAATCCCTTCACGGTCACTTACGAGAGTGAGATCTGATAGATATAATATTTTTGGTATAAAGATGCAAAGTAAAAAGTAAAGGCAAAGTAAAAAAGCAAAGCAAGATTAAAGTGATGGAGATTGATATGATGAGAATAGACCCGGGGGCCATAGGTTTCACTAATGGCTTCTCTCAAGAGCATAAGTATTCTACGGTGGGTGAACAAATTACTGTTGAGCAATTGACAAAATTGAGCATAGTTATGAGAATATCTAGGCATGATCATGTATATAAGCATCACATCCGTGACAAGTAGACCGAAACGATTTTGCATCTACTACTATTACTCCACTCATCGACCGCTATCCAGCATGCATCTAGAGTATTAAGTTAAAAACAGAGTAACGCCTTAAGCAAGATGACATGATGTAGAGAGATAAATTCATGCAATATGAAATAAACCCCATCTTGTTATCCTTGATGGCAACGATGCAATATGTGCCTTGCTGCCCCTTCTGTCACTGGGAAAGGACACCGCAAGATCGAACCCAAAGCTAAGCACTTCTCCCATGGCAAGAACTACCAATCTAGTTAGCCAAACCAAATGGATAATTCGAAGAGACTTGCAAAGATAACCAATCATGCATAAAAGAATTCAGAGAAGATTCAAATATTATTCATAGATAGACTTGATCATAAACCCACAATTCATCGGTATCAACAAACACACCGCAAAAAGAAGATTACATCGAATAGATCTCCACAAGAGAGGGGGAGAACTTTGTATTGAGATTCAAAGAGAGAGAAGAAGCCATCTAGCTACTAACTATGGACCCGAAGGTCTGAGGTAAACTACTCACACTTCATTGGAGGGGCTATGATGATGTAGAAGCCCTCCGTGATGATGGCCCTCTTCCGGCGGAGCTCCGGAACAGGCCCCAAGATGGGATCTCGTGGATACAGAAAGTTGCGGTGGTGGAATTAGGTTTTTGGCTCCTCTTCTGATCGTTTGGGGGTACGTAGGTATATATAGGGGGAAGGAGTATGTCGGTGGAGCACCGAGGGGCCCACGAGGCAGGGGGGCGCGCCCCAGGGGGGGGGGTGCCCTCCACCCTTGTGACCTCCTCTTTAATCCCTTGTAGTAGGGTCCAAGTCTCTTGGATCACGTTCGGTGAGAAAATCACGTTCCTGAAGATTTTATTCCGTTTGGACTCCATTTGATATTCTGTTTTTCCGAAACACTGAAATAGGCAAAGAACATCAATTCTGGGCTGGGCCTTCGGTTAATAGGTTAGTCCTAAAAATAATATAAAAGTGGAAAATAAAGCCCAATATAGTCCAAAACAGTAGATAATATAGCATGGAGCAATCAAAAATTATAGATACGTTGGAGACGTATCATCGTGCTGCACAAAGCCCTTTGCCACGAGGCGAGCCTTGTGCTTCATCACCTCGTCCGCGGCGTTGCGCTTCTCCTTGAAGACCCATTTTAGTCCGATGGGGCGGTGGCCTGCGGGCAGATCACAGAGGGACCATGTCCCATTAGACTCTACGCAGCTCATTTCTTCCTTCATCGCAGCTCGCCATGCTGCATGTGGTTCGGCCTCCGCGAACGTCACGGGTTCACCTTCAGGTAGCAAGAGCAGCTGCTCAGTTCTCCCAGCGTCGGCCGTGCCCTCTCCGAGCACGTCGTCCACGCGGCGGAAGCGATGTACAGCATCTAGGTTGTCGGCGTCGTCGAACATGTCCGCGTCGAAAGGTGGCGGAGTCGCGTACTGCACGTCCTGCCATGCTGGGGCGGCAGGTGGTGCACTCCTCGATGCTGGTGTGTCTGTTGTAGCTGCGACGAAGGTGGCGTCGGCGTGGCTAGCACGGACGTCGTTGTGGTTGTTCCATATGTTTGCGATGATGGTGAGACAGTTGGTGCAGCGCTGTTCTCCCTTGGGTCGCCGTATGATGCGAAGTCGGCGACGAATGTGCCGCCAGTGCTCGCCGTCTCGCTGCTCCAGTCCCAGCTCGTGTTCTCAGCGAACACGACATCGCGCGATACGTACACGTGCCGGCTGGCCGGGTCGTAGACCCTGTACGCCTTGGTGTCAGGCTCGTATCCGATAAGCACCATGGGCGTGCTCCGGTCGTCCAGCTTCTTCAGGTTTGGCCGCGCACTCTTGACATGGCCGACATGTCCAAACACGCGTAGGTGACTCACCTACGGTTTCTTGCCGTGCCAGGCCTCATACGAAGTCGCGCCGTCCACACTCCGAGTGAACGGAGGTTCAGGAGATACACGGTCGTGGTCACCGCTTCTCCCCAGAAGTGATCTGGCATTCCCTTGGCCTTCATCATGCTTCTTTCCATCCCACCACCATCTGGTTGCGCCTCTCCACCACGCCGTTCTGCTGCGGCGAGTATGACACTGTCAGGTGGCACTGGACACTAGTGGACACGAAGTGCCTCGCCAACGCCGCAGATGTGAACTCCCCGCTGTGGTCCATGCGCAGCGTCCCAAGCTTGCGCCGCGCTTCCGCCTCCGCACGTGCCTGGAAGTTCTTGATCGCCGCGGCGGCCTTATCCTTGCTTGACAGCAAAGTGAGCCACATGTAGCAGCTGTGGTCGTCCACAAGGAGGAGGAAGTATCGCCGTTCGCCTGGCATCGCCAGCGTGATTGCCCCGCATAGATCTGCGTGAACGAGATTGAGCGGTGTCTTCGCTCTGTACTTGGTCGTCCATGCGATACGTGCACGCGCCGGCTCGCCGGGTCGTAGACCCTGTAGGCCTTGGTGCCAGGCTCGTATCCGATGAGCACCATGGGCATGCTCCGGTCGTCTAGCTTCTTGAGGTTTGGCCGCGCGCTCTTGACATGAGCCACACACCTAAGCACGCGTAGGTGACTCACCTCTGGTTTCTTGCCGTGCCAAGCCTCATACGGAGTCGCGCCGTCCACATTTCCGAGTGAACACGCGGTTCGGGAGATACACGACCGTGGTCACCGCTTCTCCCCAGAAGTGATCTGACATTCCCTTGGCCTTCATCATGCTTCTTGCCATGCCCACCACCGTCTGGTTGCGCTTCTCCACCACACTGTTCTGCTGTGGCGAGTACGGCACTGTCAGGTGGCGCTGGACACCCGTGGACGCGAAGTGCCTTGCCAGCGCCGCGGATGTGAACTCCCTGCCGCGGTCCGTGCGCAGTGTCCCAAGCTTGCACCGCGCTTCCGCCTCTGCATGCGTCTGGAAGTTCTTGATCACCGTGGCGGCCTCATCCTTGCTTGACAGCAAAGTGAGCCACATGTAGCGGCTGTGGTCGTCCACAAGGAGGAGGAAGTACCGCCGTCCGCCTGGCGTCGCCGGCGTGATCACCCCGCATAGATCTGCATGAACGAGATCGAGCGATGTCTCCGCTCTGTACTTGGCCGTCCGTGCGATACGTGCACGCGCCCGCTCACTGGGTCGTAGACCCTGTACGCCTTGGTGCCAGGCTCGTATCCGATGAGCACCATGGGCGTGCTCCGGTAGTCTAGCTTCTTGAGGTTTGGCTGCGTGCTCTTGACATGAGCCACACACCCAAACACGCGTAGGTGACTCACCTCCAGTTTCTTGCCTTGCCAGGCCTCGTACAGAGTCGCGCCGTCCACACTCCGAGTGAACGCATGGTTCAGGAGATACACAGCCGTGGTCACCGCCTCTCCCCAGAAGTGATGTGGCATTCCCTTGGCATTCATCATGCTTCTTGCCATGCCCACCACCATCTGGTTGCGCCTCTCCACCACGCCGTTCTGCTGCGGCGAGTACGGCGCTGTCAGGTGGCACTGGACACCAGTGGACGTGAAGTGCCTCGCCAGCGCCACAGATGTGAACTCCCCGCCGCGGTCCATGCGCAGCGTCCCAAGCTTGCGCCGCGCTTCCACCTCTGCATGCGCCTGGAAGTTCTTGATTGCCGCGGCGGCCTCATACTTGTTTGACAGTAAAGTGAGCCACATGTAGCAGCTGTGGTCGTCCACAAGGAGGAGGAAGTATCGCCATCCGCCTGGCGTCGCCGGCGTGATCGCCCCGCATAGATCTGTGTGAACGAGATCGAGCGACGTGTCCACTCTGTACTTGGCCATCTGCGGAAACGGCGTCCAGCGCTGCTTGCCGGCGAGGCATGCCTAGCAGAGCTTGCTACCTCTTTTAGCACAGCGTTGGTTTTCCCCGAAGAGGAAGGGATGATGCAGCAAAGTAGCGTAAGTATTTCCCTCAGTTTTTGAGAACCAAGGTATCAATCCAGTAGGAGGCTACACGCGAGTCCCTCGCACCTGCACAAAACAAATAAATCCTCGCAACCAACGCAAACAGGGGTTATCAATCCCTATAGGGCCACTTACGAGAGTGAGATCTGATAGATATGATAAGATAAGATTTTTGGTATTTTTATGATAAAGATGCAAAGTAAAATAAAGGCAAAGTAAATAGCAAAGTAAATAACTAAGTAGTAGGAGATTGATATGATAAAGATAGACCCGGGGGCCATAGGTTTCACTAGTGGCTTCTCTCGAGAGCATAACTATTCTACGGTGGGTGAACAAATTACTGTTGAGCAATTGACAGAATTGAGCATAGTTATGAGAATATCTAGGTATGATCATGTATATAGGCATCACGCCCGAGACAAGTAGACCGACTCCTGCCTGCATCTACTACTATTACTCCACTCATCGACCGCCATCCAGCATGCATCTAGAGTATTAAGTTAAAAACAGAGTAACGCCTAAAGCAAGATGACATGATATAGAGGGATAGACTCATGCAATATGAAGAAAACCCCATCTTGTTATCCTCGATGGCAACAATACAATTCGTGCCTTGCTTCCCTTACTGTCACCGGGAAAGGACACCGCAAGATTGAACCCAAAGCTAAGCACTTCTCCCATTGCAAGAAAGATCAATCTAGTAGGCTAAACCAAACTGATAATTCGAAGAGACTTGCAAAGATAACCAATCATACATAAAAGAATTCAGAGAAGATTCAAATATTATTCATAGATAGACTTGATCATAAACTCACAATTCGTCGGTCTCAACAAACACACCGCAAAAAGAATATTACATCGAATATATCTCCACAAGAGAGGGGGAGAACATTGTATTGAGATCCAAAAAGAGAGAAGAAGCCATCTAGCTACTAACTATGGACCCGTAGGTCTGAGGTAAACTACTCACACTTCATCAGAAGGTCTATGGTGTTGATGTAGAAGACCTCCGTGATCGATGCCCCCTTAGGCGGAGCTCCGGAACAGGCCCCAAGATGGGATCTCATGGATACAGAAAGTTACGGCGGTGGAATTAGTGTTTTGGCTCCGTATCTGATCGTTTGGGGGTACGTGGGTATATATAGGAGGAAGAAGTACGTCGGTGGAGCAACAGGGGGCCCACGAGCGTGGAGGGCGCGCCTGGGGCAGCGGGGGGGGGGGGGGGGGGGGGGGGGTAGGCGCGCTCCCTACCTCGTGGCCTCCTGTTACGTGGCTTGACGTAGGGTCCAAGTCTCCTGAGTTGTATTCGATGAGAAAATCACGTTCCCGGAGGTTTCATTCCGTTTGGACTCCGTTTGATATTCCTTTTCTTCGAAACCCTAAAACAAGCAAAAAACAGCAATTCTGGGCTGGGCCTCCAGTTAATAGGTTAGTCCCGAAAATAATATAAAAGTGGATAATAAAGCCCAATAATGTCCAAAACAGTAGATAATAAAGCATGGAGCAATCAAAAATTATAGATACGTTGGAGATGTATCAAGCATCCCCAAGCTTAATTCCTGCTCGTCCTCGAGTAGGTAAATGATAACAATAGAATTTTTGATGTGGAGTGCTACTTGGCATAATTTTAATGTAATTCTTCTTATTGTGGTGTGAATATTCAGATCCGAAAGATTCAAGACAAAAGTTCATATTGACATAAAAATAATAATACTTCAAGCATACTAACAAAGCAATTACGTCTTCTCAAAATAACATGGCTAAAGAAAGTTATCCCTACAAAATCCTATAGTCTGGCTATGCTCTATCTTCACCACACAAAATATTTAAATCATGCACAACCCCGATGACAAGCCAAGCAATTGTTTCATACTTTTGACATTCTCAAAACTTTTTCAATCTTCAAGCAATACATGAGCGTGAGCCATGGATATAGCACTATGGGTGGAATAGAGTGGTGATTGTGGAGAAGACAAAAAGGAGAAGATAGTCTCACATCACCTAGGCGTATCAACGGGCTATGGAGATGCACATCAATAGATATCAATGTGAGTGAGTAGGGTTTGCCATGCAACGGATGCACTAGAGCTATAAGTATATGAAAGCTCAAAAAGAAACTAAGTGGGTGTGCATCCAACTTGCTTGCTCATGAAGACCTAGGGCAATTTGAGGAAGCCCATCATTGGAATATACAAGCCAAGTTCTATAATGAAAGATTCCCACTAGTATATGAAAGTGATAACATGAGAGACTCTCTACTATGAAGATCATGGTGCTACTTTGAAGCACCAGTGTGGTAAAAGTATAGTAACATTGTCCCTTCTCTCTTTTTCTCTCATTTTTTTATTTGGGCCTTTTCCCCCTTTTTATGGCCTCTTTTCTTTCTCTTTTTTTATTTGGGCTTCTTTGGCCTCTTTAATTTATTTTTCGTCCGGAGTCTCATCCCGACTTGTGGGGGAATCGTAGTCTCCATCATCCTTTCCTCACTGGGACAATGCTCTAATAATGATGATCATCACACTTTTATTTTTCTTACAACTCAATAATTACAACTCGATACTTAGAACAAAATATGACTCTATGTGAATGCCTCCGGCGGTGTACCAGGATATGCAATGATGCATGAGATACAAGTATGAAAGAATTATGAATGGTGGCTTTTCCAAAGATACTATGTCAACTACATGATCAAGCTAAGCAATATGACAATGATGGAGTGTGTCATAATAAATGGAACGGTGGAAAGTTGCATGGCAATATATATCAGAATGGCTATGTAAATGTCATAATAGGTAGGTATGGTGGCTGTTTTGAGGAAGGTATATGGTGGGTGTATGATACCGACGAATGGTGTGCGGTATTAGAGAGGCTAGCAAAGGTGGAAGGGTGAGAGTGCGTATATTCCATGGACCCAAAATTAGTCATACAGAACTCATATACTTATTGCAAAAATCTACAAGTTATCAAAGCAAAGTATTACGCGCATGCTCCTAGGGGGATAGATTGGTAGGAAAAGACCATCGCTCGTCCCTGACCGCCACTCATAAGGAAGACAATCAATAAATAAATCATGCTCCGACTTCATCACATAATGGTTCACCATATGTGCATGCTACGGGAATCACAAGCTTCAACACAAATATTTCTCAAATTCACAACTACTCAACTAGCATGACTTTAATATCACCGTCTCCATATCTCAAAACAATTATCAAGTATCAAACTTATCATAGTATTCAACACACTCATAAGAGAGTTTTATTATTGATCTTGCATACCAAGCATATTAGGATTTTAAGAAAATTACCATGCTATTTAAGACTCTCAAAATAATCTAAGTGAAGCATGAGAGAACAATAGTTTCTATAAAACAAATCCACCACCGTGCTCTAAATGATATAAGTGAAGTACTAGAGCAAAATTATATAACTCAAAAGATATAAGCGAAGCACATAGAGTATTCTAACAAATTCCAAATCATGTATGGCTCTCTCGAAAGGTGTGTACAGAAAGGATGATTGTGGTAAACTAACAAGCAAATACTCAAATCATACAAGACGCTCCAAGCAACACATATCATGTGGTAAATAAAAATATAGCTCCAAGTAAAGTTACCGATAGAAGTAGACGAAAGAGGGGATGCCTTCCAGGGCATCCCCAAGCTTTGGCTTTTAGGTGTCCTTAGATTATCTTGGGGGTGCCATGGGCATCCCCAAGCTTAGGCTCTTGCCACTCCTTGTTCCATAATCCATCAAATCTTTACCCAAAACTTGAAAACTTCACAACACAAAACTTAAAGTAGAAAATCTCGTGAGCTCCGTTAGCGAAAGAAAACAAAAGACCACTTCAAGGTACTGTAATGAACTCATTCTTTATTTATATGGGTGTTATACCTACTGTATTCCAACTTCTCTATGGTTTATAAACTATTTTACTAGCCATAGATTCATCAAAATAAGCAAACAACACACGAAAAACAGAATCTGTCAAAAACAGAACAGTCTGTAGTAATCTGTAGCTAGCGCAAGATCTGGAACCCCAAAAATTCTAAAATAAATTTCTGGACGTGAGGAATTTATCTATTAATCATCTGAAAAAGAATTAACTAAATAGAACTTTCCAAATAAAAATGACAGCAGTTCTCGTGAGCGCTAAAGTTTCTGTTTTTTACAGCAAGTTCAACAAGACTTTCCCCAAGTCTTCCCAATGGTTCTACTTGGCACAAACACTAATTAAACACAAAAACACAACCAAAACAGAGGCTAGATAATTTATTTATTACTAAACAGGAGCAAAAAGCAAGGAATAAAAATAAAATTGGGTTGCCTCCCAACAAGCGCTATCGTTTAACGCCCCTAGCTAGGCATAACAAGCAAGAATAGATCTAGGTATTGCCATAATAGTAAGATAGATTATTAAAACTCATTTCATATTCTCTATGTTCAGCAGCAAGTTTTCTTTGAGGCAAGCAAAAGTAATCAAAAGGGCTAAATTTATTGGGACAAAAGTCTCCAAGATCAACCTTGGGAGGTATAGGTTCCTCCTTCGGTCCTTCATATTGCACAACCAATTCATCATTATAAGCATTCTTTTGACAGAACTTTGTGAGCCTATATTCAAGAGAATATCCCAATTCATTATTTCGAATAGCCAAATCATCATTAAGTTCAGAAATTCTATCAACTAAAACATTGGTAGGCACCCTTTTTCTAAGATTTTCATTAAAAGCAACATAGTCTAGAGATTGAAAACACATTATTTCTTCTTGATCAAAGAGGATGGCCTCTATGGGATGACGGCAAGCGTCCACCCTATAATGCGCAAACATTTCTTTGGCCTCTTTTATTATGAATCGAAACTCATGAGCCAAAAAGATAGTAACGGCATGCTTAACAGAAGAATGCTCAATATTAGAAAATTCTAGGAAAATCCTTTGTATGGAAGGATGCATGTGCATGAATTGCCTTTCAAGTTCAACTATAAGCATGGGAATAGCGTCCGCAAGACTACTAGTTCTATGAAGGATAGAACTACCCATAAAGGGTAAAGCACCAGGACAAGTAAAGAAATCTTGAATAACTCCTTTTCCAATAATATTACCACTACCAACACGAAATCTTCTTATATGTGAGATAGTGGGTTCTTTAGTAGGAACATCAAAATTATTATCGACAATAGTATCCCCAATTTCAGACATAGAGGTAGAAGGTAAATAACTAGCCATAACGACAAGCAAGCAAACTAACACACAAGCAAACAAAAAGCAAGCGGACAAAAAGAGGCAAATAGAGGAAGAGAGGGAGGATAGAGAGAGAGAGAGGGCAATAAAACGGCAAGGGTGAAGTGGGGGAGAGGAAAACGAGAGGCAAATGGCAAATAATGTAATGCGGGAGATAAGGGTATGTGATGGGTACTTGGTATGTTGACTTTTGCATAGACCTCCCCGGCAACGGCGCCAGAAATCCTTCTTGCTACCTCTTTTAGCACTGTGTTGGTTTTCCCTGAAGAGGAAGGGATGATGCAGCAAAGTAGCATAAGTATTTCCCTCAGTTTTTGAGAACCAAGGTATCAATCCAGTAGGAGGCTACGCGCGAGTCCCTCGCACCTGCACAAAACAAATAAATCCTCGCAACCAACACAAATAGGGGTTGTCAATCCCTATAGGGCCACTTACGAGAGTGAGATCTGATAGATATGATAAGATAATATTTTTGCTATTTTTATGATAAAGATGCAAAGTAAAATAAAGGCAAAGTAAATAACTAAGTAGTAGGAGATTGATATGATAAAGATAGACCCGGGGGCCATAGGTTTCACTAGTGGCTTCTCTCGAGAGCATAAGTATTCTACGGTGGGTGAACAAATTACTGTTGAGCAATTGACAGAATTGATCATAGTTATGAGAATATCTAGGTATGATCATGTATATATGCATCACGTCCGAGACAAGTAGACCGACTCTTGCCTGCATCTACTACTATTACTCCACTCATCGACCGCTATCCAGCATGCGTCTAGAGTATTAAGTTAAAAACAGAGTAGCGCCTTAAGCAAGATGACATGATGTAGAGGGATAGACTCATGCAATATGAAGAAAACCCCATCTTGTTATCCTCGATGGCAACAATATAATACGTGCCTTGCTGCCCTTACTGTCACTGGTATAGGACAACACAAGATTGAACCCAAAGCTAAGCACTTCTCCCATTGCAAGAAAGGTCAATCTAGTAGGCCAAACCAAACTGATAATTCGAAGAGACTTGCAAAGATAACCAATCATAGATAAAAGAATTCAGAGAAGATTCAAATATTATTCATAGATAGACTTGATCATAAACCCACAATTCATTGATCTCAACAAACACACCGCAAAAAGAAGATTACATCGAATAGATCTCCACAAGAGAGGGGGAGAACATTGTATTTACATCCAAAAAGAGAGAAGAAGCCATCTAGCTACTAACTATGGACCCGTAGGTCTGAGGTAAACTACTCACACTTCATCGGAAGGGCTATGGTGTTGATGTAGAAGCCCTCCGTGATTGATGCCCCCTCCGGCGGAGCTCCGTAATAGGCCCCAAGATGAGATCTCGTGGATACATAAAGTTACGGCGGTGGAATTAGGGTTTTGGCTCCGTATCTGATCGTTTGGGGGTACGTGGGTATATATAGGAGGAAGAAGTACATCGGTGGAGCAACAGGGGGCCCATGAGGGTGGAGGGCGTGCCTGAGGAGGGGTAGGCACGCCCCCTACCTCGTGGTCTCCTGTTACATGGCTTGACGTAGGGTCCAAGTCTCCTGAGTTGTATTCGATGAGAAAATCACATTCTCGAAGGTTTCATTCCGTTTGGACTCCGTTTGATATTCCTTTTCTTCAAAACCCTAAAACAGGCAAAAAACAACAACTCTAGGCTGGGCCTCCGGTTAATAGGTTAGTCCCAAAAATAATATAAAAGTGGATAATAAAGCCCAATAATGTCCAAAATAGTGGATAATATAGCATGCAGTAATCAAAAATTATAGATACGTTGGAGACGTATTAGAGCTCGCCTGTATGCTCAATGCCAGGCAGTCCACGCACCAGGTCTGCCCGCGCCATCCTCTGCGGTGCGTCGATGTGCAGGTGTCCAAAGCGATCGTGCCAGCGCCATGACACGTTGTCCATGCATGCGGCAAGACAAGCTGGACGAACATGGCGTAAGAGAAACTTGTACATATGATTTTGAGATCGCTTTACCTTGAGGATGAGAGCGCCGCGTCGGTCGTGTATGGTGAGGATGCCATGGCGCACGTTGATGTCGTAGTTGTTCTCGTCGAGCTGTCCAATGCTCACGATCCTGCTCTTGAGCCTGGGGATGTAGTACACCTCTAGGAGCACGCACTGCGCTCCCCCATCGATGGTGAAAGCGACTGTGCCGCGCCCCTCGATCTGCACCGCCGACCCGTCTCCGAGCCGCATGGTTCCAATGATGGCCATGTCCAAGTCGGTGAAGGCCGTGCAATCGCCGGTCATGTGATTGGACGCTCCGGTGTCCAAGTACCACATCGCATCGACGGCGGCGTCCTCGACAGTTGGAGTGACATGCGCGTGTTCTTCATTGAGGAAGACTGTGGCGCGTGGCGCATCGGGGCGATCTTGTAACGCCCTCGATGTGGCTATATCTCCTACGTGTCGAAGCACGACTTAGAGGCATAACCGCACTGAAAGCAATGTCGCAAGTAAGGTAATCTTCACAACAACCCATGTAAATAGATAATAGGGGGAAAAGGTACATAGTTGGCTTACACTCGCCATGTCACACAAATACATGAATAACATTACAATCATCCAATACACTCATGGTCCGACTACGGTACCAAAATAAAAGATCAACCCCAACATTGCGACATGGTCCCCGATCGCCCCAACTGGGCACCACTACTGATCATCAGGGAAAGACACATAGTAACGGCGTGAGTCTTCGTCGAACTCCCACTTGATCTCAAGCGCGTCATCTGGAACGAAATCATCGGTCCCTGCATCTGGTTTGGAAATAATCTGTGAGTCACGGGGACTCAGCAATCTCGCACCCTCGCGATCAAGACTATTTAAGCTTATAGGTAAGGCAAGGTAATATGTGGAGCTGCAGCAAGTGACTAGCATATATGGTGGCTAACCTGTTCGCAAAAGAGAGCGAGAAGAGAAGGCAAAGCACGAACGGAGAACTATAGAACACCCTACGGAAAACATTACTCCAACACCATGTTCACTTCCCGGACTCCGCCGAGAAGAGACCATCACGGCAACACACGCGATTGATTCATTTTAATTGAGTTACGGTTCATGTTATCTACAACCAGATATTAACAAATTCCCATCTGCCCATAACCGCGGGCACGGCTTTCAAAAGTTCAAATCCCTGCAGGGGAGTCCCAACTTAGCCCATCACAAGCTCTCATGGTCAACGAAGGATATTCCTTCTCCCAAGACATTCCGATCAGACTCGGTATCCCGGTTCTACAAGACAACTTCGACAATGGTAAAACAAGTCCAGCAACACCGCCCGAATGTGCCAACAAATCCCGATAGGAGCTGCACATATCTCGTTCTCAAGGCACACTCAGATGAGACATCCTACGAGTAAAACCAACCCTCAAGTTTCCCCGAGGTGGCCCCGCAGTCTACTCGGTCGGACCAACACTCAGAGGAGCACTGGCCCAGGGGGGTTTAAATAAAGATGACCCTCGGGCTCCGGAAACCCAAGGGAAAAAGAGGCTAGGTGGCAAATGGTAAAACCAAGGTTGGGCATTGCTGGAGGAGTTTTATTCAAGGTGAACTGTCGAGGGGTTCCCATTATCACCCAACCGCGTAAGGAACGCAAAATCCAGGAACATAACACTGATATGACGGAAACTAGGGCGGCAAGAGTGGAACAAAACACTAGGCAAAATGCCGAGCCTTCCACCCTTTACCAAGTATATAGGTGCATTAAGATAACAAGATAATATGGTGATATCCCAACACTAAACAATGTTCCAACAAGGAGCGATCTCCAATCTTCACCTGCAACTAGCAACGCTATAAGAGGGGCTGAGCAAAGCGGAAACATAGCCAATCAACGGTTTGCTAGGACATGGTGGGTTAGAGGTTTGACATGGAAATTTGGGAGGCATGATAAGCAAGTGGTAGGCATCGTAGCATAGGCATAGCAAAAGAGCGAGCATCTAGCAAGCAAAGATAGAAGTGATTTCGAGGGTATGATCATCTTGCCTGCAAAGTTGTCAGAGTTGACTTGATCCTCGTAAGCAAACTCAACGGGCTCCTTGTTAGTGAACTCGTCTCCCGGCTCTACCCAAACAAGACAAACAAGCAAAAGGAACACAATCAACCACGTGCAAAGCTCAAACAAACATGATGCAAACATGGTATGCTATGCGGGATGCGATATGTGATGCATATGCAAGATTTGACAAGGAATGATTGAACCTTGCCTCAACTTGGAAATCCAAGAGTGCCACTAGAAAGGTGAGGTGATTTCGGTTGAAAATGATATAAAGATCATCGGAATCGGATGCATGGTTTGGAAATGGCAAGCAAAATAAATATGGCACCGGTCTGCGATAATCAGCAAGTAGCCATCTAAATGCATCAAGATAATTATGCTACAGCACTCAAACATGACAACAAAATACATGGCAGGGATCCACTCATGATGCTTGACAAAAAATGAACACTTAGCTACGACCAATTCATCCATTAACAGGTTCAAACAAGCAGGGCAAAAATGCAAATGATAAACAGGTTTCATAGTAAAATTAACACAAGTCTGGAATTTAACATCAGGTAGCACACTTTGGAGTATGAAAACTATATACTACAGGAACTTAACATGGAAAAGCAAGGCATGGCATGAAGCTACTCAAAGCACTTAACAAAAGTCCCTTAGTGACCTAGAGTCAAAGGGGATCAAAAAATACAAATGCAAGCATGTGAACATGGCAGAAACATAATCAGATTACAGACTTAGTGAAAAACTGGAGCATGCAAATCTGTTAATGAGTAGTCATGTTCACGAGCTAGATGCACTCACTACAGAGCATGGCATGACATACTAAGCATACACACATAAAGAATACATATCATAGAATCTAGACACGGCAAGAACAACAACATAGCATGCACGGATCACTAGCAACATCCTCGGCAAAATCGCTAACAAGTCAACAATCTGCTAGGAATCACGAAATAGCAAAAGTAGAGCTCGATTGACTCAAGCTAGGGTGCTCCATAATTGCAAACAAAGACATGGATGGATAGAGCACCACAATGTTAACAAAACATCATTACTGATCATCCTCAAAAGAGGCGCGGATCACTAGGAAACAACATGAACATATGGCATATTTATAAAATCAGATCAAGGACTTAGTGAAATTCTAAGTCCCTGAAATCAGCATTAACGAATGCACTACTTTGCAAGCTTGTGCTGGTCACCACACATATCACAAAAATATATGGTAAGCACCTCTGTAAAGATGGCATGGCATATCGCAAAACTCATGTAGAACTCAGGAGCATATCATGCACACATTAATCATGGCAAAAATGACAAATAGCTAACTGATGCAACAGATCTGACAAATATCTCATATAGCTCTCTTCCAACAGCATTTCGGGCATCAAGATGAGCTCAAATGCAAATGATGCAATGAGATGAAATGATGTACTCTCTGAGACGAACATTTTGATATGCTACACGCGCAAAACAGAGCTATGGATGCGGAGTTATGGCATGATGAAAAACGCAAATAAATTAGGGTTTTGGGGAAAGTCAACCCTTCGAATTCCAGATCCAGATCTGGATCACTGTAGCTGCACGGTCGACGAGGTTCGCCAGGGAAGTCCTGTTCGCCGGAGTGTCGCCGGACTTGACAAGGGGAGGCGCGGTGACCGGATCCGAGCGGAGGGGCGGTGGAGGAGCGCGGCGGAGGTCGGAGGAGGCGCGGGCCGGAGGTCGGAGGAGGCGCGGGCCGGCCGCGGCAGAGCTCGGCTCTGGCCGGCGAGGTGCGAGGCGGAGGCGGCCGGCGCACGGAACGATGACGGCGGAGCGGCGAGGTCCTCTCGGGCGCGGGCGGCGCTCGGGAAGAGGAGGCGGGGCCCGGACGCGGGGGCGGAGAGGGCCGGCCTTGGGCCCGGCAGGCCTTGGCGGCGGCGGCGGGACGAGTGCCACGTGGCAGCTCGCCAGTGGCTGCGGGGTGGCGGCGCGAGACGTCCGGCATGGACCGGACGTGTCCGGCGCGCGGATGGAGCGGGGCTAGGGTTTGGGGTTGGATTGGATCCAGGATTTTCGGGGGAGATGCCTATTTATACATATGAGGAGCTAGGAGAGTCCAAATGAGGTGCGGTTTGCGGCCACGCGGTCGTGATCGAACCTCTAGATGATGGAAAGGGTTTTGGTGGGTTTTGGGCCAAATTGAAAGGGTGTTGGGCTGCAATACACATAGGCCTTCCCGGTCCCTCGGTTAACCGTTGGAGTATCAAACGAAGTCCAAATGACACGAAACTTGACAGGCGGTCTACCGGTAGTAAACCAAGGCCGCATGGCAAGTCTTGGTCCAATCCAGAAATGTTTAACCCCCACACACGAAAATAGGTAGAAAGGACCACTGGAGGAGATAGGAGCGCCGGAATGCAAAACGGACAACGGGGAAAATGCTCAGATGCATGAGACGAACGCGTATGCAAATGCAATGCACATGATGACATGATATGAGATGCATGACACAGGCAACAACCTACAGAGACAAAAACCCGAACCCGAGGAAAAATAAAATAACTTAGCGCCGGAAGTGGCAAGAGTTGGGATACATATAAGGTAAATTACATCCGGGGTGTTACAGATCTGCAACTATCTCCAATGATTGCACGGGGCGTGTGAGCTCGACGACCTCGGCAAGCAGCAGCTCGGGATCGCCCTCCTCATCCGCCTGGGCTAGGAGAGCATCCTCCTCCCTTTTCTTCTTCCTGTTCTCGGGCCCAGTGCCCTTTTATGCCACAGTACCTGCATTTTTCCTTGTCCCCACCAGTCTTGTCGGGGTAGTCACCACCGCGTCCGCCGTCGCGTCCGCTTCCGCGGCCACCGCCTCCGCCTCTTCGGTGGTTGTTGCTGCCGCCCGAGGGAGGCCCTGGAGCGCGGGGTTGCTGTTGGCGGGCTTGCCACTCCTCCCAAGTGAGGAGCAGCCGTCCCCCTGGCTGCTATTGCCACTGTGCGCATCGTCGAGTCGGTCCTGAATGACTCGCAGCCTGCCGATGACCTCGTCCAGGGAGCGCGTGCTTATGTCCAGCAGCGTCTCAATCGCGATTGCCACCTGCGTGAACTGGGGCGGGACAACACGCAGGAACTTGGCGACTACCTTTGATTCTTCCACCGTGTTGCCAAGAGCGCGCAGGCCGGCGACGATGCCGGAGAGACGGAGCGAGAAGTCATCGATGGTCTCCCTGTCGTGGAAGGTGATCCCCTCGAAATCATGCTGCAGTTTCTGCGCGTTGGCCTCGCGTACGCGCGTGGCTCCAAGGCTCTACGTGGCGATGGCGTCCCACGCCTCCTTGGCGGTCTCCTTCTCTCCCACGGCGAGAAGCACGTCCGAAGGGAGGCTGCGCAGGATGGTAATCATCGCGTTGCGCTCGTGGTAGTAGGAGACGTCACCATGAGAGACCGCCCCCACCAGCCGTGGGCCTGAAGGTAGACCTTCATGAGCAGAGCCCACTCGGCGTAGTTGGTGCGCGTCAGCATTGGGAGCGCGCCCGTCGCGGGCGCCGGCTGAACCAACTGCTGGACTTCTACATCACCGTGGCGGCGAGTCCGTCCGCGATCCTGTGACGGCGCGTGTATGCATGGTGGTGTCTGCGATCGGCCTGCACTGCTAGCGGGCCTCCTCGTCATGGCCGCTGGCGTCCTTGACATGGCTCTGATGCCACTTGTCACCTCTCTCTCTCTCGCTGTATTCACTGATCAGTTCAACACACGAGGGTTTTTCACAGCGTAATGCATGCTGTTTTTCTGCTTTCTTCTCCTTTTATTCCTTAACAAAAAACGATCGTTCCGCACTTCCAGCGCTCCTACTGAATCGTGCCATCCCACGATCGAGCACTTGGTCCATGGCACCCTACAAGCTCTCCACGGATCACACAGACCGCATCTCGTGGGAGCTGGCATCTAACTAACCTGACGAAACAAGCTAACTGAATTTAACTGAAGAAAAGAACTACTCTGATGCTAAACTGCTAGCAAGAACTAGCTTATTATGCAACAGGCGTCAGATAGATATAGGAAGGGGGTGCGGTGAATGGGCGCCACGGCATCGCCCTGTGTCGTGGCAGCCATCGCCGACGTCCATGGTAGCGTGAACAGGGGAGAGGGGAGAGTTTGGCGAGGCTGGGACAGTCTGATGGCTTAGTGGGCCAAAGCCCAGGGGAAGGCCGGTTGTTTTGTTTTCTTTTGTTGTATGGTTTTATTTTTCTTTTAAGTTTTCTATTTATTTATTTTATTTAATATTCAGGTCATCTTTGCTTAATAACAATATGAGACCAACACCTAAATTAGAGTTTTAGTTTAACCCTCCGCCACAAAAAGTTTCACTCACAAATAAAATAGTTTAACATTTTAGAAATTATAAAAGGAATTTAGATGATTGTTTAAGCCACTATCTTAACTAATTGTGAGCACTTAAACATTTTATAAAGACTTAGTTTCTTCACCAATATTACCTATGAATTATTTGTCACAATTTGCACATTTTAGTTTTGACATTATGAACACATTAAATTTTGGCTTTAATTTAAATTGAACTTTGAATTGGTTTGAATCAACATGGGACCTAGCAACAATAAAAATGATGACATGGCATCATTAGCAGGGGATTACTATAGCTTGATTATCTGGGCGCCACAAGTTCGTCTGATGGAACTGTTCGTGACAAGGCAGATGATGCTTAGCAAAATGATGTAGAATGATATGTAAAGCATTCATGGGAGCAAATTCATTTGTCGTGCACACGAAGGGGTTGTGAATGTGATCAATGCAACCATTGTGCAAAATGATGTCATAATGGGTTGATTTATCAAAAGCATGAACATGGTAATTTATGCTCAATGCGACTACACGATCATGCAATTGATGATGGAAATGTGATTATAATTTATCAAGAGGCCATCAAGAAAGATTACAACAAAATTGCTAAGAAAATGCACAAGCTCATATAGTATCATGGATGACATGGAAATATCAGATGCAACAAAGCAATCATAATGTAAGTAAATCCATGCATAAGATGCAAATTTGTCATGGAAGGAATGTTTCCATCTAGCATGCTCATTAACAAATATGTAGGTGTTGGTGCAAGAACAAATATGCAGGTGTTGGTGCAAGATGCCCAAAGTTTCTGAGCGCTCCTCAATTTGAAGGTCCATAGGATCAATCTCTGATATGTCTCCAATGTATCTATAATTTTTGATTGTTACATGCTATTATATTATCAACCTTGGATGTTTTATATGCATTTATATGCTATTTTATATGATTTTTGGGACTAACCTATTAACCTAGAGCCCAGTGCCAATTTCTATTTTTTCCTTGTTTTTGAGTATCGCAGAAAAGGAAAACCAAACGGAGTCCAATTGACCTGAAACTTGACGGAGCTTATTTTTGGACCAGAAGAAGCCCACAGAGCATCGGAGATGGACTAGAAGAGTCACGGGCTGCCCACGAGGGTGGGGGAGCGCCCACCCCCCTGGGCGTGCCTCCCTGCCTCTTGGACAGCTCGGAGACCCCCCTGACTTGTTCTTGACGCCAAAACCTCTTATATATACTAAAACTTCCAGAAAGAAACCTAGATCGGGAGTTCCGCTGCTAGAAGCCTCCGTAGCCACCGAAAACCAATCTAGACCCATTCCGGCACCCTGGCAGAGGGGGGAATCCCTCTCCGGTGGCCATCTTCATCATCCCGGCGCTCTCCATGACGAGGAGGGAGTAGTTCTCCCTCGGGCCTGAGGGTATGTACTAGTAGCTATGTGTTTGATCTCTCTCTCTCTCTCTCTCTCTCTCTCGTGTTCTTGAGTCGGCAGAATCTTGATGTATTGCGAGCTTTGCTATTATATTTGGATCTTATGATGTTTCTCCCCCTCTACTCTCTTGTGATGAGTTGAGTTTCCCTTTGAAGTTATCTTATCAGATTGAGTCTTTAAGGATTTGAGAACACTTGATGTATGTCTTGCATGTGCTTATCTGTGGTGACAATGGGATATCACGTGATCCACTTGATGTATGTTTTGGTGATCAACTTGCGAGTTCTGTGACCTCGTGAACTTATGCATAGGGGTTGGCACACGTTTTCGTCTTGACTCTCCGGTAGAAACTTTGGGGCACTCTTTGAAGTTCTTTGTGTTGGTTGAATAGATGAATCTGAGATTGTTTGATGCATATCGTATAATCATACCCACGGATACTTGAGGTGACATTGGAGTATCTAGGTGACATTAGGGTTTTGGTTGATTTGTGTCTTAAGGTGTTATTCTAGTAAGAACTCTATGATAGATTGAATGGAAAGAATAGCTTCGTGTTATTTACTACGGACTGTTGAATAGATCGATCAGAAAGGATAACTTTGAGTTGGTTTCGTACCCTACCATAATATCTTCGTTTGTTCTCCGCTATTAGTGACATTGGAGTGACTCTTTGTTGCATGTTGAGGGATAGTTATATGATCCAATTATGTTATTATTGTTGAGAGAGCTTGCACTAGTGAAAGTATGAACCCTAGGCCTTGTTTCCTAGCATTGCAATACCGTTTGTGCTCACTTTTACCACTTGCTACCTTGCTGTTTTTAAAATTTCAGATTACAAAAACCATTATCTACTATCCATATTGCACTTGTATCACCATCTCTTCGCCGAACTAGTGCACCTATACAATTTACCATTGTATTGGGTGTGTTGGGGACACAAGAGACTCTTTGTTATTTGGTTGCAGGGTTGTTTGAGAGAGACCATCTTCATCCTATGCCTCCCACGGATTGATAAACCTTAGGTCATCCACTTGAGGAAAGTTTGCTACTTTCCTACAAACCTCTGCACTTGGAGGCCCAGCAACGTATACAAGAAGAAGGTTGTGTAGTAGACATCAAGCTCTTTTCTGGCACCATTGCTGGGGAGGTTAGCGCTTGAAGGTATATCTTTAGATCTTGCAATCGAATCTTTTAGTCTCTTGTTTTATCACTAGTTTAGTTTATAAAAAAATTAAAAAATGGAATTGAGGGTACCTCATATGCTTCATCTTTTTAATATCTTTCATGAAAATAAGGATTCCGATAATTGTGCCTAAGTGTTAGAAGAAGAATGCATTAGAATGTTTGGCACTAAATATTTGAATGATGAGCATGATTGCAATGTTGTCAGTATGAATTCTTTGAATATCCATGGTACTAATGATGATTGCACTAGTCATGAAAATGTCTCTTATAAGCATGTCAACTTTTATGGAATACATAGAGCTTGCAAGCACACACTGAGGGAGTCATGGATTAGGGGGGTCCTCGGATGGCCGGACTGTTGGACTATGAGGCTACAAGATTGAAGACTTCGTCCCGTGTCCGGGTGGGACTCTCGTTTGCGTGGAAGGCAAGCTTGGCAATTCGGATATGTATATCTCCTCCCTTGTAACCGACTCTGTGTAACCCTAGCCTCCTCCGGTGTCTATATAAACCGGAGGGTTTAGTCCCTAGGACAACAACAATCATAATCATAGGCTAGCTTCTAGGGTTTAGCCTCTATGATCTCGTGGTAGAACAACCCTTGTAATAATCATATCATCAAGACCAATCAAGAAGGAAGTAGGGTATTACCTCCATCGTGAGGGCCCGAACCTGGGTAAACATTGTGTCCCCCGCCTCCTTTTACCATCAGCCTTAGATGCACAGTTCGGGACCACCTACTCGAGATCCGCCGGTTTTGACACCTACATTGGTGCTTTCATTGAGAGTTCCACTGTGCCGTCGTGATAAAGGCTTGATGGCTCCTTCGATCATCGGTAATGATGCGATCCAGGGTGAGGTTTTTCTCCCCGAACAGATCTTCGTATTCGGTGGCTTCGTACCGCGGGCCAACTCGCTTGGCCATCTGGAGCAGATCGAGAGGGGCGCCCCTGGCCATCAGGTCAGGTCTGGAAGCTTGAACTATACTGCCGACATCCGCGGAGACTTGATCTTCGATGGATTGAAGCCCATGTCAGGTGCGCCGCACAGTCACGACGAGCATGACTTAGCTCTGCCGTCGGACGGTGTTCGGGAGATCACACCTGTGGCTACTCCGGCCCTCAATCCGGAGCAGATCGTGCCGTCCGAGGACGGGTGGATAGACCCCACCACGGAGGCCGCACACTCAGCAGCGATAGAGCTGAATACTAACTTCACCTTCTATGAGACCTATGTTACCAGACCCTTGAATTCGTCCCCGGCCACATGCTCCGAACCGCTTGCATCCGTGCCTACCGAATCTGACTGGGCACCGATCAAGGAGTTTACCTCCGTGGATATCTTTCAGCACTCGCCCTTGGGCGACATGCTAAATTCATTGAGGTCTCTCTCCTTGTCAGGAGATCCTTGGCCGAACTATGTCCGGCTTGAGTGGGAAGCGGACAACAAAATTCATTCCCCACCCACCACCCACTTAATAGCCATTGTCGACGACTTAACCGACATGCTTGATTTTGGCTCCGAAGACATCGATGGTATGGATGACGATGCAGGAGAAGAACAGGAACCACCACCCACAGGGCGCTGGACAACCACCTCATCATATGATATATACATGGTGGACACCCCCAAAGAAAGCAATGGCAATAAGGCAACGGAGGATAACCCCCTCGAGAAGCAATCTAAGCACCGGCGTCGTCGACACCGCTCTAAGCCCCGCCATAGCAAAAGCAGCGATAGCGGCACAAGAGACAATAACGCTGCGGACAGTGCCGAAGACGAAGACAATCCCTTCCAGCCAGGCTTCGAGCGGGAGGATGGGAAAGCGAGCCCTAAGGAATAGGCGATGGACGGAGAATCAGGGGATGACAATTACATGCCCCTCTCCGAAGACGAGGTGAGCCTCGGCGACAAAGAATTCATCGTGCCTGAGGATCCTGTCGAGCAGGAGCACTTCAAGTGCCGTCTTATAGCCACAGCAAAAAAGCCTGAAGAAAAAGTAGCAACAGCTTCAAGCTGATCAAGATCTGCTAGCGGATAGATGGACCGAGGTCCTGGCAGCCGAGGAATACGAACCCGAGTGCCCAACCAAAAGCTACCCAAAGCGCAGGTTGCTACCCCAACTCGAGGAAGAAGCATTAAAACCTACACTACCAGCGTATGATGCGGCTGACCGGCCACCTCGTGGCTCAGACAAAGCGGCATATCAGCCCCAAGTCCAGCCCGCACCCCGTCGCCAGTCAAACAAAAACACCAAGGCCCGGGGCTACACGCAGGACCTGTGAGACATATTGGAAAACAAAGCAGGACATACAAGATCGATCTACAGATCATGGGGGCGCGCCCCAATGCGTGACGTCGACCGTCACGCTGGATATACTAAAAGCAAATCCGGCTGGGCCGAATACAACAGACAAGACTCGTATGAACTGCATCATGATATAGCCCGGCACAGAGGCGCCGCAAACCGCTATGCTTCACCGATGAAGTAATGGATCACGAATTCTCAGAAGGGTTTAAACCCATAAACATTGAATCATATGATGGTACAACAGACCCCGTGGTATGGATTGAAGATTTCCTCCTCCACATCCACATGGCCCGCGGTGACGATCTACATGCCATCAAGTACCTCCCACTAAAACTCAAAGGACCGGCTCGACATTGGATGAATAGCCTGCCGGCAAACTCCATTGGCAGTTGGGAGAACTTGGAAGATGCATTCCTTGACAACTTCCAGGGCACTTATGTGCGACCACCGGATGATGATGACTTGAGTCACATAACCCAACAGCCCGAGGAGTCAGCCAGGAAATTCTGGAGTCGGTTCCCAACTAAAAAGAACCAAATTCTCGACTGTCCGAATGCCGAGGCCTTAGCGGCATTTAAGCATAACATCCGTGACGAGTGGCTCGCCTGACACCTCGGCCAAGAGAAGTCGAAATCCATGGCAGCACTCATGACACTCATGATCCGCTTTTGTGCGGGCGAGGACAGCTGGCTGGCTCGCAGCAACAACACATCAAGAAATCCTGGCAATTCAGATGCCAGAGATAGCAATGGCAAGCCAAGTTGCAATAGACACAAACGCCGCAACAACGGTGACAATGCCGAAGACACGACATTCAATGCCGGATTCAGTGGCTCTAAATCCGGTCAGCGGAAAAAGCCATTCAAAAGAAGCAATCCGGGCCCGTCCAGTTTGGACCGCATACTCGATCACTCATGCCAAATTCACGGCACCCCCGATAAACCAACCAACCACACCAACACAGAATGCTGGGTGTTCAAACAGGCCGGCAAGTTGAATGCCGAAAACAAGGAAAAGGGGCTGCATAGCAACGACAAGGAGGAGCCCCGACCGCCGAACACAGGAGGACAGAAGAACTTTCCTCCCCAAGTGAAAACAGTGAACATGATATACGCAACCCATATTCCCAAGCGGGAACGACAGTGTGCACTAAGGGACGTCTATGCGATGGAGCCAATCGCCCCAAAGTTCAACCCATGGTCTTCTTGTCTGATCACTTTCGATCACAGGGACCACCCTACCAGTATCCGTCATGGAGGTTCTGCCGCATTGGTCCTTGAGCCCATCATCGACAGATTTCACCTCACTCGAGTCATTATGGATGGTGGCAGCAGCCTGAACCTGCTCTATCAGGATACAGTGCGCAAAATGGGTATCGACCCCTCCAGGATCAAACCCACAAAAACCACCTTTAAAGGTGTCATACCAGGTGTAGAGGCCTGTTGCACGGGCTCAATCACACTGGAAGTGCTCTTCGGATCCCCGGACAACTTCTGAAGCGAGGAGTTGATCTTTGATATCGTCCCCTTCCGCAGTGGCTATCACGCACTGCTCGGACGAACCGCATTCGCCAGATTCAATGCGGTACCACATTATACATACCTCAAGCTCAAAATGCCAGGACCTCGCGGGGTTATAACAGTTAATGGAAACACAGAATGCTCGCTTCATAAGGAGGAGCACACTGCGTCCCTCGTAGCAGAAGTACAAAGCAGCCTTCTGAGGCAAACTGCCAATTCGGCGGTAAAGCCCCCGGACACCTTCAAGCGAGTCTGGAGTACCCTGCAACAGGATCGCCCGGCATGTTTTGAGCTCGTCTAGCAATCCGGCCTCCGTCCCAATCCCAGTCAAGCGGCAAAATTTGCACCGCGCGTCCATAATTACGCACTCAAGATACCATGGGCATAGGCGGAGGCACGGCTATGGCATAGCCCACAATGTGGCTCAACCGCCTCAGGACCCGTATATCTTCACCATTTTCTTCCTTTCAGGACCCTATTCTCTGAAGGCCCTCTTCGATACCCTGATTATCGGACCCATCATGGGAAATAAACACCAAGGAAGCAAGAAGCTTTGATGTACAAGGGAATCCCTAGGTGGTCTATGATAACGATCGCTATACCTGTTTTACATACCCACACGCAGCCTGCCCTTGGATAGGACATGTCAAATAGTCCTATTTTTGCTTATTGCACTACTTGTATACATACGCTTTGACGTATCATTTAAATAACAATGCATAGCGTTAGCTTATTATTGCTTTTTCCATGTCTGCTCATTTACGACAAATTGCAGTCATACATTCTGGTACGTCCAGTGCGCCAGGGGCTTCCGTGTACCCCATAACATGACAAGAAAAGTCCGAACACTTTCGATAGTGCGGCACCCTGAACTTATAGCATTATCTGCATCAGCTCCGAATCATTTCTTGGGTCAATAGTTGGGTTTGCCCAACTCCCATGTTTTGGTACCTTATGTTCCGCTATATCGGCTAAGGTAGCACTGGGAGAACTACTGCGATTGTGTCCCGGTTCTTCCGGAAGAACACCTTAGTAGAGAAATCTGAAAACTGACTGTCATGATGCGGCGAGAGCCGGTCGCTGTTCGAGAGGTCTCAAATCCTTAAAGATTTTTTCCGCTTCGGGCGAGGAATCGGCCTTGGCCGGTTTAGGCGTATATAGCGCCCCAAGTTCGGACTTCCGAATACTAGGGGCTTCGCCAAAATTTAAAATTGTATACTTCTATGGCTAAGTGAGAGTGATAAAGTTGTATAGTCCGATTGCCTTGTTCGCTGCGCTAAACACCTCCTTAAAGGACCAATTTTTTTGGATAAAGAGTGTTTAAGATTTATCCTGAACACCTCAGTACTAGTTAGATGGGGGCATAAGTCGACGACTGGCCAACTCTCAGATTTTATAAACGGCCGCACATAAGGTAATATTTTAAATCGACAAGCGTTATATAGCGCACATGAACTCGTTTTCATATTACAGGATCACATGAGTACATTCATTCAAATATTACATCCTTAGCACATTCCTCCGCCACAAGGCAGGCACCCTTCAGGACACTATCATAATACTTTTCGGGGTGCCGATGCTCCTTGCCCTTCGGTGGCCCCTCCTTCACCAGCTTTTTGGCGTCCATCTTCGCCCAGTGCACTTTCGCACGGGCAAAGGCCCCGCGCACACCTTCAATGCAGACGGACCGCTTTATGACTTCAAGCTGTGGTCAGGCATTCACAAGCCTCTTTACCAGGCCGAAGTAGCTACCAGGCAGGGGCTCGCCAGGCCACATCCGGACTATGTGACCCTTCATGGCCAGTTTGGCCGCCTTGTGAAGCTCGACCAGTTGCTTCAGCTGGTCGCTCAAGGGCATCGGATGTTCGGTCCCAGTATATTGATACCATAACAACTTTTCCATCGAGCTCCCTTCCTCGGCCCAATAGAACTCCGCGGCATCCGATACGCTGCTGGGTAGATGTGTGAACGCTCCTGGAGAGCTCCGAATTCGGGTAAGTAAAAGGAAAGTTTCCTTCACATGCTTGCTTTGCATAATGAATGCCTTACCCGCTGCTTTCTTCTTGACCGCCTGAATCTCCTGGAGGGCCTTTTGAGCTTTGGCCTTGACATTTTGTGCATTCTCGAGGGCCTTCGGAAGCTCGGACCCCCGAGTCTTAGAGTCATGCTCCAAGGACTTGTATTTTTTGACGAAATCCTGGAGCTCTTGCTGAACCTCGCCGACTCGGGCCTCTTGCTTCTCGCACTCGATGCACTCCTGGACCGCTCTATCTTTGGCCTCGGACAACGCCTTCTTCAGGGCCGCCACTTCGGTCGTGGCCCCTCGCAAAATTCATGATGATCCCATGATCTAGTAACCACTTTCTTTTTTTCTTTATCAATATACAGACGGGGTATCACTTAACTTTGTTCTCTTTGAGCTGCCTCTTGGTAAGTCCGAGCTCTTCCTCGGACCGCTCAAGGTCCCGCTTCAGTCCGGAGACCTCCGCAGTACGAGCGGCAGCGGCCAGCAGCGAAGCCTGCTTATTCACATAGACATATTCTGATTAGACTCCTGTGATTATTATTTGATCCTCTGTTCGGCCTGTCTTTGCGAACACCAAACAAAGCATCAGGGCTACTGTCTATGCTGTGATATTTTCTCATAATTTGATTACTTAGCTCAAAGCCTATTAGGAGGCTGGCACAGGCTTCGGTCAGTCTGCTTTTGGCGGACCGAACCATCTCGACCACCGCACTCATGATAGTGCGGTGCTCTTCGTCAATGGAAGCGCCATGAAGCGCTTCCAGCAAGTTGTTCGATGCCTCTGGATGGACAATGGCCATCGGCACAGATGGCTCACCCCCCTTAGCGAGGGGTCACCTGACAAAATCCGGAACCACAGGAGGTTCTGGCGCAGTAACCGGCTGGGGGCCAAACTTGCTACGGCCCCCGTCATTAGAGCCCACGGGAGTCTTGCCCCCCATGCGCCCAGTCGGTGACCTTTGAGACAACACCTCGATGTCGTCCGTGGGCCGGGGGGAGGTGGCTGTCGAAAGTGAATTGCTGTTCATCACCGACTAGCCCAAAGACTCATCCGAAGAGGATATGTCGATACAGGCTTTGGATGGACTGCATGATCATGTTTGACATGATAAGAAGTAATAAAACAAAACATACCAGAACTATTATAGTATCTGGATACTTACGACTTCGCCATGGGCTTGTCCCTGGGCAACCACTCCTCGTCGCTTTAAGCGGCTGTTGTGGAGTAGTCCGGAAGGAGGGTCCTTCCCTTCTTGGACCCTTCGGCCTCCCCAGATGGGGAGGCCTTCCTTTTCTTGTCTCCCTTGACTGGGGGGGGGGGAGAACTTTCCTCTTCCTCCTCCTCATTCTTGTGGGAGGAGTACGCCTTGGTGTTTTCGGACGATGAGTCCGATACAACCTTGCGCCGGAGACCTTTTCTGGTCCCCACGGCCTTTTTCTTGGCCTTCTTCTCTGGCGCCTCATAGGGCGCCGGGACCAGCATCTCCGTTAAGAGAGCCCTTGCTGGATCTTCGGGCAGTGGGGCCGGACAATCGATCTGCGCCGCTGTCGCTACCCAGTCCTATTAAAATGGCGTGGAGGCTTAGATCCCTCACATGATTATACTGGTAAAGGAACATCTTATGAGATATAAAGAGCTTACCGGATTGGCAGGGCGCTTTGCGCTGAGTCCGCGATCCTCAATAAGGGGAGAAGGTACCTCGGCGGCCTTGAACAACACCCTCCAGACGTCTTGGTGCGTCATGTCGAAAAGCTCTCGCAACATCTGGTGCTTGGCCGGGTCGAACTCCCAGATATTGAATGCCCGTCTTTGACACAGAAGGATCTGGCGGAAGAGCATGACCTGGACCACGTTGACAAGCTTGATTTTCTTGCTTATCATATTTTTAACACAGTTCTGGAGTCCAGTCAGCTCCACCGATGAACCCCAGGATAGACCCTTCTCTTTCCAGGAGGTGAGCCGCGTGGGGATGCCGGATCGAAATTCGGGGGCCGCCGCCCAGTTGGTGTCGTGCGGCTCGGGGATGTAGAACCACCCCGATTGCCACCCCTTCACGGTCTCCACATAGGAGCCTTCGAGCCAGGTGACGTTGGGCATTTTTCCCACCATGGCGCCTCCGCACTCCGCTTGCTGATCGACCGCCACCTTCGGTTTCACGTTGAAGGTCTTCAGCCACAGGCCAAAGTGGGGCTTGATGTGGATGAAGGCCTCACACACGACGATAAACGACGAGATGTTGAGGATGAAATTGGGGGCCAGATCATGGATGTCCAGCCCATAGTAGAACATGAGCCCACGGACAAATGGGTGGAGGGGAAATCCCAGCCCGCGGACGAAGTGGGTGAGGAATACAACCCTCTCATAGGGTTTTGGAGTAGGGATGATCTGCCCTGCGCCAGGGAGCCGGTGCGCGATGTCTGCGGCCAGGTATCCGGCTTCCCGGAGTTTCGTAATGTTCTCCTCCGTAATGGAGGAGATCATCCACTTGCCTCCTGCTCCGGACATGTTTGGAATGGCTTTGCGGAGAAAATGAGAACTTGGGCGCTGGAGCTCGGGTGCGCGAGAATGGATGGGCAGGGAAAGAAGAAGCCGTGGGTGAAAAAGAGGAGTCCTTGTCCCTTTATAAAGGCAGTAGAAACTGTGCGCCTCCCTACTTGCCCCATAAAATCGCTTATTCCCCAAGTGCCGCGATTGATGGCGTGGTTGGGTAACCCATATTCGTATTGATGAGAATCCCGTGATAAGGGGAACACGATCTCTGGTTTGACAAGACGTGCCAATAAAACCGCCTCGCAACACGTGCAGTGGAAGGCAGGGAAAAATGGTTCGTAATGACCGGGCCACGGCAGGGTGTCATGTTATGAAAAGTTGTCAGCAGATTAGATTTGTGGAATAATATACTCTCTACGGTGGTATGTGGAATTTGTTTTGCAGAGCCGGACATGATCCTTGTGTTCAAAATCTTCTATGGAGTATTCGGAGGAGGAACCCGCCTTGCAATGTCGAAGACAATCTGCACGCCATACTCGTCGTCATTGAAGCCTGGTTCAAGGGCTACTGAGGGAGTCCTGGATTAGGGGGTCCTCGGACGGCCGGACTATATACTTTGGCCGGACTGTTGGACTATGAGGATACAAGATTGAAGACTTCGTACCATGTCCGGGTGGGACTCTCCTTTGCGTGGAAGGCAACCTTGGCAATTCGGATATGTAGATCACCTCCCTTGTAACTGACTCTGTGTAACCCTATCCGCCTCCGATGTCTATATAAACCATAGGGTTTAGTCCGTAGGACAACAACAATCATAATCATAGGCTAGCTTCTAGGGTTTAGCCTCTACGATCTCGTGGTAGATCAATCCTTGTAATACTCATATCATCAAGATCAATCAAGCAGGAAGTAGGGTATTACCTCCATCATGAGGGCCCGAACCTGGGTAAACATTGTGTCCCCCGCCTCCTGTTACCATCATCCTTAGACGCACAGTTCGGGACCCCCTACCCGAGATCCGCCGGTTTGACACCGACACACACCAAATAGGGAAGATATATTTTGCAAGAGGCATAAGTATTTGGAAACTAAATGGTTGCAAGAAAGGCTAGATGATTGTGCTGAAAGACTCAATATTTATCGCCATCCTTGTGAACTTTGCAATGAACATGGTCATTTAAAGCTCCAATGCTATTTGTTTCATGATCAAATCGTGTCCAAAAATTGTGATAACTTGATTACCCTTGAGCATCATAAAGAGCTTAGTCTTCTTTTGGGGTATGAAGAAATGAAACGTATAACTGAGGGTATTCCAAAATTTAATCTTGATAGATTTCTTTGATCTAGAAGAAATTTTTATGTATTGTGCGGTGAATTGCATTGAAAATACTTATATTGCCGATTACATAAAGATAAGAAAACAAATAGAAGATGAAGAGAATACTAATGAAAGGGAAGAGACTTCCCAATATTCTTCTATTATTTCTTATGATGAATCAGGTAACGAGGAGGAGCCTCCTATTCAACCAATCTCATTAATAAGGTGTGACGCCCCAAGACCGGAGCTTCAGATGCCTTCCAGGGTTTCCGAGATTCGTTGTGTGATTTGTTTTTGCTTGTTGCATTCATCATTGCATCATGTGCATTGCATTATATCATCATGCCATCATTTTCTCAAAGCCAACTAAAACTCACTTAAATAAATTGCATGGATCTTCGGTCCATTTAAACCGAGGGAAGGGTGACTTCTCTTTATAACATATCCTCCCAATATTAGGGGGTTATAATAAATATTCCATCCTTTGGAATTTACCACAACACACTTGCAAAATATTCCATGCTTTTCTTACTAAATTCCTCGTCTCCAATCTTTGCCCTAAATTCTTTCGTCACTTTCCGGAGCTCTACCAAAATTCTCAACATTTTTGGATACTCCTAAAACCTCGTCCTAGTTCAAACCCATTTGAATTAAATTCAAATGAGTTTGAATTCTTATCGTTCGATCTTGGCCATTTCTGTTTTCTTGGAACCAGCGCATTCTTCCGACTTCGGGAAAATAATCCGCATGCCCAAATCCTTCCTCTAACCCCTTTCTTTTCTCTCTTTTGCTTCCTTTCTTTTTTCCCTCCTCTGTTTTGAGAAGAGAGGTTGTGGGGGAGAAGAGAGGCCATCCATGCAGGCCCATCTGCGCCTAGGCGCCTCCCTCTCCACTGGGCCGGCCTCCAAGGCCCATTCCCTTCTAACCCTAGCCGTAGGAGAGGCCTACGCTCGATCCCCTCGTTGCCCCGCCTCCTTCTCCCACCAGCGCCGCCAACTTCCCTCCTCCTCTCACTCCCTCCCTCCTCTCGCTTCCTCCCTCACCTCCCAGCGCGACCAGGAGGGGGATCCCGATCCCCATGGCCATGCACCCGCGCCCTGCTGCCACTGCCTCCATCCTCGCCGCCCCAAGCTCCATCCAGTAGCGCCGTTGCGTTCCTCGTCTCCGCTCCTTTCCCCCTTCCTCCTGCGTGTCTCCTCTGCTCCCAAGGCCATGGCCTCACCGGCCAGTCATCGGAGTCGCCGCCCTGCTCCAGACCTCATCCTCGTCGGACTCCGCCGCACCAGAACAGCTCCTCCGGCCTCCCCGTCCTCTACTTCGCCTTGCCTCGCCTCCTGCCTCCCGCATGCCTCGCTGGGCGCATGTGTGGCCGCGTCCAGCGCCTCCCGCTCCCTCCGCCATGGCCTCCCTAACGTGGTCGAGCCCGACCACGACCCTCTCCACGCGCCACACAGGTCTCACCTCCTCCATGTGTCATCGCAAGCCCGACGTTCATGGCCTCTCCGGCCTCCAGAAGCTTCGCTTCCCTTGCTCCACGCCAAGACCGATGCCGGCTCCACTTCATCTTGCTGCTACTCCGCCATCGACCTCCTGTTGCTGCAGGACCCTCCCTATCGGGCACTGTGGACATGCTGTTTCTTCTCTCTCAAGGTTGAAAGGACGCCAGTTACACGAGACACCAAGTACCACGACGGTCCTCCAAGAGTTTGGGTTCGACATGTTCGATGACGCTATTGTACAACTACGTTACAAAGACCGGCAAGACCGACTGAACGAAACCGCCAAGTACCTCTATGAACGGATGCGTCAAGGCCGCCTTGTAAATCGCCAAGTACACCACCGACAAGATCACACGGATGCTCGAACGAGTGCTGAACGAAATGCCAAGTACCACGACGACCATCAGCATGTACCCCTACACCGCATCGGAACGTCGAGTTCCTCTTCGGATGTGTGTACGACTATCAGGGCCAAAAGACCCGTACACCATTATCGTCTCCAAAGAACCGTGTAACGGAACCGTCAAGTTCGACTATGACTCATGTACGGCTACGCGGGATTCCTCGGATGCCAAGTTCAACGATGCGTCGAGTTCCTCGCCGTGACCCCGTACATCTACGAAAACTTGTGTGACTACGAACGTGTACCACTACTTCTACCGTCGTCGCAAGAACGCCTACCTCCCTCTACGAACTTGATCTGTTTCGATAATGCACGCTTAGAAAGGTATAACCATCGAGACGACCGCCCGTGGACCGAATGCTTGTGGGTTGAATGAGACGAACCCCGCGTTTGCACCGTGTCTGAAATTGTCGCTTGCATGGTCCTCCTCGTTGCCATGCCGTCCACCCATGGGAATCCGATATCCGGGATCACCCCACCATCCTTGCATGACACACTCCCATCACTTTTATTTTTGCACCGGAATCTACATGAGCTATCGGAACCGAGATGTTGTTGTGGCATCATTTTCGGATTCATTGCCGTGGAACCCCTTTCGTTTCCGCCACTTTGACAAATGCTTCATAATATGCTCATGTCAACATTTTCATAAAATTGCATATACTTGAACATGGCATCCGCATCATGTTAACAACATCAAGAATGGTTTAAATTGTTGTTTGCATTAATTTGCTAAATGCATATGGGGATTTACCGGATTTGTTGTTTGTTATATTCGGACCTATTTAAATTATTTAGATAGTATAGTTTTGTTATGCTTCACCTCTTGCCATGTTAACCAACATTTAATGTTGTTGAGTACCTAACCGGGAGTGAACTAAATAATTGATGTGGTGTTCCATCAATATGCAACTCGTTGCATATTGGGCTCCACTTAACTTGTAGTTTTGTTTGTGCACTTTGTCATGCCATGCATATTTAAAACGGACATGCATCATGCTTGGTTGTGCATCATGCCATGTTTATGTGATGGTTGTTTACCATGTTGTTTTCTCCTTTTCGGTGTTGCTTATTCGGGTTAGTTCCGACAACGTCGCGTTTGTGAGGATCCGTTTGACTACGTCCGTTTGTCTTCCTCATGGACTCGTTCTTCTTCCTTGCGGGATTTCAGGTAAGATGACCATACCCTCGAAATCACTTCTATCTTTGCTTGCTAGATGCTCTCTCTATTGCTATGCCACGATACCTACCACTTGCTTTATCATGCCTCCCATTTTGCCATGTCAAGCCTCTAACCCACCTTTCCTAGCAAACCGTTGTTTGGCTATGTTACCGCTTTTGCTCAGCCCCTCTTATAGTGTTGCTAGTTGCAGGTGAAGATGAAGTTTGTTCCATGTTGGAACATGGATATTGTTGGGATATCATTATTATATCTTGTTTACTTTAATGCATCTATATACTTGGTAAAGGGTGGAAGGCTTGGCCTTATGCCTGGTGTTTTGTTCCACTCTTGCCGCCCTAGTTTCCGTCATACCGGTGTTATGTTCCTTGATTTTGCGTTCCTTACGCGGTTGGGTGTTATGGGAACCCCTTGATAGTTCGCTTTGAATAAAACTCCTCCAGCAAGGCCCAACCTTGGTTTTACCATTTGCCACCTAGCATTTTTCCCTTGGGTTCTGCAGACTCAAGGGTCATGTTTATTTTGACCCCCCCCCGGGCCAGTGCTTGTCTAAGTGTTGGTCCGAACCTGTCAGCCGCCGGTGGCCACCAGGGGCAACTCTGGGCTAGCCTACCGGAATCTTGGACAATCCGGTGTTGCCCTGAGAACGAGATATGTGAAGCTCCTATCAGGATGTCGGCACATCAGGCGGCTTTCCTGGTCTTGTTTTACCATTGTCAAAATGTCTTGTAACCGGGATTCCGAGACTGATCGGGTCTTCCCGGGAGAAGGAATATCCTTCTTGACCGTGAGAGCTTGTGATGGGCTAAGTTGGGACACCCCTGCAGGTCTTTGAACTTTCAAAAGCCGTGCCCGCGGTTATGGGCAGATGGGAATTTGTTAATATCTGGTTGTAGATAACTTGACACTTAACTTATTTAAAATGAATCAACCGCGTGTGTAGCCATGATGGTCTCTTTTCGGCGGAGTCCGGGAAGTGAACACGGTTTTGGAGTTATGTTTGTGCGTAAGTAGTTTCAGGATCACTTCTTGATCACTTCTAGTTCACGACCGTGATTTGCTTCTCTTCTCGCTCTTATTTTGCATATGTTAGCCACCATATATGCTTAGTGCTTGCTGCAGCTCCACCTCAGTACCCCTTTCCTGCCTTTAAGCTTAAATAGTCTTGATCGCGAGGGTGTGAGATTGCTAAGTCCCCGTGACTCACAGATACTTCCAAACAGTTGCAGGTGCCGATGATACCAGTGCAGGTGGCGCAACCTAGCTCAAGTGGGAGCTTGATGAAGACCTTTTCGTTGTGGTGTCTCGTTTCCTTTTGATCAGTAGTGGAGCCCAGTTGGGACGATCAGGGATCTAGCATTTGGGGTGTCTTTCTTTTATGATGGTTCCGTAGTCGGACCTTGATTGTATTCTGGATGATGTATGCTATATATTTATGTATTGTGTGAAGTGGCGATTGTAAGCCAACTCTTTATCCCATTCTTATTCAGTACATGGGATGTGTAAAGATTACCCCTCTTGTGACATGCCTACTATGCGGTTATGCCTCTAAGTCGTGCTCTGACACGTGGGAGATATAGCCGCATCGTGGGTGTTACATAAGGATCTCTGAAAAGAGGATTAAACCCACACATGATGTGAAGAAGAAAAAGAAAAGACGGAGAAGCAAAGGTAAAAAGGTATCCCTCCCAAATGATGTTGCTCCTATTTCTCATTGTGATGATGATAATTGTTATACTATTGGTGCTATCCATACTATTAATGATGAGAGTGATTATGCTTATGATATGAAAAGGCCCAAGCTTGGGGATGCTATGTTTGATGAGAATGACATGCTTGAGAATGTATTTGCTGCAATTAATGTTTGTCCCAAGCTTGGGGATGCTATGTTTGATGAAGATGATATTTTTAGTCTCCCAAGTTTTGATGAGAAAACTTATTATGATGATAGCATGCCTCCTATCTATGATGGTGATATTGATGAAAGTGGATTTGTAGAGGTCATGACTTTATTTAGTAATGATTCCACTATCTTGGAAGAGGTTTCAATTGATTATGATGAGAACAAAGTTGCTACTTATGATGATTATTGTGATGGTGCTACCTCTTGAGCACTGCGTTGGATTTCCTTGAAGAGGAAAGGATGATGCAGCAATGTAGCATAAGTATTTCCCTCAGCTTTTGAGAACCAAGGTATCAATCCAGTAGGAGGTTGCATGCAAGTCCCTCGTACCTGCACAAAACAAATAACTCCTCGCAACCAACGCGATAAGAGGTTGTCAATCCCTTCACGGTCACTTACGAGAGTGAGATCTGATAGATATGATAAGATACTATTTTTGGTATTTTTATGATAAAGATGCAAAGTAAAATAAAAGCAAAGTAAAAAAGCAAAGGAAATAACTAAGTATTGGAAGATTAATATGATGAAGATAGACCCGGGGACCATAGGTTTCACTAGTGGCTTCTCTCAAGAGCATAAGTATTTTATGGTGGGTGAACGAATTACTGTTGAGCAATTGACAAAATTGAGCATAGTTATGAGAATATCTAGGTATGATCATGTATATAGGCATCACGTCCGAGACAACTAGACCGACTCCTGCATGCATCTACTACTATTACTCCACTCATTGACCGCTATCCAGCATGCATCTAGAGTATTAAGTTCTTGAAAACAGAGTAACGCCTTAAGCAAGATGACATGATGTAGAGGGATAAATTCATGCAATATGATAAAAACCCCATCTTGTTATCCTCAATGGCAACAATACAATGCGTGCCTTGATGCCCCTAATTTCACTGGGAAAGGACACCGCAAGATTGAACCCAAAGCTAAGCACTTCTCCCATTGCAAGAAAGATCAATCTGGTAGGCCAAACCAAACTGATAATTCGAAGAGACTTGCAAAGATAACCAATCATACATAAATGAGTTCAGAGAAGATTCGAATATTGTTCATAGATAATCTTGATCATAAACCCACAATTCATCGGCCTCAACAAACACACCGCAAAAAGAAGATTACATCGAATAGATCTGCACAAGAGAGGGGGAGAACATTGTAGTGAGCTCCAAAAAGAGAGAAGAAGCCATCTAGCTACAAAAAAATACACTTCCGTGATGATACGTGTTTGTCATAGTAGGTCGCGTTTTTTGTCATGCATGTACATCCATGACAAATTTATGACAAAATCAAGATAGTCATACCTGTGCTGTCGTAGAAGTGTTCCATGACATTACCAAAATTATCATCATGGAAGTGTCCACTTCCATGACGATAAATCACGCGTCATAGAAGTGCTTTCGTCAAGGGTGACCGACACGTGGCATCCACCATAACGGAACGCCGTTAAGCTATCGGGTCGGGTTTTGGATCCGATAACCCGTGAACAGCCCCGACCAATGGGGATTTTCCACATGTAAAATCATCATTGGCTAGAGGAAACACGTGTCGGCTCATCGTTGGGACAGATGTCATCCAGTCACTGGACAGAAGGCGCCTATGATACGTCGACACGTGGCACGACCCAACAGTGGCCCATTCCTGTGAAAAGGCCGGCCCGTTTGACTTGGTCAAAGCTGGCGGGCCGGCCCATGGAAAGCCTATTAATGGCCTGTTCGCATATAGCCCATTTACAGCCCGCTAACCCAAGGCCCGTTACGCCCTATCTGAATTAGGACCAGTAGCGTCATCTGGGCCATCCAATATGATTCTAGCCCGTTTTCACTTCTGGCCCATGTATAGCCCATGACGTCTTTCGGCCCATATGAGGCCCTTTGTAACTCTTGGCCCATTAGCGGCCCATGCTGAAACTGGCCCGTAATGAACAGTGTATTACTTTACACCCATTAACGGCCCGTGGTGAAACTGGCCCGTAATGAACAGTATATCACTTTATACCCATTAACGGCCCGTTATTCCGTTGGGCCCTTTGCAGCCCAAGTTAACTTTCAGCCTTCTGAGGGCCCATTTATTCTTGGACTCATTTGCAGCATTCGGTTACTTACGGCCCATTACTGTCATTTTCTGCTTGTGGGCCAAATTCAGCCCGTCGTTACTGTCGGCCCGTTTGTGGACCATTAGTCTATTGTGCCATTTTCCTAGCATCACCAAATACGGCCTATTAACGGCCCGTTAAGGTCAGCCCATAAAACGTACGATTTCCATTAAAGGCCCGTCTACGGCCCATTAAAGGCCCGTACAAGACCCATAAATGAGTCGGCAGCCCATGGATCCTACGAGACGTAGAAGGCCCATGGATCCTACGATATGTAGAAGGCCCATGGATCCGACGGCCCGTGAAGGGCCATGGTCGGGCGAGTTGGCCCCCGTTTGAACGATATAGCATATTCAAAGAATTATCCTACTCAATACTATCACCTCTAAAAAGCATACACTATACAACAAAGAGATCAAGGCATAGAAAAAGAAATTACAGCCGATTATACCCACGGGGCATTATGGTTCGGCCCAGGTAATAATAAAGCATACACAAACAGAAAATTACATACACTGGGCAAATACAGCTCATACATCATGGACGTGCATCAACTTAACTCCATTTGAACTATAATCTCTTCAGAAAATAGGATTGGCCGGATTCAGATAGCATAAATTTCAGTCTGCAAAATCTCCAATTCCTTCATGGTTACCTCAGTGTCTTGTTTCATTTTTTGACTCCCTCATCTAATACCTGCATGTCCAGTCTCAACTTGTTGATTATACGTTGACAATCATGTACATGTTGTCTTGCCACCTCTAGTTGATGCTCGAGAACATCAACACATTCCAATTCCAATCCATAATCATTCGGTAAGGGCCATGCCGCAAACCTTCATGGTTACTATGTCTGCACTATGTAAAAACTAGGCATACCTTCGAACTGGATCTCCAGGTACTCTTAGAGAGCCTACTGTAGTGTATAGCCAAACCTTTGTGTCACCTATGAGTTAGACAAGGCCCCACTACAGCAGCCCTTAGTGTTTAAATCGTTGACAAGCTCTGTTAGAGTGTTAGGTCAAAAATAGCAAGTAATCAAAATAAACAGTCCTAGTATGGCTGGCTGATGCAAACAAGCAATTGAACAGATGTGTGAGCAAATCTTACATATCAAGAAAAGAAGCAAAGAAGGAGGCTTAAAGACCATCAATTGAACAGATTTAAGGGGCATTTAAACATCATGTGCAACATATGAACTAACATAAACATTGCATATTCCAGATTCTACAATGGAATGCACATGTATTAGGTTATGCCATGTATGATGATGTCTAAATGTACAGATAGCAGACATGAGTGATTCATCATTGCACGCACAGTTGAATTGCGGGTTAGGTTATGCCATGTATGATGATGAATTGCTATGAGCTGCTGCTGGTATATGATGAATTGCAGACTGCTGCTGCTGTATGATGAGTTGCTATGAGCTGCTACTGCTGCTATATGATGCTTTCAGGTGGTGCTGCTATACGATAATAACCAGCCACTTGGACCATAGAATTTCAATAAATAATCGTTCTTCATTTAAATGTGGGTCATGCGTTCTTCGTTTAAATTAGGCAATGGGATCTCTATGGAAAACATTGACCAAAGTAGATTGTGCCAAGTAGATGGTATCTTTGTATTTGCATTTTGAGCAAATAGTGATGGTCTGTTTTCCTATCATATTAATTACTGCACTGGGTTCAATTTGTGATGTTTGCAAGTCAAATTAATTTCCATATGGGCAGAAAAATGAAAAAAATATAATGCAATCTAGACTTTCCACTGATCATACCAAAGATAAGTTGAAAACGCAATGAAAAGAACTGGTTGGCTTATTACATGGAGCTTATATTCACAGGTGCTTATTTTCTTAGGATAACTCATAATAACTGTCCCTAAGAAACTTGGCTAATAGAACTGGGATACAAATAACATGTCACGATGATTGCAATGAAGGAGTGACGTACCATAGCACACTGTATAGGCTCACCGCTGCCTCTCCTTTTTTTGCGATGTTCCATGAAATTGCCACATACATCTTGTACTTTTTCATTGTGTAACCCTATCTGCAAGTTGACACAGCTAATTTCAGACATCTCTACATGATACAACAT
Organism: Triticum aestivum; assembly: GCF_018294505.1. Classification (NCBI taxonomy): domain Eukaryota; kingdom Viridiplantae; phylum Streptophyta; class Magnoliopsida; order Poales; family Poaceae; genus Triticum; species Triticum aestivum. Next base: position 166,745,362 of record NC_057794.1, read on the forward strand.
TGCATATCCCTTGCGCATATTTAAACCACTAATTAACGATTGTGTGCGTACCATAAACTAGCCATGACTCTGTATGCTGGACTAGCAGGCACTCTAAGGGAGCCTAATGTAGTGCACTGGAATTCCTACATGCCACCTATGATTTTGTGTAATGTACTGCTCCTATTCATAAATATATGTCTTTGTAGAGATTCCAGTATGGACCACATACATATGTATATAGATGCATTTTCGAGTGTAGATTCACTCATTTTTCTCCGTATGTAGCCTATAGTGGAATCTCTAGAAAGACTTATAGTTAGGAACGAAGGTACGAGGTAGTATCATGTATGACATCACATATCTAATTTAGCAGCCAATAGTAGAAGTCATTGTTTGCACATAGGGATTACTGGTCGAAAATCCTAGCAAAGCACGCTGGCAGGCACAGAACAATACAAGAGAGAGAGAGAGAGACGCGCTTACAAGATCATAGCAATGCCTCAGTCCAGGATCTTGGTTGGCCAAGCTATTAGATCCAGAAGAAACATCATCCTTGTAGTTTTTGCCAGCTGCATAACATGTAACAGCGACCGGTTAGTATATTTGAAGTACATCGGGCAGGTGATGCTGGACGGGTTTAAAGGTGACAAGTACCTAGGCCGTGGCGGGTGCTTGGCATCTCTCCAGACGGTGGGAATTAGGTTAGAAACGTCAAGGGTGATGACGCTGCGCTGTCTATCGGGGTCCGGTAAGGAGATCTAGAACCGTCGAGTAGGGTGTTTGTGGAGCGGCTCCGGTAGGGTGGACTACGGTGTGAGCGAAGCGGATTTGTGGCCGTGGACGAGGGCGTAGGTGAAGCTGCTCCGGTGGTTGGGTTAAGGATGGTGTCGACAACGCGGATCTGCGGCCGTGGACGGGGCGTCAGAAGCTGCTCCGGTGGTTGGGTTAAGGATGGTATCAACGATGCGGATCTGCGGCCGTGGATGGGGCGTCAGAAGCTGCTCCGGTGGTTGGGTTAAGGGTGGTGTCGATGATGCGGATCTGCGGCTATGGACGGGGCATCAGAAGCTGCTCTGGTAGGTTGGATGAGGGTGCGAGGAAGCGGATCTGAGGTCGTGGACTTGTGAGTTGGCAAAGCGGCCCTGGTAGGGTTGAGACGGGTATAGGTGAAGCTACTCCGGTAGGGTTGACGATGGTGTCGGCGAAGCGGCTCCGGTAGGGTTGAGGAAGGTGTCGGCGAAGCGGCTCCGGTAGGGTTGAGGAAGGTGTCGGCGAAGAGGATTAGAGGCCATCGACGGGGGCGTCGGTGGGGCGGCTCCGGGGGGTATGGATGAAGCGTCTCCGGTGGGGAGTACGCATGAGCCGCTGCAGATGCGTGACGGTTGACGAGAGTACCGGCGAAGCAGATCCGGCGCCGTGGACAAGGCCGACACTGAATGGGCTGTGGTACAGTGGTGGATGAGCAGTTTACTTGTTTCTAGGGGAGGTGGGAGGGGTAGATGCGGCCGGAGAAGCAGATCCGGCGAGGTGGACACCGCTGGCAGTGAATGGGCTATGGTACGCCGATGGATGGGTAGTCTAGGATTTCGAGAGGGGAGGGGAGAAAGGGCGATGAAGTACGGACGACGTGATGTAAGATGCTCTGGTGCTATGGAGTTAGTCATTTTTGCGGGAGGGGGAGAGGAAATGGGAGTGTCGTGTAGTGGGGGAACCGGAAGTTACCAAAGCAGCCCCGACCTATCATGTAGATGAGGGCGGTATTGTAACTGTTGGTCTCCGTGCACCAAGGACAAAAGGGGGATTTCGCATGCTAAATACTAAGGTGGCGGAAATTTTAGAAGGAGGTGGGAGATTTTGCCGCCCGCGGGATCGTTCGTATCTAGTTTCAACTAATTTTGGACCGTGCTAGCGGGAAGGTCATGCTAGACTGTGTACACGGGGCACGTGTCAGCAGTTAATAACTGGTGTGAAGTCCACCCGAGAAAAAAAGACAATAACTCGGGATGATGTGCTGATAACTTGGACATTCACACGGGCGCAGCCAATAGTACGGGTGTAGTGGCGCGTTCACAAAAAAGGGTCAAACGCTCAGCCTATGTATTTCTCGTGTAAATAGATAATTTAGTGCCATTGGTTATTTACTTTAAACATAATGCATTGACGTGTTAGTGTAGAGGCGCACAAAAAGAAATGGATATTGTAGTCTGCTACTTAAAACTGTTACCTCATATGATTACATAGCCTCCATTTGATAAATTGCGTACCCGTTGAATTCATATATGAATATTACATATATTACTTCAAAATAGAAACTTAAATCATCCAAGACTAATGAATTTGAATGCAAGAGTAACAATGGTGCATGTACACGATAGCTACATTGGTTGTTTGAAGAAACATCACTGTAACTTTGGCATGCACAACTGAAAAGGTTTATTTAAATAGAAAAAATGTGATATGTGAGTGTCCAATCTTTATAGCGTTGAATCGATATTGTACCTAGGGCCACGATACGAAGTAGATATTGACTTATGTTCAAGCGATGCACGCCCACGATCGCTAGATAGTGATACGTGAATGAATTGTGCAATCTCTCTCACACGCATACATATCTCATTTCCCTGTGGGCATCAGAATCACACACGCGCACTTCATGTATTTCTCTCCCTCCGTCAGGGTTAAATTCGTCTTTCTACCCTGTCCTACAAGTCTCTCACACAGAAACACACACGCTCTCTATGTCTAACACGCCCACCCCTTTAATTCCGCCCACCCACAACCACTAATGTCTCAAAGTATAATAATGTCTCTCACACATATGCTATCTACCTATCCCTTAATATAGGTAGATATGTGTCACACAAACTCCTTCTCCCTACTAGCAAGATGCCCATGCGTTGCACGGAACATCAAGATGCATTTGTATGAGAAGTTTATCTTGTGGGAGAAAATGATGAATGGGGGAATGCCTTATTTGCAAATGCGGAGAGGGGTGTGGGTATCTTTTTGCAAAATTGCCATAGTTTCCTTCCTGTCCGTCGGATATAAATCGAATGGCCTATATTGCAGGATGGCGGGAACACCATCATCACCAACTCTGTTTTTATAAGAGTAGAGATATGTGAGTGTCACTGCCCCCCCCCACACCCACACCCACACTTCCCAACACCGAAGGAGTAGGGTGACACCTCGATCTTGATACTAATCTATCGACTGGCTTCTCTCTCAAACATAAACACACACTACCCGGCACCGAAGGAGTAGGGTGGCACATCGATCTTGATAATAATATATCTACTCCTCTTTCAAACACACACACACGCTAGTTGTGCCTCTGTGCCTACCGCGCACACTCTCGATACGTCTTTCTCTCCCTCCCCCCCAACAATGACAGCAGAAGGGTGACAACTCAATCTAATCATAATCTGTCAATTGGTTTCTCTCTCAAACAGTGTGTCTCGGTGCCTCGCTCAGTAGCCCCCTCTATATGTAGACTTCTCGCGCGCGCATAGTTGTAGTGACGATGACGCTGAACCCAGTGTGCCTTGTTTTTACCGGACTCATGTGCACGGAACATCAAGATGCATTTGTATGAGTAGTTTATCTTGTGAGAGAAAAGGTTGAACGAGGGAAGGCCTTGTTTTCGAACATGGAGAGACGTGTGGGTATACTTTTGCAAAATTGCCATAGTTTCTTTCCTATCCGTTAGATATAAGTCCGATGACTTATATTGCAGGATGACACGCACACCATCATCACCAACTCTGTTTTCTAATCCCTCCGTCCGAAAATACTTGTGATCAAAATGGATAAAAGAGATGTATCTAAAACTAAAATACATCTAGATACATTTCCTTTTATCCATTTTGATGACAAGTATTTCCGGTCGGAGGGAGTATTTGTCTTTTTAGAGATTTCAACAAGTGACTATGACCGGACCTTACCAACATACTCAAAAAAGTAGTCCATAATTTTGATGTTACCCTCTTTTCTTGGTGGTGCAGTGCCATCTGGATACCTCTTAAATAAATAAAGTACTACATGATACTAATATATGATACATGGCGCAGGAGTACTAAGTATTATTAATATAGTTTTGCTAGAACTCATCTAGATGAGATATAATTTGGTCTCATTCATCTTTTATAGCCATTGGATGTGATGCTATATAAAGATGCATGTGTGCTGACATGGGATGTATTTGTTCTTGTGCAACGAACTGACCACTACATGTCATGTTTGATAGTCTCAAGTCATTAAAAGCATACAAGCCTCACATCACTGCTTGGTTGATTCCTCTATTTATGTCAAAAAATAAGAAACAACATGAGAGTTAATGCACCACACCTATGTGTTTACCATTTGGTTTTCATAAGATAACTTAATACTCACCTAGACGGAGGGAGTATTCAATTTGACAGCGGGCGGCGCAGTTCCCGATACGGCTTTAATGCAGACGAGGGAGGGAGTAGCGGTTCCTGATATGTTGAACGGCCAATGCATCCTCCTTCAATTAATGCATGAGGGAAGTAATGGGAGGAGGTCCGAGAAAAGAGTCTACACGATGTGAATGCAATGCAGTTTGCCCTCATTGCCCTCATATAAAGGCGCCCCTCCATTCCAATGCATCTACCACATCGCATGCACCTAGGCATTTTCCTAAGCACCTACACTAAGCGCAAAAGAGCTCACTCCAGACCCATGGTTGTGATGCTCGTGAGCGGCTAGCGGCTAGGCCAGATGGTCCACGACCCATGGCGCCGAGGATCATCTCCAGACGGTGTTGGAGACCGGCTGGTGGATGGCCGCCTTCGACGCCAACTATGACTCTCAGTTGGACCAAATGATCATTGCCACCAGCAACAAGTTCACCGTCCTCAAGAACCTCGCGGACGACATCGCCATACTCCTCCATCCCACGCGCCCGGGCTCCTCATTGCCTGCCACCCTAATTGGCCTCCATGGCCGGGACCTCTTTCAAGCACTGGTGGCCCTGCGACTACCCGCTGACGCCATGAAGAATGTCCACCTGGAGGTCGCGCTCGCCGTGAGGCGCCTCGCCCTGCAAGAATTCATCGACCTACACATCCACATGTAAGAGGAAATCGTGTACATAGGTATCTACAAGGCCAGTGAGGATGCTACGACGTTGGCCTTCCTCAATCGGCTGGAAGCCTGGGATGCCTTTGCTGAGAAGCACCTCGACCTCGCCACAAAAGCCGCCACTCCTTAGCCGCCGGTCGGTGGCCCGGTGCACTAAGTTGAGGAGGAGGAGGTCGTACGTTCGTGGATCCATCTTTCTTGTTGCCTTCTGTAACCACCACTGCAATCACATCATCGTGGCCTTAATTCTTATTGTGTTGTTGCATTCTCGTTCCAGTCAATACCGACATGTGCGATCCCTTTGCTTAATTATATGCATCACTGTAACTAGTACTCCATCCGTAAATTTATAAGTTGTGCTTACCTTTTCCATCAACTTCGTGCAACGCGCGGGCATCCTGCTAGAAACACTAGAATATGTCTATATAATCCGTATGTGATAGTCCATTTGAAATCTCAAAAAAGACAAATATTTAGGTACGGAGGGAGTAATATATTAGGAGTATATCAAAACAATAGTGATTTCTTTCAAGTTTGTGAATGAATACTACTATTCTACTACTTTGGATTTGTCGCAACACACGGGCACATTGCTGGTAAAAGGAAAAGGCCTGCCGCGTTCGCGTCGCACCCCCACACACCCGGGAATCGAGAGTACAACACGGCCCGTCTGACATGACACATAGCTTAGGGAAGGCATGTTGCCTAGCATTTTCACTTTCATGTGGGACTACCGTTGAGCAAACTGACACCCCGCCCGCCGCTGGGTTGGAAAATAGAAACGAGGGGAAGATCTAGCTGTAGCACGGAAGCCAAGAAATTTGGTGTCAGACGGGGCTCGTTGATAGAGCAGGAGCATTCCGTACTAGTACTACTCCTACTAGTACCAAGTTTGTACTCCTAATACTATATTACTAGTACTACCACTATACAACTACTAGTAGGTACATGCACGGCACAACTAAGCTTAGGCGAAGTTATTAGTTCTTCAAAACGAGAGAAACAAGTTGGCAAGCCTAAGGGAATCTTGCCACATTTTGTGTGTGTATGTCATGTGGGGCCTTAGTGTGGCTTGCCTAAGGTGTGGCTTGAACCAAACACTCACCTAAGTTAATCAAACTTGCCTAACCTTACATTCCACCAGATTTTGCCACCTGTAGTACTCCCTCCGGTCCTTTTTACTCTGCATATTAGGTTTGTCCGAAGTCAATCTCATCCAACTTTGACCAAGTTTATATAAAAAATTATAAGCATTCACATAACAACACCAATATCATTAGATTCATCTTGGAATATATTTTCATATTATATTTATTAGATATTATAGATGCTAATAATTTCTAATATAAATTTGGTCAAACTTAGCAAAGTTTGACTTTCGGCAAATCCAATGTGCAGAGTAAAAAGGACCGAAGGGAGTACATAAGTACTCCAGCTGAGGATTGATGCCCGGGACGAAATGTGTCACAGCCGCTGGATGAAAATTCGATGGTGCGGGAGTACGGATTGAATCACAGCAGCGGAGCAGGCCAACCACGTCCAATCGGGTGTGTCTGTGGTAGAAAGTTGATGGTCGCCGCAGTTCAGCTGGCCCGCATGTCATGAACACAAAGGCAGAGGAGCGGTGGGGCCGAGAGGGATGAGGGGCACATCGGGGGGATGAGGATCCCCTGATGTGAACAATCCTACCATTCTGGCACTGACATGTGGGACCCATAAGCGTGGGTCCCACCTGTCAGCGAAGGAAAGGCAGGGCAAGGCAGTGATAGCCACATCAGAGGATCCATGTCGACGTCGGGGGACGTCGTTCCGTGGGTTGGAGCGGCGTCATGGGAGTCGCGTGTGGGTGTGGCAGTGGTAGAAACAAGAAACATGATGGTCGCCGTGGTTCATATTCCATGGACAAGCTGTCATGTCTGCTGACACATGTATATCAAAACTAGAGTGTTTGTATTTCAACCACGTGAACAAGTATTATTCTACTACTTTGGCTCCATTGCAACGCACGGGCCAACACATTGGTAGTAGTAGTGTCCATCTCTATCTCTAGAGGCCTTCCCTCGTTCATCCTTTTATCTCACAAGATAAACTACTCATACAAATGCATCTTGATGTTCCATGGAACGCACGAGGATGTTTCCTTGGGGGTCTCTCCAGCGCGGCGTGGCCGTAGTTGCAAGTTGACGCCCCTTGAGATGCCGACATTTAGGGGCACTCGGATTTCCTCCGATGAGCAGGTAAGATGAGTTTGATCACGTAGTAAATGCATTCTGAAGACTACTTCCATGTCCATTTCCTAATTCTACCCCTGCCCACTGTTTCACAGGTTAAGCTCGGTGCGAGTGGAGATTGACTTGCATATGTACGGGGTTTGGATGCAAATGAAGACGAAGGGGAGGTGAAGAAGCCAAGGAGAATCGGTTCCCGATGGAGAAGTAAATGGGAGAAGTGGCATGCAGGCAGTTGATTAGACGGCTAGGTAGACTAAACGAAAAGGCTATGCGGGTAGACTGATGAGTCGTACCTGTTTGTGTACGTGCCCATCCTTCCTGATAGGTGGGACCTATGCAAAATTATAAAAAAATGTGTCATAGTTTTTTTTAGCGCGTGAGTGGGAGACACAACATTCTCTGGTTAAGGAATACTCCCTCCGTTTAGGTGTGTATAAGCCACCTTATGAAATCAGGTTTTCCCAAAACCTTTAGGCGTGGAGCATTAACTTCCTGCTCGATCCCCTCCGAGCCTCGTTAGCCAGCGTTCTCTTCCTCTGCTGCCGCGTTCTACCTTTCCATTTGTCCTCTTCTCAAGTGTGGAACGATTTGCATGCCGTCCTTGATGCACCAGAATGACCACTGCATGCATCGCGGCAGGGTGTTGATTGGGCATGCACGAGAATTTGGTTCTGCTCGCAATATGGATGATACCTGAACGATGAAGTGAACAGGCATGCTAGCACGGGATACCTATTTCCGCTATACAATACTGGAGTACTCATGTTCCTACTACTAGTAGTAGTAGTACAACTATGGTACACTTGATGGTCAAAATACTATTCATCCGCTCCTCATAGTGAAGTGACAACACCCTGCGCCTGACACTAGTCCAGGCGGCGTGTTCGGGTTACCAAAGTCAGCCTCACCCTGTGCACTGTGCAGTCTGTCACCGCCGCTGTACAGCACATTGGCGGCTCTCCTCGTCTCCCTCTCCGCTCCCAAAGCACCACTCCATCTCCATCACCTTCTCCGTCTCCATCTCACTGTGCCCCCGTGTACCGTCGCCTCACTTTCCTCCCCCGGTACCACTATTCCCTCGCTAGCCGCTCTAGCACCGACATCCTTCTCCCCCATAAATCAAGCCCCCTTCCAAACTCCACCATGGCCGAACGCGAACCGTGCAACATCCATATGAGCTGCGATTGGAGCAATCTCCCCAGTGACATCCTCGACCTCTGTTGTTCGTGTATGGATATGTTGAGCGCCCTGCGGCTGGCTGCATGCTCGAGGGACATGCACACAGCCATCGTTGAAGCGAGTCCTAAGATTTTCAAGACACCCTGCTTGCTGCTATCTGGTCTTGCGAGATTGGCTCACCATGATACGGAGGCGTGCATGATGCCCCTCGACTTCAATCTGATCTCCATTAGCCGAAACTTCTTTGTAGGTATGTAGTGGGTCGCCGTACATCATTTCCCTCGACATCGATCCGATCACCATCGCCTGAAACTTCTTGGAAGGAATGTACTGGGTCGGCATGAACTCCCACTGGATGGCTTCCTTCAGAGAAGACGGTAAAAAGTTGGTGCTCGTGAACTTCCAGACCTCCCATGAGATTATCCTTCCTCCGTTGGATTATATAGAGTATTACCATCGCGGTCCAAGTCATCTAGATTACTACGTCAGTTGGACGGACCTTGTTTTGCAAAAGATTGTAATCTGCCAAGTGCCCACACGACATGCGAATTGCGCAGACTTCAAGCTAATTGCCTTGTTCGACCGCGGACTCGCCTATCTTTACGTCGGTGCCTTATTTAGCTGGAGACAACTCGGCTCGCAGTGGATCATCGTCAAAGCTGATACACACTTCTGCGATTCTATTGAACACAATGGCATCATCTACGCGATCGACAAAGCAGATGGCACCACATATTGCTGGGATGGCGCGTGTAAGTTGTTTCCATCTCATGTTAATGATGACGCCATGACATAGTTTGAAATTTTTGTGATGATTGGCATATCACTGTTTGAGCAGAATTTGAGTAGAACTATGGCAATGTATTAAATACACCATAAATCAGCTATATTTGGAATGAGTTAATTCATACGATTGTGACCATGTCATTACAGCCAATTTGTACCCCGAATAATCAAACGGTTAGGAATATATGGATATTATCCTTATTTTACAGTAATCTATATACTACTACTAAATATGAGTGTGTATCAATGGCCATGTTAGTTTCCTCATTTTCATGATGTAGAAACATGCACCACACTGTTGGTTTCATCTAACCATACATTAGGGAAGTAAATGTGCATATGGAGAACTCTATATTTGGAAGTAGTGAAATCCTGCAATGCTTACCATGTGTACATACCTATATTCACCCTTCAGCAATCAATGGCTAGAATAATATCCTCACAAAAAATTTGCCCACAGAACATGAGTATATAACGATGCTGTTGGCGAACGTAGTAATTTCAAAAAAATACCTACGCACACGCAAGATCATGGTGATGCATAGCAACGAGAGGGGAGAGTGTTGTCCACGTACCCTCGTAGACCGAAAGCGGAAGCGTTAGCATAACGCGGTTGATGTAGTCGTACGTCTTCACGATCCGACCGATCAAGTACCGAACGTACGTCACCTCCGAGTTCAGCACACGTTCAGCGCGAAGACATCCCTCGAACTCCGATCCAGCCGAGTGTTGAGGGAGAGTTTTGTCAGCACAACGGCGTGGTGACGATGTTGATGTTGTACCAACGTAGGGCTTCTCCTAAGCACCGCTACAGTATTATCGAGGTGGACTATGGTGGAGGGGGGCACCGCACATGGCTAAAAGATCAAACAGATCAATTGTTGTGTCTATGGGGTGCCCCCTGCCACCGTATATAAAGGAGCAAGGGAGGGGGGGTACGGCCGGCCAGGGAGAGGGCGCGCCAGGAGGAGTCCTACTCCCACCGGGAGTAGGACTCCCCCCTTTCCTAGTTGGGCCTTGGGGGGCGCCCCACACTCTCCTTGCTTCCCTCTATTTCCACTAAGGCCCATATAGGCCCATTAAGCTCCTGGGGGGTTCCGGTAACCTCCCGGTACTCCGGTAAAATCCTGATTTCACCCGGAACACTTCCGACATCCAAAAATAGGCTTCCAATATATCAATCTTCATCTCTCAACCATTTTGAGACTCCTCGTCATGTCCTTGATCACATCCGGGACTCCGAACAACCTTCGGTACATCAAACCACATAAACTCATAATATAACCGTCATCGCAATGTTAAGCGTGTGGACCCTACGGGTTTGAGAACTATGTAGACATGACAGAGACAAGTCTCCGGTCAATAACCAATAGCGGAACCTGGATGCTCATATTGGCTCCCACATATTCTATGAAGATCTTTATCGGTCAAACCGCATAACAACATACGTTGTTCCCTTTGTCATCGGTATGTTACTTGCCCAAGATTCGATCGTCGGTATCTCAACACCTAGTTCAATCTCGTTACCGGAAAGTCTCTTTACTCGTTCCGTAATACATCATCCCGCAACTAACTCATTAGTTGCAATGCTTGCAAGGCTTAAGTGATGTGCATTACCGAGAGGGCCCAGAGATACCTCTCCGACAATCAGAGTGACAAATACTAATCTCAAAGTACGCCAACCCAACAAGTACCTTTGGAGACACCTGTAGAGCACCTTTGTAATCACCCAGTTATGTAGTGACGTTTGGTATCACACAAAGTGTTCCTCCGGTAAACGGGAGTCGCATAATCTCATAGTCATAGGAACATGTATAAGTCATGAGGAAAGCAATAGCAGAATACTAAACGATCGTGTGCTAAGCTAACGGAATGGGTCATGTCAATCACATCATTCTCCTAATGATGTGACCCCGTTAATCAAATGATAACTCATGTCTATGGTTAGGAAATATAACCATCTTTGATCAACGAGCTAGTCAAGTAGAGGCATACTAGTGACAATCTGTTTGTCTATGTATTCACACATGTATTATGTTTCCGGATAATACAATTCTAGCATGAATAATAAACATTTATCATGATATAAGGAAATAAATAATAACTTTATTATTGCCTCTAGGGCATATTTCCTTCAGTCTCCCACTTGCACTAGAGTCAATAATCTAGATTACACAGTAATGATTCTAGCACCCATGGAGCCTTGGTGCTGATCATGTTTTGCTCGTGGAAGAGGCTTAGTCAACGGGTCTGCAACATTCAGATCCGTATGTATCTTGCAAATTTCTATGTCTCCCACCTGGACTAAATCCCGGATGGAATTGAAGCGTCTCTTGATGTGTTTGGTTCTTTTGTGAAATCTGGATTCCTTCGCTAAGGCAATTGCACCAGTATTGTCCCAAAAGATTTTCATTGGACCCGATGCAATAGGTATGACACCTAGATCAGATATGAACTCCTTCATCCAGACTCCTACATTTGCTGCTTCCGAAGCAACTATGTACTTCGCTTCACATGTAGATCCCGGCACAACGCTTTGTTTAGAACTGCACCAACTGATAGCTCCACCATTTAATGTAAACACGTATCCGGTTTGCGATTTAGGATCATCCGGATCAGTGTCAAAGCTTGCATCAACATAACCGTTTATGATGAGCTCTTTGTCACCTCCATAAATGAGAAACATATCCTTAGTCCTTTTCAGGTATTTCAGGATGTTGTTGACGCTGTCCAGTGATCCACTCCTGGATTACTTTGGTACCTCCCTGCTAGACTTATAGCAAGGCACACATCAGGTCTGGTACACAGCATTGCATACATGATAGAGCCTATGGCTGAAGCATAGGGAACATCTTTCATTTTCTCTCTATCTTCTGCAGTGGTCAGGCATTGAGTCTTACTCAACTTCACACCTTATAACACAGGCAAGAACCCTTTCTTTGCTTGATCCATTTTGAAATTCTTCAAAACTTTGTCAAGGTATGTGCTTTGTGAAAGTCCAATTAAGCGTATTGATCTATATCTATAGATCTTGATTCCCAATATGTAAGCAGCTTCACCGAGGTCTTTCATTGAAAAACTCTTATTCAAGTATCCCTTTATGCTATCCAGAAATTCTATATCATTTCCAAATAGCAATATGTCATCCACATATAATATCATAAATGCTACAGAGCTCCCACTCACTTTCTTGTAAATACATGCTTTTCCAAAAGTCTGTATAAAACCAAATGCTTTGATCACACTATCAAAGCGTTTATTCCAACTCCGAGAGGCTTGCACCAGTCCATAAATGGATCGCTGGAGCTTGCACACTTTGTTAGCTCCCTTTGGATCGACAAAACCTTCTGGTTGCATCATATACAAATCTTCTTCCAGAAATCCATTCAGGAATGCAGTTTTTACATCCATTTGCCAAATTTCATAATCATAAAATGCGGCAATTGCTAACATGATTTGGACAGACTTAAGCATTGCTACGGGTGAGAAGGTCTCATCATAGTCAATCCCTTGAACTTGTCGAAAACCTTTTGCAACAAGTCGAGCTTTATAGATAGTAACATTACCGTCAGCGTCAGTCTTCTTCTTGAAGATCCATTTATTCTCAATTGCTTGCCAATCATCGGGCAAGTCAACCAAAGTCCATACTTTGTTCTCATACATGGATCCCATCTCAGATTTCATGGCCTCAAGCCATTTTACGGAATCTGGGCTCACCATCGCTTCTTCATAGTTTGTAGGTTCATCATGATCTAGTAGCATGAATTCCAGAACAGGATTACCGTACCACTCTGGTGCGGATCTTACTCTGGTTGATCTACGAGGTTCAGTAGTAACTTGATCTAAAGTTCCATGATCATCATCATTAACTTCCTCACTAATTGGTGTAGGCGTCACAGAAACCGGTTTCTCTGATGAACTACTTTCCAATATTGGAGCAGGTATAGTTACCTCATCAAGTTCCACTTTCCTCCCACTCACTTCTTTCGAGAGAAACTCCTTCTCTAGAAAGGATCCATTCTTAGCAATGAATGTCTTGCCTTCGGATCTTTGATAGAAGGTATACCCAACAGTCTCCTTTGGGTATCCTATGAAGACACATTTCTCTGATTTGGGTTCGAGCTTATCAGGTTGAAGCTTTTTCACATAAGCCTCGCAGCCCCAAACTTTCAGAAACAACAACTTTGGTTTCTTGCCAAACCACAGTTCATAAGGCGTCGTCTCAACGGATTTCGATGGTGCCCTATTTAATGTGAATGCGTCCGTCTCTAAAGCATAACCCCAAAATCATAGCGGTAAATCTTTAAGAGACATCATAGATCGCACCATATCTAGTAAAGTAAGATTACGACGTTCGGACACACCATTACGCTGTGGTGTACCGGGTGGCATGAGTTGCGAAACTATTCCTCATTGTTTCAAATGTAGACCAAACTCGTAACTCAAATATTCTCCTCCACGATCAGATCGTAGAAACTTTATGTTCTTGGTACGATGATTTTCAACTTCACTCTGAAATTCTTTGAACTTTTCAAATGTTTCAGACTTATCATTAAGTAGATATACCCATATCTGCTTAAATCATCTGTGAAGGTGAGAAAATAATGATATCCGCCACGAGCCTCAACATTCATTGGACCACATACATCTGTACGTATGATTTCCAACAAATCTGTTGCTCTCTCCATAGTACTGGAGAACGACGTTTTAATCATCTTTCCCATGAGGCACGGTTCGCAAGTACCAAGTGATTCATAATCAAGTGGTTCCAAAAGTCCATCAGTATGGAGTTTCTTCATGCGCTTTATACCGATATGACCTAAATGGCAGTGCCACAAATAAGTTGCACTATCATTATCAACTCTGCATCTTTTGGCTTCAACATTATGAATATGTGTATCACTACTATCGAGCTTCATCAAAAATAGACCACTCTTCAAGGGTGCATGACCATAAAAGATATTACTCATATAAATAGAACAACCATTATTCTCTGATTTAAATGAATAACCGTCTCGCATCAAACAAGATCCAGATATAATGTTCATGCTCAACGCTGGCACCAAATAACAATTATTTAGGTCTAATACTAATCCCGAAGGTAGATGTAGAGGTAGCGTGCCGACTGCGATCACATCGACATTGGAACCATTTCCCATGCGCATCGTCACCTCGTCCTTTGCCAGTGTTCGCTTAATCCGTAGTCCCTGTTTCGAGTTGAAAATATTAGCAACATAACCAGTATCAAATACCCAGGTGCTACTGCGAGCTCTAGTGAGGTACACATCAATAACATGTATATCACATGCCATCCTTCTTATCCGCCAAATACTTGGGGCAGTTCCGCTTCCAGTGACCAGTCTGCTTGCAGTAGAAGCACTCAGTCTCAGGCTTAGGTCTAGACTTGGGTTTCTTCTCCTGAGCAGCAACTTGCTTGCTATTCTTCTTGAAGTTCCCCTTCTTCTTCCCTTTACCCCTTTTCTTGAAACTGGTGGTCTTATTGACCATCAACACTTGATGCTCCTTCTTGATTTCTACCTCCGCAGCTTTTGGCATTGCGAAGAGCTCGAGAATTGTCTTATTCATCCCTTGCATATTATAGTTCATCATGAAGCTTTTGTAGCTTGGTGGCAGTGATTGAAGAACTCTGTCAATGACACTATCAACCGGAAGATTAACTCCCAGCTGAGTCAAGTGATTATGGTACCTAGACATTCTGAGTATATGCTCACTGATAGAACTATTCTCCTCCATCTTTCAGCTGTAGAACTTATTGGAGACTTCATATCTCTCAATCCGGGCATTTGCTTGAAATATTAACTTCAACTCCTGGAACATCTCATATGCTCCATGACATTCAAAACGTTGTTAAAGTACCGGTTCTAAGCCATAAAGTATGGCACACTGAACTATCGAGTAGTCATCAGCTTTGCTCTGCCAGGCGTTCTTAACGTCTGTAGTTGCATCAGTAGCAGGCCTGGCACTCAGTGGTGCTTCCAGGACGTAATTCTTCTGAGCAGCAATGAGGATAATCCTCAAGTTATGGACCCAGTCCGTGTAATTGCTACCATCATCTTTCAACTTTGCTTTCTCAAGGAACGCATTAAAATTCAATGTAACAACGGCACGGGCCATCTATCTACAATCAAACATAGACAAGCAAGATACTATCAGGTACTAAGTTCATGATAAATTTAAGTTCAATTAATCATATTACTTAAGAACACCCACTTAGAAAGACATCCCTCTTATCTTCTAAGTGATCACGTGATCCAAATCAACTAAACCATAACCGATCATCATGTGAAATGGAGTAGTTTTCAATGGTGCACATCACTATGTTGATCATATCTACTATATGATTCACGCTTGACCTTTCGGTCTCAGTGTTCCGAGGCCATATCTGCATATGCTAGGCTCGTCAAGTTTAACCTGAGTATTCTGTGTGTGCAAAACTGGCTTGCACCCGTTGTAGATGGACGTAGAGCTTATCATACCCGATCATCACATGGTGTATAGGCACGACGAACTTTGGCAACGGTGCATACTCAGCGAGAACACTTTTATCTTGAAATTTAGTGAGAGATCATCTTATAATGCTACTGTCAATCAAAGCAAGATAAGATGCATAAAAGATAAACATCACATGCAATCAATCAATATAAGTGATATGATATGGCCATCATCATCTTGTGCTTGTGATCTCCATCTCCGAAGCACCGTCATGATCACCAACGTCACCGGCGCGACACCTTGATCTCCATCATAGCATCGTTGTCGTCTCGCCAATCTTATGCTTCCACGACTATCGCTACCGCTTAGTGATACAGTAAAGCATTATAGGGCGATTGCATTGCATACAATAAAGCAACAACCATATGGCTCCTGCTAGTTGCCGATAACTCGGTTACAAAACATGATCATCTCATACAATAAAATTTAGCATCATGTCTTGAACATATCACATCACAACATGCCCTGCAAAAACAAGTTAGACGTCCTCTACTTTGTTGTTGCAAGTTTTACGTGGCTGCTACGGGCTTAGCAAGAACCGTTTTTACCTACGCATCAAAACCACAACGATAGTTTTTCAAGTTGGTGCTGTTTTAACCTTCGCAAGGACCGGGCATAGCCACACTTGGTTCAACTAAAGTTGGAGAAACTGACACCCGCCAGCCACCTGTGTGCAAAGCACGTCGGTAGAACCAGTCTCGCGTAAGCGTACGCGTAATGTCGGTTCGGGCCGCTTCATCCAACAATACCGCTGAACCAAAGTATGACATGCTGGTAAGCAGTATGACTTATATCGCCGACAACTCACTTGTGTTCTACTTGTGCATATGACATCTATGCATAAAACCTGGCTTTGATACCACTGTTGGGGAACGTAGTAATTTCAAAAAAATTCCTACGCACACGCAAGCTCATGGTGATGCATAGCAACAAGAGGGGAGAGTGTTGTTCATGTACCCTCATAGACCGAAAGAGGAAGCGTTAGCATAACGCCGTTGATGTAGTCATACGTCTTCACGATCTGAACGATCAAGTACCGAACGTATGGCACCTCCGAGTTCAGCACACGTTCAGCTCGATGACGTCCCTCGAACTCCGATCCAGCTGAGTGTTGAGGGAGAGTTTTGTCAGCACGACGGCGTGGTGACGAGGTTGATGTTCTACCGATGCAGGGCTTCGCCTAAGCACCGCTACAATATTATCGAGGTGGACTATGGTGGAGGGGGGCACCGCACATGGCTAAAAGATCAAACAGATCAATTGTTATGTCTATGGGGTGCCCCCCTGCTACGTCTTGAGCTTGCGTTGGTTTTCCCCGAAGAGGAAGGGATGATGCAGCAGAGTAGCGTAAGTATTTCCCTCAGTTTTTGAGAACCAAGGTATCAATCTAGTAGGAGGCCACGCTCAAGTCCCTCATACCTGCACAAAACGATAGCTACTCGCAACCAACGCGATTAGGGGTTTTCAATCCCTTCACGGTCACTTACGAGAGTCAGATCTAATAGATATAATATTTTTGGTATTTTTGGTATAAAGATGCAAATTAAGAAGTAAAGGCAAAGTAAAAAGCAAAGCAAGAGTAAAGTGATGGAGATTGATATGATGAGAATAGACCTGGGGGCCATAGGTTTCACTAATGGCTTCTCTCAAGAGCATAAGTATTCTACGGTGGGTGAACAAATTACTTTTGAGCAATTGACAGAATTGAGCATAGTTATGAGAATATCTAGGCATGATCATGTATATAGGCATCACGTCCGTGAAAAGTAGACCGAAACGATTCTGCATCTACTACTATTACTCCACTCATCGACCGCTATCCAGCATGCATCTAGAGTATTAAGTTAAAAATAGAGTAACGCCTTCAGCAAGATGACATGATGTAGAGAGATAAATTCGTGCAATATGAAATAAACCCCATCTTGTTATCCTCGATGGCAACGATGCAATACGTGCCTTGCTGCCCCTTCTGTCCCTGGGAAAGGACACCGCAAGATCGAACCCAAAGCTAAGCACTTCTCCCATGCCAAGAACTACCAATCTAGTTGGCCAAACCAAACGGATAATTCGAAGAGACTTGCAAAGATAACCAATCATGCATAAAAGAATTAAGAGAAGATTCAAATATTATTCATAGATAGACTTGATCATAAACCCACAATTCATCAATCTCAACAAACACACCGCAAAAAGAAGATTACATCGAATAGATCTCTTCAAGAGAGGGGGAGAACTTTGTATTGAAATTCAAAGAGAGGGAAGAAGCCATCTAGCTACTAACTATGGACCCGAAGGTCTGAGGTAAACTAATCACACTTCATCAGAGGGGCTATGATGATGTAGAAGTCCTCCGTGATGACGGCCCTCTTTCGGTGGAGCTCCGGAACAGGCCCCAAGATGGGATCTCGTGGATACAGAAAGTTGCAGCGGTGGAATTAGGTTTTTGGTTCCTCTTCTGATTGTCTGGGGGTACGTAGGTATATATAGGAGGAAGGAGTACGTCGGTGGAGCACCGAGGGGCCCACGAGGCAGGGGGCGCGCCCAAGGGGGGGTGCGCCCCCCACCCTCGTGACCTCCTCTTTGATCCCTTGCAGTAGGGTCCAAGTCTCCTGGATCACGTTCGGTGACAAAATCACGTTCCCGAAGATTTTATTCCGTTTGGACTCCGTTTGATATTCTGTTTCTCCGAAACAATGAAATAGGCAAAAAAACAACAATTCTGGGCTGGGCCTCCGGTTAATAGGTTAGTCCCAAAAATAATATAAAAGTGGAAAATAAAGCCCAATATAGTCCAAAATAGTAGATAATATAGCATGGAGCAATCAAAAATTATAGATATGTTGGAGACGTATCAGGCATCCCAAAGCATAATTCCTGCTCGTCCTCGAGTAGGTAAATGATAAAAAGAGAATTTTTGATGCGGAGTGCTACTTGGCATAATTTCAATGCAAATCTTCTTAATTGTGGTATGAATATTCACATTAGACAGATTCAAGACAAAAGTTTATATTGACATAAAAATAATAATACTTCAAGCATACTAACAAAGCAATTATGTCTTCTCAAAATAACATGGCCAAAGAAAGTTATCCCTACAAAATCATATAGTCTGGCTATGCTCTATCTTCACCACACAAAATATTTAAATCATGCACAACCCCGATGACAAGCCAAGCAATTGTTTCATACTCTAACTTTTTCAAAACTTTCTCAATCTTCACGCAATACATGAGCGTGAGCCATGGACATAGCACTATAGGTGGAATTGAATGGTGGTTGTGGAGAAGACAAAAAGGAGAAGATATTCTCACATCAACTAGGCGTATCAATGGGCTATGGAGATGCCCATCAATAGATATCAATGTGAGTGAGTAGGGATTGCCATGCAACGGATGCACTAGAGCTATAAATGTATGAAAGCTCAACAAAAGAAACTAGTGGGTGTGCATCCAACTCGCTTGCTCACGAAGACCTAGGGCAATTTTAGGAAGCCCATCATTGGAATATACAAACCAAGTTCTATAATGTAAAATTCCCACTAGTATATGGAAGTGACAACATATGAGACTCTCTATATGAAGAACATGGTGCTACTTTGAAGTACAATATATGAGACTCGCTATATCATGGTGCTACTTTGAAGCACAAGTGTGGAAAAAGGATAGTAGCATTGCCCCTTTTTATTTATTTCCTTTTTTGGGCCTTCTTTTTTTTCTTTGGCCTTTTTTTATTTGGGACAATGCTCTATTAAATGATAATCATCACACTTCTATTTATTTACAACTCAATGATTACAACTCGATACTAAAACAAAGTATGACTCTATATGGATGCCTCCGGCGGTGTACCGGGATATGCAATGAATCAAGAGTGACAAGTATGAAAAATTATGAACGGTGGCTTTGCCACAAATACTATATCAACTACATGAAAATGCTAAGCAATATGACAATGATGAATGTGTCATGACGAACTAGATGGTGGAAAGTTGCATGGCAATATATCTCCGAATGGCTATGGAAATGCCATCATAGGTAGGTATGGTGGCTGTTTTGAGGAAGGTATATCGTAGGTGGATGATACCTGTGAAAGATGCGCGGTATTAGAGAGGCTAGAAAAGGTGGAAGGGTGAGAGTGTGTATGATCCATGGACTCAACATTAGTCATAAAGAACTCATATACTTATTGCAAAAATCTAGAAGTTATCAAAGAAAAGTACTACGCGCATGCTCCTAGGGGGATAGATTGGTATGAAAAGACAATCGCTCGTCCCCGACCACCACTCATAAGGAATACAATAAATAAATAAATAATGCTCTGACTTCATCACATAACGGTTCACCATACGTGCATGCTACGGGAATCACAAACTTCAACACAAGTATTCTTTAAATTCACAACTACTCAACTAGCATGACTTTAATATTATCACCTCCATATCTCAAAACAATTATCATGCTTCAATTTTTTTAGTATTCAACACACTCAAAAGAAAGTTTCACAAATCTTGAATACCAAGCATATTATTATTAAGCAAATTACCATGCTATTAAGAGACTCTCAAAATAATTTAAGTGAAGCATTAGAGATCAATAGTTTCTTTAAAAAAAATCCACCACCGTGCTCTAAAAGGTCTAAGTGAAGCACATAGAGAAAAATTATAACGCTCAAAAGATATATGTGAAGCACATAGAGCAAAACTACTTAGCTCAAAAGAGATAAGTGAAGCATATAGAGCAAAACTACTTAGCTCAAAAGATATAAGTGAAGCATATAGAGTATTCTATCAAATTTTAATTCATGTATGGATCTCTCAAAAGGTGTGTACAGAAAGGATGATTGTGGCATACTAACAAACAAAGACACAAATAATACAAGATGCTCCAAGCAAAACACATATCATGTTAGTGAATAAAAATATAGCTCCAAGTAAATTACCGATGGAAGTGGACGAAAGAGGGGATGCCTTCTGGGGCATCCCCAAGCTTTGACTTTTTGGTGTCCTTGTATTATCTTGGGGGTGCCATGGGCATCCCCAAGCTTAGGCTCTTTCCACTCCTTGTTCCATAATCCATCACAAGAATTCACCCAAAACTTGAAAACTTCACAACACAAAACTCAAAATAGAAAACTCGTGAGCTCCATTAGCGAAAGAAAACAAAAGACCACTTCAAGGTACTGTAATGAACACATTCTTCATTTATATTTGTGTTAAACCTACTGTATTCCAACTTATCTATGGATTATAAACTATTTTACTAGCCATAGATTCATCAAAATAAGCAAACAACACACGAAAAACAGAATCTGTCAAAAACAGAACAGTCTGTAGTAATCTGTAGCTAGCGCAAGATCTGGAACCCCAAAAATTCTAAAATAAATTTCTGGACGTGAGGTATTTATCTATTAATCATCTGCAAAAATAATTAACTAAATAGCACTCTTCAAATAAAAATGACAGCAGTTCTCGTGAGCGCTAAAGTTTCTGTTATTTACAGCAAGTTCAACAAGACTTTCCCCAAGTCTTCCCAACGGTTCTACTTGGCACAAACACTAATTAAACACAAAAAACACAACCAAAACAGAGGCTAGATAATTTATTTATTGAATAACAGCAAGTAAAAATATTGGGTTGTCTCCCAACAAGCGCTTTTCTTTAAAGCCTTATAGCTAGGCATAATATTTAAATGATGCTCACATGAAAGACAAGAATTCAAGCACAAAGAGAGCATCACAAAACACGTGACAAACATATCTAAGTCTAACATACTTCCTATGCATAGGCATCTTATAGGCAAACAAATTATCATCGCAAGCAAAAACTAGCATATGCAAGGAAGTGGAAAGAAACAATAGCAATCTCAACATAATGAGAGGTAATTTAGTAACATGAAAATTTCTGCCACCATATTTTCCTCTCTCGTAATAATTACATGTAGGATCATAAGCAAATTCAACAAAATATCTATCACATAAAATATTTTCAACACGATCCACATGCATGCAAAGTTGACACTCTTCCAAAATAGTGGGATTGACATTAACTAAAGTCATGACCTCTTCAAACCCACTTTTATCAAAAACTTCATAAGATTGAACATTATCCAAATATGTGGGATCTAAAGTTGACACTCTTCCAAACCCACTTTCAGTATTATTGCAAACACTATTGTCAATCTCATAATCATCATGGGGAGTAAATAAATTTTCAAGATCAAAAGAAGAATCACCCCAATCATGATCATTGCAACAAGTAGAGGACATAGCAAAACTAGCATCCCCAAGCTTAGGGTTTTGCATATTATTAGCACAATTTGCATAAATAGAATTTATAATAAAATCATTGCAATCATGCTTTTTATTCAAAGATCTATCGTGAATTGCATCATAAAGTAATTCATCACACTTTTTAGATTCACGAATTTCAGGCAAAACCTCATAAAGATAATCTAGTGCACAAAACTCACTAGCAATTGGTTCATCATAATTGGATCTCTTAAAAAGATTAGCAAGTGGATGAGGATCCATAGGTCTTTGGTTCTCTGTTTAGTAATAAATAAACAACTATTCCAACCATACGAGCAAACAAGAACGGGCAAAAGAGGCAAATAGAGAGGGAGGATAAAGAGAGAGGGCGAATAAAACAGCAAGGGTGAAGTGGGGGAGAGGAAAACGAGAGGCAAATGGCAAATAATGTAATGCGAGAGATAGGGATTGCGATGGGTACTTGGTATATTGACTTTTTTGCATAGACTTCCCGGCAACGGCGCCAGAAATCCTTCTTGCTACGTCTTGAGCTTGCGTTGGTTTTCTCCGAAGAGGAAGGGATGATGCAGCAGAGTAGCATAAGTATTTCCCTCAGTTTTTGAGAACCAAGGTATCAATCCAGTAGGAGGCCACACTCAAGTCTCTCGTACCTGCACAGAACAATAGCTACTCGCAACCAACGCGATTAGGGGTTGTCAATGCCTTCACGGTCACTTACGAGAGTGAGATCTGATAGATATAATATTTTTGGTATAAAGATGCAAAGTAAAAAGTAAAGGCAAAGTAAAAAAGCAAAGCAAGATTAAAGTGATGGAGATTGATATGATGAGAATAGACCCGGGGGCCATAGGTTTCACTAATGGCTTCTCTCAAGAGCATAAGTATTCTAAGGTGGGTGAACAATTTACTATTGAGAAATTGACAGAATTGAGCATAGTTATGAGAATATCTAGGCATGATCATGTATATAGGCATCATGTCCGTGACAAGTAGACCGAAACGATTCTGCATCTACTACTATTACTCCACTCATCGACCGCTATCTACCATGCATCTAGAGTATTAAGTTAAAAACAGAGTAACGCCTTAAGCAAGATGACATGATGTAGAGAGATAAATTCATGCAATATGAAATAAAACCCATCTTGTTATCCTCCATGGCAACGATGCAATACGTGCCTTGCTGCCCCTTCTGTCACTGGGAAAGGACACCGCAAGATCGAACCCAAAGCTAAGAACTTCTCCCATGGCAAGAACTACCAATCTAGTTGGCCAAACCAAACGGATAATTCGAAGAGACTTGCAAAGATAACCAATCATGCATAAAAGAATTTAGAGAAGATTCAAATATTATTCATAGATATACCTGATCATAAACCCACAATTCATCAATCAGAACAAACACACTGCAAAAAGAAGATTACATCGAATAGATCTCCACAAGAGAGGGGGAGAACTTTGTATTGAAATTCAAAGAGAGAGAAGAAGCCATCTAGCTACTAACTATGGACCCGAAGGTTTGAGGTAAACTACTCACACTTCATCGGAGGGGCTATGATGATGTAGAAGCCCTCCGTGATGACGGCCCTCTTTCGGCGGAGCTCCGGAACAGGCCCAAGATGGGATCTCGTGGATACAGAAAGTTGCGACGGTGGAATTAGGTTTTTGGCTCCTCTTCTGATCGTTTGGG
Organism: Triticum aestivum; assembly: GCF_018294505.1. Taxonomy (NCBI): domain Eukaryota; kingdom Viridiplantae; phylum Streptophyta; class Magnoliopsida; order Poales; family Poaceae; genus Triticum; species Triticum aestivum. The sequence goes on from NC_057794.1 coordinate 166,769,113, forward strand.
GGTACGTAGGTATATATAGGAGGAAGGAGTATGTCGGTGGAGCACCGAGGGGCCCACGAGGTAGGGGGGGCGCGCCCTAGGGGGGGGGGCGCCCCCCACCCTGGTGACCTCCTCTTTGATCCCTTGCAGTAGGGTCCAAGTCTCCTAGATCACGTTCGGTGAGAAAATCACGTTCCCAAAGATTTTATTCCGTTTGGACTCCTTTTGATATTTTGTTTCTCCGAAACACTGAAATAGGCAAAAAACAACAATTCTGGGCTAGGCCTCCGGTTAATAGGTTAGTCCCAAAAATAATATAAAAGTGGAAAATAAAGCCCAATATAGTCCAAAACAGTAGATAATATAGCACGGAGCAATCAAAAATTATAGATACATTGGAGACGTATCACCCCCCTGCCCCCGTATATAAAGGAGCAAGGGGGGGTGCGGCCGGCCAGGGAGAGGGCGCGGCAGGAGGAGTCCTACTCCCACCGGGAGTAGGACTCCCCCCCCCTTTCCTAGTTGGAATAGGATTCGGGAGAAGGAAAGAGAGGGAAGAAGAAGGAAAGAGTGGGCCGGCCCCCCTTGCCCTAAACCAATTCGGTTTGGGCCTTGGGGGGGGGGGGGCGCCCCACACTCTCCTTGCTTCCCTCTATTTCCACTAAGGCCCATATAGGCCCATTAAGCTCCCGGGGGGTTCCGGTAACCTCCCGGTACTCCGGTAAATCCTGATTTCACCCATAACACTTCCGACATCCAAACATAGGCTTCCAATATATCAATCTTCATGTCTCGACCATTTCGAGACTCCTCGTCATGTCCTTGATCACATCCGGGACTCCGAAGAACCTTCGGTACATCAAAACACATAAACTCACAATATAATCGTCATCGTAACATTAAGCGTGCGGACCCTACGGGTTCGAGAACTATGTAGACATGACTGAGACAAGTCTCCGGTCAATAACCAATAGTGGAACCTGGATGCTCATATTGGGTCCCACATATTCTACGAAGATATTTATCGGTCCAACCGCATAACAACATACGTTGTTCCCTTTGTCATCGGTATGTTACTTGCCCGAGATTCGATCGTCGGTGTCTCAATACCTAGTTCAATCTCGTTACCGACAAATCTCTTTACTCGTTCCGTAATACATCATCCCGCAACTAACTCATTAGTTGCAATGCTTGCAAGGATTAAGTGATGTGCATTACCGAGAGGGCCCAGAGGTACCTCTCAGACAATCGGAGTGACAAATCCTAATCTCGAAATACGCCAACCCAACAAGTACCTTTGGAGACACCTGTAGAGCACCTTTATTATCGCCCAGTTATGTTGTGACGTTTGGTAGCACACAAAGTGTTCCTCCGGTAAACGGGA